>NC_080554.1:14826921-15126921 GCF_028640845.1 Ahaetulla prasina | reverse complement strand
GCCTTTGAACTTGGAAAGGTCCAAGTGGGATTGTGGAAATGATCTCCTCCTCCTCCCCCTACCCGCCGCAGGTGCAGAGTCTGCTTTTTAGATCATTGAAAGCCACTTTGCATGATCAGCTGCGTCTCCAGAGAGCAGGATCTCCAGAGAGCAGGACCGTGGCTTGCATATCTTTGTCGATGGTGTCTTGCCATCTCTGTTTTGGGCGCCCGTGAGGTCTCCGGCCATTGACTTCTAGTTGGTAGGCAGTCTTGGCCACGGTGGAAGGTGCTGCTCTCTGGACATGTCCATACCAGCAGAGCCGGCCTTCTCTCATCTTCTCTGTAATTGGTGCCACACCAAAATGCTGTCGAATGGTGTCATTTGTGATGTGGTCAAGAAGGGAGGTGCCCGATATCCAACGGAGCCTTCACATTTCCATGGCATGGACAGAGCTTTCAGTCCCTGTTGTTGCTGCCCAGCATTCAGTGCCACACAGTGCAACAGGGTGGATGATTGTCTTGTAAATCTTAGATTTAAGACGAGTTGGCATTTGTCTGTCACATAAGTTCTGGCCAACGCATCCAGGCTGCATCCACCCTTGCTGGCACATCGCCATTGATGTCACCATTGCCTTGGAGGTGGGATCCCAGATACCGAAAAATGGAGAACAGCCTTCACTCTGAGGGGTTAATTTTCCTGCAGGTCAGAAAAGGGTTTCTCCCTGCTCACTGTGATAGCCATCCCTGAGCCCCTCCCAATTCTTCTCATGTGCCCAGAGGTTGAATGCTCTGGTTTTATCTAGTCAGATCGTAGAATTTGGGTGTGTGGTTTAGTGGTTGTGCATACGTGGGTTTAAAGCACATTCCGTTGAGTATCCCTGGGCCTTAAATCAGCTGGATTCTTTTGCCCCAGAAGGGTCTGTTCAAATTACAATTAAATCTGGAGTCATTCTGTTTTGTACCAAAAAAAAAAAGATTAGGAGTTGGGTCACATCTTTTGCCACTAACAAAGAGTTTATCCAGGTGTTTGCAAGAGCCGGGTGGAGTGGAGAGAAGTATCAAAAATGAACGATGGAGGGAGTGGCTGTGTCCAGAAGCAGCTGGAAGCATCTTTGCGGAGTGGGCCAAATGGTGCCCTCTCTAATAAAAATGCTAAAAAGTAGACCAGAGTGAAACCCCGATTGGCACAAGTAGTATAAACTCATCCTACACGAATTTGCACCAGAAACAGTGATGCACATTGGCAGAATTGGCTCTCTTGTCCAGTTTAAATTGACTACCTGTTCAGCTCTGGACCGGCACTTTCTCAAGAACAGCCCCTCCTGGGTTAATTTCACACACTCTGGTGGTGCAGGGGGGCCCTGGCTGAGCCTCGCTTTTGCTGCTTGGTTTTTTCTGCAATCTGGGTGGCAAGAGGCCTGGAGAGCAGTCACCAGAGAGAAGGGGGCATGGCCTAAAACAGGGCTGGGGAAATGATAGTCCTTTTATGACTCTTAGGAATTCTGGGAGTTGAAGTCCACAAGTCATAAAAGGGCCATCATTCCCCCCCCCCACCTTTGGCCTAAAGTGACCACAGATCCTGACTTTCGTATCATCAGCCACGTTGTTGGTGAAGGATGCTTGATCCATGTCCACAGGTGTCATTGTGTAGGGAGATGTGAGAAAGGACAGCTTTGAAAGGGGATGTAAAGATTTTAGAATAGAATAGAATACTCTATTCTAGGGACTTTGGAGGTCTTCTAGTCCAGCCCCCTGCTTATTTATTTCAGATAAGTGACTGTCTAGTTTCTTCTTAAAAACCTCCAGGGAGGGAGCGGCCACAAGCTGTTCCACTGGTTAATTGTCCTCACTGTTAGGAAATTTCTCCTTAATTCCAGGTTGCTTTTCTCCTTGATGAGTTTCCACCCATTGTTTCTTGTCTTGCCTTCTGGTACTTTGGAGAATAAGTTGAATCCCCCCCTCCTCTTTGTTGCAGCTCCTCAAATACTGGAATACTGCTGTCATGTCACCCCTAATTTAACCCCTAATGACCTTAAACTCTGGGAGGGGTACGGGGTGGCCGTGCCAAAATAGATCCTGGGTGTGCTATTGTTTGGGAGTCGGGAGGCTGAGTGGATTCTCAGATCTGGAGCAGAAACGAAAAGGAACCTCAAATTTTAGCAGATGGAAATGGGCAGGAATACCTGTTGTCCACAGATGGGCAACTTCAGCAGGCCAGGCTGATGCCCCAAACTTGCCCGACCCCCCTTTTACGGGGTGAGAACCTTGGCTTTGCTAATCCAGGTGCCTAGGAGAGGGTGAGAATCTGTATTTGGACAAAAGGGCATTTTTCAGCAGGCTGCTTAGAGGGCAGCACAGGGGTGCCAAACTCCACCATGGTTGCCTGTATAGTTGAGAGGCAGATCCCTACACTGGGCAAATATTCCTCCAGCTGTGCATCAGGGGTAGTTCCCCACAATTTCTGGGGGCTCTGGTGCCCAGTCTCTTGATTGCCTTATGAGAGCCTGCTAAAATAAGAAACACAACAGGAAAGTTCTCTCTCTCGCTCTCTCTCTCGCTCTCTCTCTCTCTTTCCCTCCTTTTCTTGCTCGTTTCCTCTCTCTCCCTCTCCTTTTCTCTCTCTTTCCTTCTTTCTCTTCCCCCTCTCTTTCTATCTCTTTCTCTCCCTCCCTCTCTCCTCTCTATTTTCCTCTCTCTCTCTTTCCCTCTTCCTTCCTTCCTTCCTTCCTTCCTTCCTTCCTTCCTTCCTTCCTTCCTTCCTTCCTTCCTTCCTTCCCCCCCCTCCCTCCTTTGAAAATCTCTTGTCTGCAATGCCACAACGCTTTGCTCGGTCTCTCAGAACCAACCAGGGCGCTGCAGCACACATGCAGGGGAGGAAGGAAATTGCAAATTGCAGCCTCTTCTCTGACTACGGTGTCTTCACTGTGGCTCTGGGCCTGTCTGGGGGGGGGAGTTTCGCTGCACCCTGTTGCACAGCCCAAGCATCTGGCTAAATTCCCCAGCAGCACAATGCCAACCTCCCCCCCCCCCGCCTGTTGAGCATTGGCCTGCCAAGGCCATGTTTTGCGCTGGTGTGTGTGTGTGTGTGTGTGTGTGTGTGTGTGTGTGTGTGTGTGTGTGTGTGGTAGCAGCTGCTGCCCCCTCATTAAAATGCACACCTGCTCCCAGCAGATGCTGCGGGTGCTGCTACTGTGCCCGCTTTTATTTGAATTTGGCCTGGATTCTGCCCATCTCATTAACTCAAAGCGTCCCCAAACTTCAGGGAATTCTCACATAAGGTTTCAACAAGAGGATTGAAAGTGGACGCTAGAAAAAGAGGGTGGGAGAGAGAGAAAATAAAACTGACTCTTTTCTCCCTCTCTCTCTCTCTCTCTCTCTCTCTCTCTCTCTCTCTTTCCTTCCTTCCTTCCTTCCTTCCTCCCTCCCTCCCTCCCTCCCTCCTCATTTAAGGACAGAATGTGAAACTTAGTGTATGTGCCAGTCTGCCAACTACAGCTTTGCCTCTTCATCCCCCACCCATTGCCAGTTTCCATTTAGTATTTGCTTTCTGCCGTGACTGAGTTCTTTGGCACACAAAATGCCTTCTTCCTGGGAGACCTTGAAACTTCTGGGCCCAGACCCCTCCCCACTGAGTGTTTGGCAATCCTGGCAGGGTTCCAGCAGGAGAGCAAAGGAGGCCTAGAAGAAGAATGTAAGGAGAACAAGTGGAAATTCTTTGACAGAAATGGTGCAAATTGCAAATTAGGAGCAGCTCCATCAAAAATACACCAATAAGCCCTTGAAGAAACAGGATACAGAGTAACAGAGTTGGATGGGACCTTGGAGGTCTTCTAGTCCAACCCCCTGCTCAGGCCTTTGCAGGCTGCTTGGTGCCCCAAGAGCACAGGAGCCGTGATTGAGAAGCAAGGCCCCCCTTGGGGTACAGTGAGTTGTGTCCCTCCTACACAACCTCAGTGTGTGCAGTTTGGCACCCGGAAAACGGATGCAAGCATAAAACGGCATCTGCTCAAGCCAGGAGAAGGTCGGTCCACACAATTCAGCTCCCTGGCTGACAAAGTGTTCACAACTTTCCCTTTTGAAAACTGAGCTTGTTTCAGGGCACTTTCCCTTTTCTTCCTCCCTTTTGGACCAAAAGTAAAAGGGAAAATCCAGAGGGGAGAAGAAAGAGACTCTGATGCCAAGACACCAGTCTTCTCCCTCCCCTCCCCTCCCCTCCCCTCTCCTCTCTCTTGGAGACCTTGATGGAGGGAGTTGCAGAGAGAATGAAGTAGCCGGTAGGGAAGTCAGGGTTGCCAACATCAAGACAGAGGAGTTTGGGGTTCCATCGTACCATGGCAGAGATCCCCAACAGGGACTCTCTGTTGCACTGAGGATATTATCTAGTTGGGTAATGAAACGTCTGCATGAAAACCACCAAGCTCAGAGAACACCAAGGACCTCACAGTCCCCCTCCTCCTCCTCCTCCTCCTCCTCCTCCTCCTCCTCCTGATGATGTTAGCTCCACTTCCTTTTGGCGATGCACAACAGATGGCCAGCGACCAGTGGATGGCCGTTGCAAGGCTATCTTTCTCAAAACATAAAGGAAAGAAAATACAAATAACACCTCCCTCCTGCTGCCATAAGGCTGGAACTCCTGGCCATGGAAGAAGCTTCGGTTTTTCAGGAAAGGATGAAACTCTTGTGCAGAGAATTAAATTGCAAGGGACTAAAATGGGCTTTAGACACCTCAGTGCACACAAAAAAGAGCCATTCGTTTTTGAAATGTAGAGGCGAATGGGAATTAAACGTAGTTTAATTCTCCTAGTTTCATGATGAAAACTGCAGGTAGCTCTTGATTTACAACCATTTGTTTAGTGACCGTCGAAAAGGATGACAGGGCTGTAAAAAGGGGATCTCCAGGATCACCTGATCAAACTTTGCAAACTGTTTCCCATCTAAGTGGCTTAAATAGAACTCCCGTCTTTCCCCAGAATCTCAGAATTTAAATCGGCCTTGACCAGTTTAAGATACAGGAGTGGACAAAATTGTGGAAACCTTTTGGGAAAAGTGTATTTTCTAAAACTAGCTAATAACACCACTTTGTTTTGGAGCAGTACCATAAAATTATATATCAATGGAAAGGTAATTTAATCAAGAATGTAATGCAATCACTTTTATGGAGGATTTGCTATTAGAATAGCACTTATAGTATAAAAAAGAAAAGTGAAACACATAGAAAAAATAAGATATACAAAAATTATCCCCATGTCAGTGAATACTTCGTTGGGTAACCTTTAGCATGAATATGGCCTTACAATGTCTTCCCATGGAGTGAACCAAGTCTTTTAGTTCTGCAGCTGTTATAATGTGAACCCAAGATTGAATGATGGGTTCTATTAACTGGTTTTTATTGCTGGGTCGCTTCTGACTAACCAGTTTCTTTAGTCGGAAAATCCATAGATTTTCAATTGGGTGAAGGTCTGGGCTATTCCCAGGCCATTCCACCAGCAGTGGAATAGGATTCGCTTCAAACTCAAAAAAAAAAAAAAAAAAGTGGTGTCATGAGCCGTTAAACCTCAAAAATACACTTTTCCCAAAAGGTTTCCATAAATTTGGCCACTACTGTAAGTAGACTCCAGTTCCCAGGAAGCTCATGTCTACCTCAAGTGACCAAAGTTAAGGAAATACTGAAGTTGGAATTGGGTGCAAATTGCCTCCCTCCCAAATAAAGAGGTTTGAAAATCTTAACAGAGCCAGAGAAAGCCTTTTTGAATGGACTTTTTGATAGATGGGGATTTTAAAGAACCAGCGAATGCTCTTCTCTTAGTTTCCAGTAACCTGCATATTTATTGGGTAACGTGTTCTTAGAGATTTTAAAAAAATATTCTTTAAAAACTTTCATGGGGCTTGAAAAATGATCTAGAATGTAGACAGGTACTTTTAAGTTGGAAATGTGGAAAGTAAAAATTCGGTTTATCATGCCTGGTGGATTTGCAAAAATGCCAGAAAATTCTGATTTCCAATACATGCCTGCGATCCAAAATATTTTAAAGATGTATATTCAATTAAAATCAGAACTTTCCCTGTGTGACAATTAGAAAAGAGTTCTGGAAAAGAGTGGCTTTTCTATATGGTAACTGCTGTGAGAATATGCACAAAAATGGAAATACTCTGAAATGCTCACAATGGATGAGTGGTTGGTGAAGATGCAGGATTAGCAGACTAACACAATCTACCTCCCTGTTTAAGGAAAGAACAATAACTGCATGTATTTGTTCCTGGAAACCCTTTATGGACTTTTTGTTGAAAAAGAAAAAAAACGCTGAACTAGTGATTTTATGGGTTTGATGATTAGAAACGATAGACTACGGAAAGAATTAAATTATGTTGTAACCTTAGAGACAGCAAAATATAAACCTAAATGCGGTTAAGAGGATTGAAAGTTGCTTCTTTACTGTGTCACTTTTTCCTAATTTTTTTCTTTTTTTGTACTTTTTTCACATTATTTTACTTTTTCAAAATTTATATTCTTTTTATTCTTTTCAAGAATTTCTTTCCTAAGAGGCACATTAAGGGGGACTCCCCCCCCCCCGCATAAGGACTGCAAAACGAGCCTTAGAGACTGTATCCAAAGGCTGTCATTCGTTCAAATCCTTCTCTTTCGTGATCTCCTTGTCCGTCCAATCCTCTGCCTGCTGGCAGCAGGAGAGAGAGAGTAAAGAAGGTTTGGGTGGCATTGCAAAGCCGACGAAGGACTGCTGAACAGCCGTTGATTGCTCCTGCAGGTCTCTTACTCATCCTCTTCCTCCTCCTTCTTTTCTCAGATGCTCCAAGGACTTCATTGGCCAGCGCTGCCAGTTCCCGAATTTGTGCCTCAGCTCCCCCTGTAACAATGGCGGCACCTGCCACCCCGTGGTTGAGGGCAACACACCTGATTACATCTGTTCCTGCCGGCTGGGCTATATTGATAAGCTGTGCTTGACCATTGAGGAGAACGCCTGCCTGAGCGGCCCTTGTCGCAATGGAGGGAGCTGCGATCTGATCACCTTGACCGAGTACAAATGCCGCTGCCCTCCAGGCTGGTCAGGTGAGAAAGAGCAACTGGCACACATTCCCAAGGACCCCCTTTGAGATGCCAGCAGCTCCATGCCTGGTAGAATCCCAATTCTCAGCTGCAGAACCGAGCCTGGCCGTGTGTGTTTTGATCTGTCCTTGTTGGGATTGTCAGATCTTAATGCAAGGAAGAGGTTTAATTTTTTCGGTCTCCCCCTTGACGGATGAAACAGGGGGTGCTAACTCCATCTCTTTTCCATTTTTCAAAGGTTTCTCTCCATCTTTTGTACTCTCAATCGGTGTTTCTTAAACTTGGCAACTTTTAAGATGTGTGCGCATTCAACTCCCAGAACTCACCACCCAGTTGGAGAATTCTGGGAATTGAAGTCCCCACATCTTCAAAGTTGCTAAATTTGAAAAATCCTTGATTTAGCTGATTCTCCTCATGGAGGAGGTGGAAGAGAAGGATGCAGGCTCCTTAGACCAAGTTTCCAGCACAGGGACTAAACACCGTCCTGGTTTAAAATGCTTAATTCTTGGATCAAGATATCCCTGTAATTTACATATACAAAAAAATTCTAAAGTAGAAGAAATAGAACCAGGCAGCAAAAAATATGTATTTTTAAAGAAGCTGATGTAAATTGAATACAAGTGTTTGCAACTCTTTATAAAAACATTTAAAAGATTAGAACTGAAAAATGGAAGGTTTTCAGGTCGTATTTGTGCCTGTCTGGGTTCTTCATTCTTCCTGAATTTTTGGCTGAAGCAGGATGTCCCTCCTCTCTTTGGCCTGCAGGCAAGACGTGTCAGCAGGCTGACCCCTGTGCCTCCAACCCGTGTGCCAACGGTGGGCAGTGCGTGCCCTTCGAGTCCAGCTACGTGTGCAGGTGTCCGCAGGGCTTCCATGGGGCCACTTGCAAAGAAGACTTGAACGAGTGCAGCCGGACACCCCCCATCTGCAAGAACGGGGGGACCTGCGTCAATGAGATTGGCTCGTATAAGTGCCACTGCCGGCAGGCCTTCACTGGCATCAATTGCGAACACCTCTACGTGCCCTGCAACCCCTCGCCTTGCCAGAACGGGGGCACGTGCCAGCAGACCGGAGATGTGGCCTACGAGTGCACCTGCCTTGCAGGTAGGCTGGGGTGCCTTGGCTTTCTCTCTTTCTCTGACACCTTAACTTACAGATGAACAGAGTTGGAAGGGACTTTGTCGGTCATCTAGTCCAACCCCCCCAACCCCCCAAAGCAGGAGACCCTAGACCGTTTCTGACAGATGGCAGTCCAGTCTCTTCTTGAAAACTTCCAGTGATGAGGCTCCCAGAACTTCTGAATAACAGAATAATAACAGAGTTGGAAGGGACCTTGTAGGTCATCTAGTCCAACAACCAGCCCAAGCAGCAGACCCTACACCATTTCTGGCAGATAGCAGCCCAATCTCTTCTTGAAAGCTCCTGCCTGACCCAGGAGCGATACGGGGGGCATCTGTGGAAGCCACATGTAAAGAACATGGTTGGAAATAGTCAAAAACTCAGCTGGCATGATTCCAGCTCTCTTGTGAAAGATTTGGCAACTGCACAAGTTTTCTGCCAACTTCTTTTCTTTTGAGTACCCACTGCTTTCGCATAGCAGCCTGACCCAACCCCGATTTCTTCACTTTTTGTTGTTCCACACACACACACACCCCTTTTCCTACAATGCCCCCATTTGCATTCCTGGCTCCTCTGCCATCGGTCTTTTGCAGAATGCTGGGATACTTTAAACAGCCATTAACAAACGAGACACGTATGCAGTTCACGGGCCCCCATAGGCTGGTTCTGCCCCGTAGCTTTTTCCTTGAGAAAGTTGGGATCCATGGAAGAGCCATATAAGGAAATGAAACTATCCGTGCCTCTGTTCCTGACATCCAGCTCGGGTGGGGAGGGGGAGAAGGGGGGAGATGGCTGGACCACCCCAGACAGACCTTCAATTTCTGGGGCAGCGAAACTTGTATCTCTTGGTGGGGATGTGACGATGATGATGGATAGGCATCAAATATATGAAGACGTAAACCAGCCAACATTAGCCATGACCGTGATTAGTGCAAGTGGGTAATAGCGACAACCACAACAACATAATAACGAATGAGCAAAGTAGAATCTATAACCCATGAATCAAAAAAGCTCCATGGCCATCCGTAATCTGTTTCTAGGAAGGTACTTTGCAATAGAATCAACTAGTTCAGAGGTCTCCAATCGTGGCAACTTTAAGCTGGGTGGACTTCAGGTCCCAGAAAAGTTGGCGGGGAATTCTGGGAGTTGAAGTCCGCCAGGCTTAAAGTTTCCAAGGTTGGAGACCCCTGAACTAGGGGGTTGCTAGCTTTCCCTAAACAAGCATTTTTCAACCGGGGAAACTGAAAGTTGTGGACTTCAACTTCCAGAATTCCCCAGTCAACTAGGGCTAGGGAATTCTGGGAGCTGAAATCCACAAAACTTAAAGCTGCCAAGATTGAGAGAATCCACTGACCTTAAAGCAGCTGGCCTTGAAAGTATTTGATTCTCAAATTGGTGCTGGCTAGAAAAGTTGGGATTTGGAATTGCAAAGTTCTCAGAAAGCCCCAGTCCGGAGAAGGCTGGATTACTTACCTCGCTGTTACTGGTTGATTTTGGATTTTCTTTTTGTGACTTCCTGTCTTTGGGGACTCGGATGCTGGGCCAGATGCGGGCTGTTCTCTGCAGGGTGTGTGTGTGTGTGTGTGGGGGGGTGTTTCTTGATGACAGGAGGGCTGTGAAGCTCCTGGGCCAGTTCTTGCCCAGCTTCGGCGGGTTTGCACACAGGTGCATCCAAGGGGGGAAAAAAACATTTTTCTTGGATAGGAACACAGGAAGCAAAACCGATCCAGCCCTATTAACTAGCCCAAAACAGCAGGAACTAACCACACATTTGTCCAGCTAAAGTAGCACTGAGTTAATAAGTGGATGGGGGACCACTAGGAAATCAAGTGGCACTGGAATTGAATTACAGGTAACCGGGCAACCAGTCCTTCCTTCCATTTACAACTTTTGTAAGTTGGCTGGAGGAAAGCTAAAATAAGATCATAAGCACAGCAGCAGTTTCTCTGTTTTGCTTAAGGACTGAGTTGTTGGTCCCCCTTCTGGCTGATAAATGAGTTCTCCCTGTAAAAAACAACAAAGAAATAGAAAGGAAATCCCAAAGCTGCAGGCTAGACTGGGAAATCGGAGAAATAAAAAGCAGAAGAAAATAGTGAAGGAGATCACGGGAAGTAACAGTACCGCTTTATAAAATCCTAGTAAGACCACACTTAGAATTCTGCATCCAGTTTTGGTCACCACATTACAAAAAGGATGTTGAGACTTTGGAAAAAGTGCAGAGAAGAGCAACTAAGATGATTAAAGGCCTGGAGACTAAAACGTATGAACAGTTGCAGGAACTGGGTAGGGCTAGTCTAGAGAAGGGAGACATGATAGCGTATTTTAGGGGCTACCACAAAGAAGAGGGGGTCAACTTAGTCTCCAAAGCACCAGAGGGGCAGGACAAGAAACAATGGATGGAAATTAAACAAGGAGAGAAGCAATCTGGAATTAATGAGACACTTCCTAACTGAAAGCAATTAACCAGTGGAACAACTTGTCTCCAGAAGTTGTAGGTGCTCCATCACTGGAGGTCTTTAAGAAGAGACTAGACGTCTGAAATGGTATCGGTTCTCTTGCTTGAGCAGGGGGCTGGACTAGAAGACCTCCAAAGACCCTTCCAGCTCTATTCTGATTCTGAATATAATGGCAGGTCTCTTCCATACCGTTGTTAAGAAAATTCCACTAAATAAAACATACAATTGATCCTTTTAATTGAGTCAAGCTCTCAATTTAGCTCCAGTTTGTCTGTCTTGGCTGGCAGCGGCTTTTAGAGAAGAGCCTCTTGCTGCCCTGCCTGGGGAGGCTGGAAATTAAGCCTTGGTTTTTCTGCAAAGAAAACTGGGTTTGTGTGGCCCCTGAGAATGGGTCTCACCTGTCGTTTTGCTCCTCCTCCACCGGCAGGTTTTGCAGGCCAGAACTGCGAAGAGAATCTTGACGACTGTCCCGGAAACAACTGCAGAAATGGAGGCACCTGTGTGGATGGGGTGAACACCTACAACTGCCAGTGCCCACCGGAATGGACAGGTGAGGATGTGCCAATAGGAGGTGGGGAAATCGGGGTGCCCCAAAGGAAGGAAAGTCGGGTGAACACAGGGGTGATGTTTGGCTTGAACTTTTCTCCCTTAATTGAATCTGAAATCCAACCACCAGCTTTTTAAAAAACAAAACAAATTTTAAAACGATTAGTCCCTTTTAATAATTTAAACAATACAGTCAAAAAATGAACAGAGGTAGAAATGTTTGCATCTAACTCTGTTTGTCTTTTGGCTGCATTGTTTAAAACGGATATCAAACTAAAGGCCCGTGGGCCGGAACTAGCCCACAGGGTGCTAAAATCTGGCTCGCGGGGCCAGCCTGGAAATATCAAAAGACTGGCCCGCGGTGCCTCTAACGGCCAAAATGGACCATGGGGTGACCTGCGTGCCTCCACGGCCTCCAGCAGCACTCTGCCAGTCAAAACGGGCCGTTTTCAGCCGGCAGGATTGGACTGGATTACAATTATGTGCCTCAAGTAAACACCTGATCTGGATAGAAAACAAGCAACTTCCTATGTTAATACTACAGTTTAATGATAGATTTTATGTACTGTAGGTCCACTTAATCTACAATCAACAATCTATAACTGACAGCCATTTATATTTACTATCCTGGAAATTTACCTCTGCTGTTAGGTTTTATATTATCATGTTATTTATGCTATTATACTTTTTATTATTAGTTGAATAATAAAAATACAATAGTATCAATAGCTTTTCTGCCTGGAAAAGCAATTTACTATTAAACAATGGGGTATACATTTAGAAATAAAAAGTTTAGTGGAATATGAGGTATAAGTAATAAATGTTTGCCTTTTAATAGCTGGTAGAAGAGATAGGAAAATGTTTATAGCAAAACAGGGATCTCCAACCTTGGCAACTTTAAGACTTTGCTGGCTGAGGAATTCTGAGAGTTGAAGTCCACAAGTCTTAAAGTTGCCAAGATTGGGAGAACCCTGTAGTAAAGAACTGTGGAAAGAAGAGAAGGAGGAAAAATGCATATGGAGCCTGTGTCAAACACCCACCACGTCCACACCCACTATGGCCACGCCCACTCCCAGACACCTGCCCTCCCCCCTCAAGCCCTCCGAGGTTAAATACAACCCTGATGCGGTCCTCAATGAAATCGAGTTTGACAGCCCCGGTTTAAAACATATTTTGTTGTGTCTAAAAATAGGACTCGAAAGCAAGACAGCTCTCCTTGGGAAGACTTCCTTCTGATTCCTTCGTCCCTTCCCCATCCATAATTTTCTCGTCCTGTAATATTCCCAGAAAATGCTCAGGTGATTCGGAGAGACTGGTCTGGAAAGTGGAGATTAAGTCGTTAAGTGTGAAAAACAGTCCTACCTCACTTTTTCCAGTGCCGTTGTAACTTTGAACAGTCACTAAACGAACTGTTGTAAGTCGAGGACTATGTGTCTAGCCCTTCCTGCTCTTCTCCTATTGAGAGTGCAATAGAGACTTTAACCTGGACCACTTTGGGGGTCTCTTCCCTCCCCCCCAAAGAATTTGGATCAGCCCCCTTCTTTCTCTTCTAGGCCAATATTGTGCCGAAGATGTGGACGAATGTCAGTTAATCCCCAACGCTTGCCAGAATGGCGGCACCTGCCACAACACCCACGGGGACTACAACTGTGTCTGTGTGAATGGCTGGACGGGGGAGGACTGCAGCGAGAACATCGATGACTGTGCCAGTGCGGCTTGCTCCCCAGGAGCCACTTGTCATGACCGGGTGGCCTCTTTCTACTGCGAGTGCCCACATGGGCGCACAGGTGGGTATCCAAGAGAGAGAGAGAGAGAGAGAGAGAGAGGAAGAACGGTGGCAGGAGCTGAGGTACAGCCAGTCTGAAGGAAAGAAGGACTGGGGAGACATGAAAGCAGCGTCTCGATATTTGAGGGGCTGCCGCAAAGAGGAGGGGGTCAACCTGTTTTCCAAAGCACCAGAAGGCCAGACAAGAAATAACCAGGTGAAAATTAACATGGAGAGATCCAACCTAGAACTTAAGGAGAAACTTCCTGACAGTGGGAACAAATTAAGCAATGGAACAACTTGCCTCTAGAAGTTGTGGTTGCTCCATCACTTTAAGAAGAGACTTTAAAAAGAGACTGGACAGCCGCTTCTCTCAAAAGTTTCCTGCTTGAGCAGGGGGTTGGACTAGAAGACCTCCAAGGTCCCTTCCCTCTCTATTCCGATTTTGAAATTTGATTTTGAAATTTCAAAATTGGAGTGCTGGACACAGCCAGATGGGAAACATAGCCATGGGGAAAGCAGGAACTGCCTAACAGGAGTCGGACTGCACAGCAAGGAGAATTTCATCTCCTTCTGGTAGACATTTAGCTTCTTCTTTCGAAGGTGTGCAAGGCTTGTGAGAGCAGGTGGCTTAATTTCCAGCAGGGTACTCGATGTTCCATGGGACAGTGCAGCTGTGTCACTTTTGCTGCAGGTTGAATAGCCTTCCCCTACCTGCTTCCCTCTGTAGGTGCTCAGATTACAAGAACCTGCTAGGAATTCTGGGAGTTGTAGTTCCAGTACACCTGCAGAGGTTATGGAAGAACAAGAGACTTTAGAGGTGAAGACCCTCACCTCACACTTGGGAGGCTGAGAATTCAATCCTAGACAGCGACAGATGTTTCTCTATCAGGATGCAAGGAGAAAATATATGCTGTGAACTCTTCATAGGTGTCAGGGAGGGCATCCGGCCGGTACATGCTCAGCTCCATTCAGTCGCCCCCAACTCCATTCCGACAAAAAGGGTTACAAGATCGTAAAAAGAAAAAAAAAGTAACAACAAGAGAATGCCTAGTCCCTGCATTCTCAGAAGTCTCCAGATGTTGATCCACAGCCCAATTCCAGCTGCTGAGAATGCACCAAACTCGCTCGGATGGATCGGCGAGGCCTTCTCAGAGCAGCACAGGCCAGGCACTCTGTGGCCATGTCTCCCAACTCCCTTAAACCAGGTCTGTTTAAGACTGTGCAACTGCCATTCACTGGTATACTAATTAGCACCATTTTTAAAATTTCTGTTCAGCCTGTCCAATTTTTGGAGGCTGCTTGGACTCTGTATAGTTTTCTCGAGAAGGTTTTTTTTCAGAAGTGATTTGCCATTGCTTCCTTCCTAGGAGCTGAGTGAGCACGACTGGCCCAAGGTAACCCAGCTGGATGTTGTGCCCCAAGGCAGGACTAGAACACACCATCTCCTGTTTTCTAGCCTGGTGGCTTAATCACAACACCAAACTGGCACTCAGTTAGCCCTAGCTTGCTACATATTATTTTCCTGGCTTTGCCAATAAGTTAAGCTCAGACCCTTTGGCTAGGATATGGTTCAGTATATAGCACACAAGCGAGCAATTCAATAACCAGGTTGCCTCCATTGTGGCAGTGGGGACATTGACTGTCTGTTGGTCAGCGTGTGTTGCTGACGGATGGGGGAGCATCTTTGCAAGTGTGTGTGTGTCTTTCTGAATCCACCCTCTCTGCAGGCTTGCTGTGCCACCTGGAAGATGCCTGCATAAGCAACCCTTGCAACGAAGGCTCCAACTGCGACACTAACCCCGTGACCGGGAGGGCCATTTGCACCTGCCCCACGGGGTACATGGGGCCCGCCTGCAACAAGGACGTGGACGAGTGTTTGCTGGGTAAGGGGCATCGGGGCCGGGGGCACTGGGTGGGAGTGAGACCCGTGGAGCTGACTGGGGTTGAAGAGAAGTCTGGGGAGGGAACTGGAGCAGAAAACCGACCCTTGGAGGCAGGCTGTCCCTTGGAACGAAACTCAGGGAGGTTCGGGGCCTAGAAAAGCCAATCTGTGAATTCTTTTTATATTATTAAATTCATTTGTCAGAGTGGTGCGGTGGCCTAGAGGTGGAGCTCTCGCCTCACAATCAGGAAGCTGTGAGTTCGATCCTAGGTAGAGGCAGATATTTCTTTCTCTGGGCACGATGAGACTATATAGACTAGAATAGAATAGAATTTTTTATTGGCCAAGTGTGATTGGACACATAAGGAATTTGTCTTGGTGCATACGCTCTCAGTGTACATAAAGAAAAGATATGTTCCTCAAGAATTCTAAGGTACAACACTTAATGATAGTCATAGGGTTCAGGTAAGCAACCAGGAAACAATATCAATATAAATCGTAAGGATACAAGCAACAAAGTTACAGTCATATAGTCATAAATGGAAGGAGATGGGTGATGGGAACGATGAGAAGATTAATAGTAATGCAGACTTAATAACTAGTTTGAAAGTGTTCAGGGAATTATTTGTTTAGCAGAATGATGGTGTTCGGGAAGAAACTGTCCTTGTGTCTAGTTATTCTGGTGTGCAGTGCTCTGTAGTGTCATTTTGAGGCTAGGAGTTGAAACAGTTTATGTCCAGGATGTGAGGGGTCTGAAAATATTTTCACAGCCCTCTTTTTGACTCCTGCAGTATACAGGTCCTCAATGGAAGGCAGGCTGGTAGCAATTATTTTTTCTGCAGTTCTAATTATCCTCTGAAGTCTGTGTCTTTCTTGTTGGGTTGCAGAACCGAACCAGACACTCTGGATTGGTGACAGGAAGGGCATCCGGCCAGTAAAGCCAAAGCCTTTATTGTCAGTGTACGTCATGTATACAACAAAATAGGTTTAAACCAATTTAAACACTCAGCTCTGTTCAGTTGCCCAGTCTCCACCTCGCAAGAGATTATGGGGTCGTTAAATGAGGATGATTAAATTCATTTGCCACCCATCTTGGCGGTTAGAGGAGACTCTGAATCGAGACTGTCAATTTGGCTCCAAATTCATCAGCTCATCAAGTCCTTCATGAGGTTTCCTTGATCCTCCACCCCCAAACATTTTATTATATAAAGATAATTAGATAAATACTACTTTAACGAACGGCAGTACCAGATCATATTACCATCTATTCCTTGGATATGGCTCCATTGAAGCTTGGGGGTCAATACCGGCTCCTTCGAGGGACCCCGATTTAGACGGTCAAATCCAACATGGCAGCAGCAGCTCTCTGCCCCTTGGCTGGTCAGGATGTGGGGGTGGGGAGGCTATTTACAGGTGGAAGGAGGAGGAAAAGGTTGCAGTTGGAAAAGATGAGGCTTTTGCTTGGGCCCCTGTATCCAGTGCCCCCTGTAACACAAGTAATCCTCTATTTACAACAGCTTGTTTAGTGACTGTTCAAAGTTACGAGACTGAAAAAAGTGACTTCATACCGTTGCAAGCATCCCCGAGGTCAAATGATCAAAATTCAGATGCTTGCCAGAACTGACTCACCCTTACGATGGTTGCAGAGTCCTGGGATCATGCAAGGCCCTTTGGCAACCTTCGGACAAGCAAAGGCCCATCAGGGGTGGTGGTGGCGGGGAACACGACCAGATTCACTGAACAACCCTGTGTGACGAACTTAATAGCTGCGGTTGTAAAATGGAGCAAAACTCGCTGAACCGATGTCTCAGATGGCCACAGAAATGTTGGGCTCAGTTGTGGTCATAAGACAAGGACTACCCTGTAGCCTCTACAAGTGTCTTCGGCTTTCAAAAGCCCGGGGGGGGGGGGGGGGGGGGGAAAATAGCATTTGCCTTATTTGCTGCAGTGCTGGTTGGACAAGCAGCTGGACAGAAGCAGTGCTTTGGAATTGGGGAGGGGGCGAACCAAGGACAAGAGAAAGACTCAGAGAAGGACCCCTTGTAGCCCTCTTGGCCATTCACACACACACACACACACACACACCCCTTCTGGGGACAGTGCTGAATCCTCCTTTTCCCTCCTGCCAGGTGCCAACCCCTGTGAGCATGCTGGGAAGTGTCTCAACACGGAGGGCTCCTTCGAGTGCCAATGCCAGATGGGCTACTCAGGTCCCCGCTGCGAGATAGACGTCAACGAGTGCTCCTCCAACCCCTGCCAGAACGATGCCACCTGCTTGGACCAGATTGGGGTCTTCCAGTGCATTTGCATGCCAGGTAACCCTGCCAACTCCCCTGTCCTTCCAGGCCCCTCTGATAGGCGGCTCTCTGGGCCTTAGGGGTGCCCTGGGTGGAGCAGTGATGGAGGAGGAAGAGGTGGCCTTCAACTCCTTTGGTGCTTGGCTTGGTTTTTGTAACCGCTCCATCCGTGAGCCACGGTGGCGCAGTGATTAAGAGTGCAGCACTGCAGGCTACTTCTGATGCCTGCCAGCTGCCTGCAATTTGGCAGTTCAAATCCCACCAGGCTCAAGGTTGACTCAGCCTTCCATCCTTCCGAGATGGGTAAAAGGAGGACCCAGATTGTTGGGGGCAAGAGGCTGACTCTGTAAATTGCTTAGAGAGGGCTGTGAAGCACTGAAAAGCGGTATATAAGTCTAAGGACTATTGCTATCTTTCGAGGTGCCCTCCGATTCAGGCTCTTTGCAAGGGAGACGGCCCTGCTCCACACAAGCCTGGGTAGGGGTTGGAGCAGTGCTGGGGTGAGCCAGGACCATAGCAATTCAGAGTCATCCCCGGCTTAAAAGCCTGCATTAAGAAAATGGAATTGCTGCGTTTGTACCCCACGCCAAGCCGAATTAAATGAACCAGATTGTGCTTCCACAGGTTGAATTCGTGCAACCACATAAGACAGTGGCTGGGTTGAATTCCAAGGAATGTGGTAGCTGACTTTGCCCACAACGCAGCCGACTAAACGGATCCAACAAACTGGATTTGCAGAACAGCCATAAAAACACCCAAGCCAGATTTTAAAAATCAAACCGATTTTAGCACTGAATCTGCTCTGAATAGGTCTTTAACTGGCATGATGAAGCATCCCGGATGAAGTTGGCTGGGGAAGGGGGAGAGGGAGCTGAGAATCTTGTGCTCTGCCCTGTTTTTCCAACTTCTTCCTCCTTTCTCCCTTCTTCCCCCCACCCCCATGCCCTCTGCTTAACAAAGGCCCGAATTGATTTTTTGGCAAGAGCATTGAAAATTAAGGGGCTGAGCTGGCAAAGCTAAGCCCAGCTTGGAGGACTTCAAACTTCACTAGGAGAGCCTGGGAGAAATTGGAGGGGTTAGTTTCTGCGTGCCCTAAGATTGGCACCGGGCTGGCCGGCCCTATAGCTGGAAACAGTGCGCTGACTAAGAGAGGGCACACTGCAAGATTTTGTCTTGGCACTCCTGGGTGTGACATGAGTTTAACCCCAGCAGGGGTTGTTTTCATAAAGCCGCAGAGTGAATGGGGAGACATTAGAATAGAATGGAAGGGCTGGAAGGGATCTTGGAAGTCTTCTAGTCCAACTCCTTGCTCAGGAAGGAAGCCCTACACTACTTCAGACAAATAGTTATCCAACCTCTTCTGAAAAACTTCCAGTGTTGGAGCATCCACAACTTCTGGAGGGAAGCTGTTTCACCACTGGTGTATTCACTTACCTTCGCTACTGGTTCGGAACTGTGAGTGCATGCGCTCATGCGCACCACCTCTGTGCATGCGCAGAGCCTTCTGCGCAGAGCGTCTGTGACGACATCCGGCCAGGTAGGCAGAGCCTCCTGCCACCGCTACCTGTTCGCCCAAATCGGGTAGAACCGGTAGAATCCCACCACTGTGTTCCACTGATTAATCATTCTCACTATCAGGAAATTTCTCGTTAGCTCTAAGTTGCTTCTCTCCTTGATTAGTTTTCATCCATTGCTTCTTGTCCTGCCCTCAAGTGCTTTGGAGAAGAGCTTGAGCCCCTCTTCTTTGGGGCAGCCCCTGAGATTGTCGAATTCAATCGGGACCTACCCTGCCCCTTTGTCTTGACCTAGAAGGAACAAATTATCTGTTCCTTCATGTATAAGATTTTTACAGCCGCCCACCTTAAGCAACCATGGGTGGCTCACAATTGCAACAACAGCAATTGTTTTTCCTAGGAGAGAAGAGACTCTGGGTTTTCCCTCTAATTCACTGTTGTTTTTTTCCTCCCTGCAGGTTATGAGGGGGTCTACTGTGAAATCAACACGGACGAGTGTGCCAGCAGCCCCTGCCTGCACAACGGGAACTGCGTGGACAAGATCAACGAATTTGCCTGTGTGTGCCCCGTGGGTACGTTCGGGGTGCGGGGATGGGGGTGGGGGGAGAAGGGGGAGGGCCTTGGAGAAGATGATTGATTTTTGCCTATAGCACAAAGCTCTTTGTAGTGGAGACCAGGGGCTGGAATTAATCCCTGGCCTAGAGGCCATACGGAGGCTGGAGGGTTTAAGCCCAGCCGAAGCAGGCAGTTGGGGAAATGGCTGAGGCAGCAGCAGTGGCGGTGGCAGGGGGATCATTTTGATTTGGGCAACTCGGAGGAGAAGGGAGATATGCTGGGGAGGGGCTCTTAAAGTTCTGAAATCCTCCTTCAAGTATCACCACTGTGATCCATAATTGGGAGAGAAAGCCTCCATGTCCAGGGAAGAAAAGAGAACTCAATCAATCTATTTATTACAGTCTTAGACCAGAGACCAGAACAAATAAAAACACTCAGTAAATATACAGTTAAAAATTCTAATATAAAATAATAAATAGCAACTAAAATCTATAATAAAATCCAGAAATGGGGAAGGGGTTTCAATGGATTTTTACCCCTTTAGTGCCTTCCTTAGCTCAGCCCAAACTGGGGGTGGGCCGGGTCAGAAGGGAGGTGGAAAGCAAAATGGGTGAATAGAGCAAGGGAATAATTAGGAAGAAGGGGTTGTTTTTCCATGCATTCCTGGCGCATTGTGCTTTACCCCAACCCTGGCTTTTATTGACTGTGCACAGAGCCCACCCTTTCCTTGGAATTGGAACGAGGGTCTGCTTTAGGTCGATCCCCTTGAAGTAGGGTGGGCTAAGAAGAGAGTCACCCCTAAGTCTTCTTAGTCCAAGCCAACATTATAAGCCCTGTGCTGTCCAGACTCTTAAATCCGCTCTCCCTCCTGCAGCATTAAATGGGATTCATTTAATAAGTGCAGTGATTTGCTTAATTATAGGCAAAAACAAAAGGTCCTACTTAACCACTTCCTTGCTTAAGCAATGGAAATTCAGCGCTCAATTGTGGATTCTCTGCCACTTCTTCTGAATTATGCTTATTCCTAATGTGCACTAGGAAATGGTACCTCCACCACAGTGGAGGGCACGTTAGTGGTGCAAGCAGGGGTTCTCTTCCCGGTTGCTGGGCGGGCGTGGACATGGTGGGCTTGGCCTAGTCGGCCTCCTGCACCACGGTGGAGGGCGCGTTAGTGGTACAAGCAGGGGTTCTCTTCCCGGTTGCTGGGCGGGCATGGACATGGTGGGCTTGGCCTAGTTGGCCTCCTGCACCACGGTGGAGGAGGCGTTTTTGTCTTTCCTGGTCTGCGGAGGCTTTTCTTGAGCCTCTGGGAGGGCAAAAATGGCTCCATTCCAGCCTCCAGAGACCCTCTGGAGGCTGGAAACAGGCTTGTTTCCGGCCTTCCTGAACTTGCGGTAGGCCCGGTTTTCGCCATCCCCAAGCCTCCAGGCACACCTTGCACTTACCTGCATCCAAAACGGGCCTGGGGCGGGAGGGGTGGGGCAGGGCGGGCAGGGATTTGGAGGTTCTCCGAACTGCACAGATTCTTAGCTAGAGGTTCTCCCCAGCAGCCCACCCCCGAGTACAAGTGGTACAAGGTTCTTCGCACCTTGTACCTCTGGCTTTAATGTCTGCCTGTGCTCAAAAGCACCTGGGTTATCCGTGGGGCTGACTTGGCCTACCCTCCTTCTTGGCCGTCCCTGAGCTGAAAGTGACCTCCATGAAGGAAAGGAGGCCACGCAGATCTTGCTTTGCGGGGCCACATCTGTTGCAGCCACACGGATTGCAGCCAATGCAGAGAGAGACAATTCAGAATTAAGAAGTGGTCAATTTGGGGAATTCATGCCTGCCTCTTCTCTTTGGGAGAGCAAAGAGTTTTGGGCCTGAAGGGAGCCCCCTTCTGTTTGCGAATAGCCGGATAGGGGAACGTTGAGGTTGTGAGGTAGAGCAAGATGTAAGCCGCCCTGAGTCTTCGGAGAAGGGCGGGATATAAATGTAAATTTAAAAAAAGAGGACGGGGGGGGGGCAGCTAATTCATAAAACGGGCTTTGAAGCAGAGGCTTTAGAGATGTAAATCAGGAATCTTAAGAGCCACCGAATAACTATAGCAGTGAGCTGAGGAGAAAAAAAAGAGTCTGGGGATTGAATGCCAATGAATTGGAAAAGAGACCTTGAAATACGGAGCGTCTGCCTGCTATCCCACCCTTGCAAGAGAAATGCAGCCATTGCAAGTAGGAGGGGCTTGGGTGTGTGTTTGTGTTTATAGGAAAAAGTCATTATTACAGCCTCGTTTTTATCTTTTGTCTGGCTGTGAGAGTAGCACAGTTGATTGGTTGAGACGAGCATGAAAAACATTAGTGCAAAACTAGGCTCAAATGGGCAGGTAAGCCGCTGGTTTAATTGTGTTCCAATATCTCAGGGGTTGCCACAAAGAGAAGGGGGGGTCAAGCTATTCTCCAAAGCACCTGAAGGCAGGACAAGAAGCAACGGGTGGAAACTAATGAAGGAGAGAAGCAACCTAGAACTAAGGAGAAATTTCCTGATGGAACAATTAATCAGTGGAACAACTTGCCACTGAAAGTACTCCAACACTGGAGTTTTTTAAGAAGAGATTGGAAATTGGAGATTTGTCTGAAATGGTACAAGGTTTCCTGCCTGAGCAGGGGGTTGGACTAGTAGACCTCCAAGGTCCCTTCCAACTCTGCTATCCTCTTATTTTGTTTTGCAAATGCTTGTTTTTTGACATTGCTTTAGACCCTGAGGTTGTTTGCAAAGGGGTAACTGGGAAAGCTTTTGGCAACGAAATCCACATTTTGGAGCATCTTGGTAACCCAGTATTATTAGGATCCCAAACATCTGGATTTCATTCTTCATCTGCCTGAGAAAATGGATGGCGATGAGCAAAAATTAGGCAATTGTCAGCCCTGCAGTGCTCTGGGGATTTCATTTGGGACAGTGGCCACAATTTTGGTTCTGTTTTGAAATAAAGAGTCTGGGCTGGGAAGGCCAAAAGTGTGACTAAGGAGGCTGGTGGAAACACGGAGTTGCCGTTTTACAGCCCAAAGTGTAATCTTAATTATTACTGGGTGAGTAATAACATGGGGATGTGGGCAGCCCCAGTGCCATGCCATCCTTTTGACCTAGGAATGTTTTTTGGGGGGCAAGATGGGAAGGGGGTTCTTCTGGGTTTTCTAGGTTATCTGCAGGAACTGTCCATCATGATTAAAACATAATTTTGGGCTTCAGCTGATAGAAAAATGTTGATAGAAAAAACAGAGAAAGAGAGGATACTGTGTGAACAGGACTCTTGGAAATCCTTCAAGTCGCAGTTATTTTCTGCTTATCTACTTACACGCCCTTCCTTGCATGGTTTAAAAGAGGGGGAGGATGCCCTTCTGCCCCTCCCTCCCCAACCACTTCCATTAAATCATTCCATCTATCATTTTGAATCCCTGTTTGTTTAGGGAAGAAGTCACTGTGAAAAATCTGCCCCTCTGTGACAGGCCAGAAAAGTTCTCCACTGTGATTCCCAGGGGTTCTCTGGGAGGTGGGGGAGCAAGCAGGAGCTGAGACATCCTGGGTGAAGCTATCCCTGTTTCTTCTTCTCCCAGGATTTAATGGTCACCTGTGTCAACACGACATTGACGAATGTGCCAGCACGCCCTGCAAGAACGGAGCCAAATGTGTGGACGCACCAAATGCTTACGTGTGTGAATGCACAGAAGGTAAGCTTTGGGGTGGGCCTGGGGAGCAGATCAGAGGAAGCCCGTTTGGGGCTGGCCTGGGTTTTTTTGACCAGTCCTGTCAGGGACAGTGAACAAGTACTCTTCCCTGATGAAAAACCATTGGGAAAAAAGTGTGATGGGATTTTAAGCAAGTGCAATTTTTTTTTCATTCACAAAACACATTTTCTAACCGTGATCCTGACGGCTGTGGGGGCAGAGGAAGAGTGCCGGACTCATGGCAAGGAACCCAGATTGCTACTCTGGTTCTGAGCAGGCAACTTTACTGCAGAGGGGGGAAGTGGGTAACGATCTGGGTTACGATCTGACTTGGGGCCATTTCTCAGGGTGGGGTGCGGCTGTTCCCTTTGATTTTCTTTCTAACTCAGTCTCGGTTTAATGGGCAGGATGCTCATTGCTGATATGATATGGGAAAGAAATGCATATCTGTTGTTGCTGTGGAGAATTTTGCAAATATATCCCTAAAGAGGAAGAATGAAGGGTTGTGATTCTTCCGAATTTCTCCTTTCAAAAGTCTTAAAACAGAGGGAGGTCTTGTTTGGTGACCGATGAAGCCTGCCGTGGGGTTTAAAGCTTGCCAGTTCTTGGGGGAATCTCTCTCTCTCTCACACACACACATGCTCAGGCTCCCTTGTCTCGTGGGCAGGCCCTGGGCACCGGCTGTTTACAGAAGGCAGCTTCTGGCCACGTGGGTCGGGAACAGCACCAGCATGATGGCCACATGCTGACCGAAATGATGATGAGCGTAACTCCTGTCCCTGCTCCAGCAATTCTCTGCTCTGGCCCCAGGCAGATTGTCCATCTCTCTCAACCTTTTCTACAAACACATGTTGTGTTGCTGCTCCCATTTCCTGCCCCACGGGGCTGAGTCTGAGTCCATCCCGAATTCAATTTAAAGTTCAGTCCTGTCCTTAAAATCAACCCAAGTGGCAGCCCTGAAAGAAAACCAGGCCTAAAGGAGAAGCCCCCAAGTTCTTCCACACTGCAGGCCTGGCCCTGAGGAAGAAAGGAAAGAAAAAAAAGAGGGGGAAAACCCACAAAGGGTCTGTGAGGGGTGCTGCAAAAGTTGAAGCTCTGAGCTGAGGAGGAAGAGAGAAGGGGCCATGTCCTGCCTTTTGGCTCTGTCCGGACTTTCTCCATCCTGGTTTAAAAACAAACTGCCATTTTGGGCTAGTCAGGGCGTCCTGTCTGGACACCATCCCTCTCTTTTCTGGCCCCTCGTCTCCAAGCAGGAGAAAGGGTGAGCGCAGAGCCGGACAAAACCCAGCCCGGAGCCCCCTCGGCAAACAGAGGGACTTTTGTGGGGCCGACCGGCTGCCAGTGGCTCTTCCCTAATGAGCGCGTCTTGGTTGGGCAGCAGCACTGATGAAAAGCCGCAGTGTGGGCTTCACTGGCAGGGAGGGGCGGGGGCAGTCAAAGGCCCACTTTGTCTGCCCGTTTGGCTCCCTCCCCGCCTGCTGCCCTCCTGCTTTTGTCCGCTGGCGGGAGGAGGCGGGCAAGAGAAAGGAGCTGCTGTTGTCCTCTTTTGAATTCGCCTCCCCCTTTCTCCCCACCCCCCAAGCCGGATCCAGACAGTCAGGGAGGAGAGCCCAGGGCCAGAAGAAAAGCGTTTGTGTTTGCCAGAGGATGGACCACACCGCCCCCCCCCCCCACCAGCATGGATCCCCAACTGGGTCCTGTGCCCTGGCCTGGCAGCCTCCCTGTCACCCAGCCTGTCTCCTGCCTGCTTGTCTCCTGCTCTGCAGCATCTCTGGGGCTATGGGGGGGGCCCAGACCTGCCGTAAACCCCAAAGGCATCCCAAAGAGTCCAAGCAGAAGCCACAGTTGGCAAGTTTGCTTGGAAGGAGGGGAGCTTGCTCTGGGTGTCATTCCCCCCCCCCAACAAAAGCTGGAAAACGCTCCATTGCAAATGCTTCCGTTTATCTGAAACAGATGAGCCTGCCCACCCCACCCCGGCCACCGTTCACGCTTTCTGAATGTCCCGAAGTGGGAGAGGCAGAAATAAGAATGGCCCTCTTCTGTGGCACACAAGCTTTCCCCCTTGATTAATATTCTTTTGAAAGCAAAGAATGGGGCTTTCTAATGTGGGATGGAGGTCAGGGATCTGGCAGGCTCCTAGCAAGATGTTGGCGGGGGGGGGGGGGATGGAATGACATGGGAGGCCACCTCGCTCTCCTCCGGTGAAGGAGGACTTGACCCTTCTCCAACTGCCCACTCAGCCTACTCCTTTTCTTTCTCACGGACTTCCGTCTTTCTGGCTGGGAACCTTGGGAGGTGGAGTCCAACCTTGGGGTAAGAAAGGGCAGCGTTTGGTAGGCAAGCTCATTTCTATCTGCTGGGTTTCCAGCCAGATTTAAGGACAATCTGGCTGGGGAGCATCCTTGGAAGCGCCTGCAGGACGGTTGAGTGCTAGAATACCTCAGCCGCTCTTCCCAGCACCTGGTCGAGGGACGAAGGATGCCCCGGTTTCTGTCTTGGCTGCCACCTGGAAGAGAGGGGATGGCTGCTTTGTGGTGCCATGTTGCAACTCTTTTGAAGTTTTGCGCCCTTTTCTTCCTCTCTGTCCCCCAGGCTTTTCGGGCACTCACTGTGAGACGGACATCAATGAATGTGACCCTGACCCCTGCCATTACGGCACGTGCCAGGATCGCATTGCCACCTATAGCTGCCTCTGCCAGCCTGGATACACCGGGCGCCTCTGTGACACCAACATCAATGAGTGCCAAAGTCAACCCTGTAAGAATGGAGGCACCTGCCAGGACAGGAACAACGCCTACACCTGCTTCTGTCTCCGAGGCACTACAGGTAAGGAAAGGGCCCACAAAAGGATGGAGCAAAGGCGTCTTGGTAAACGATCTGGGGTGCCCCATGTATTTCAGGTCAAGGAAAGAAGCCCTGGAGGTGTTTGGGCCTGCCCCACCTCCAGTAGTCCTTGATTTACAACTGGTTGTTTTGAAACTTTCTTTTTTTGAGACACCTAGAATACTGCACCCGGTTTTGGTCACCACACTATAAAAAAGAGGTTGAAACTCTAGAAAGAGTGCAGATATGAGTAACCAGGATGATTAGGGCACTGGAGGCTAAAACATATGAAGGTTGCAGAAACTGGGCATGGCTAGTTTAATGAAAGGAAGGACTAGGGGAGACACGATAGCACTGTTGCAATATCTCAGGGGTTACCCCAAAGAACAGGGAGTCAAGCTATTCTCCAAAGCACCTGAGGGCAGGACAAGAAACAATGGGTAGAAACTGACCAAGGAGAGATTCAACCTGGAAATAAGAAGGAATTTCCTGACAGTGAGGACAATCAACCGATGGAACAGAAGTTGCCTTCGGAAGTTGTGGGAGCTTCATCCCTGGAAGCTTTCAAGAAGAGACTTCCATCTGTCAGAAATGGTGTAGGGTCTCCTGCTTGGGTGAGGTGATGACCTACAAGGTCCCTTCCATTAATCTGTATCTGTTTGAAGTTATGAGAGATCCCTCCCCACCCCCCAAAAGTACTGATGACCTGATTCCAAAGTTCTGATGCCCCCAGCCCACATCATAGTGAAGAAAGGGCTGCTTTAACAGTCACAGTGTCTGCTTACTGACTGCCATGTTCACTGAATGATCTCCACAAATAATGGTAGCAAAATCAGGTCGGTCACAGATGAACTGGTTCACAACTATCACAATTTACGACCATAATTGGCAGGCTCCCTTAGAGTCGTAAATCAAGGACTACCTGTATATTGGGGATAAAATGGCCGGCCTCCTCTTTCTGCTTGGAAAGCACAGACTTGAGGCGAGCTGGAAGAGAACCCATCTGGCCTCCCAAAGGGGCTTTATCAGGAGGCAACTGGATTTTCCTGTTTTTTCTTTTGAAGACGTTTTGCTTCTCATTTAAGCACTTCTTTGTTGAAGCACTTGGAGGGTTATCTATGTCCTCACGGCCAGTTGAGCAGTGCTCCTGGTTCATGTAGTCTGCAATTTTTTCCTTTGGAAATCCAGAGGAAAATGTCTTCAAAGAAAAAACCAAGAAAGTCCAGTTGCCTCCTGAAAAAGCACCTTTGGGACAACCAGGACCTGGATGGTTGATTGATAATCTCTGGATGGATTGATAATCTATATAGACTTTTAGCTATACAATTTGGGATGAACACCCTTGGAATGGTGTGGGAATAGGAATGGATTTCCAGAGGAAAAATTGCAGACTACAGGAACCATTTGCACCACTCAGGTGACCCTGAGAACACAGGTAAATCTCCAGGTGCTTCAATGACCCTCTAAAAGGATGCAAAGGACCAGCTGTCTGCAAGGAGTATCAATCCTTCCCTTCCCCACCCTCCTGTCAAAGGTGAAGAAGCTTCTTGGATGCGAAGCGAAACGTCTTCAAATGAAAAACCCAGAAAGTCCAATTGCCTCCCCAAAAAACACCTTTGGGACAACCAGGACCCGATGACCGAGAATCTCGACAAACCTATCTGGCACTTCAGTAGCTAGTTAAAACAGGAACAGCTGTTTTGCAAGCAGGGTCCTTTCTAAAGTTCTCTTCATCCAGATTTTTCATTTTCTTTTTCTTCTCTCTAATAAACAATTTGGTTTCAGAAAAAAATTGTCTTGTAACTTACAACTCCTCCAGTGCAAAAACATATGGACTACAACCTTGATCAAGGAAAAACAATAGATGCAATCTACATAGACTTCTGCAAAGCTTTTGATTCAGTAGTACATGATAAACTACTCCTCAAACTAAAATCCTACGGCATTTCGGGACCTCTTCACAATTGGATAAATGCCTTCCTGTCAAATAGACAACAAGTGGTCAAAATTGGCAATGCTATATCTAATCCTGTTCCTGTCAAAAGTGGCGTTCCCCAAGGTAGTGTTCTTGGACCAACACTCTTCATACCATACATAAATGATCTCTGTGACCTCATCTCAAGTTATTGTGTTCTCTTTGCTGATGATGTCAAACTATTTAATACCACTAATAATACTTCTACCCTTCAAGAAGATCTCGACTTAATTTCTGATTGGTCTAAAACTTGGCAACTCCAAATCTCAACCAGCAAATGCTCAGTCTTACATATTGGAAAAAAGAACCCTAACATCAAGTACAAACTTAATGGACATTACCTAACTGATGACCCCCACCCTGTCAAAGATCTTGGAGTTCTCATATCAAATGATCTAAGTGCCAAAGCCCACTGCAACTACATAGCAAAAAAGAGTTGTAAACCTAATTTTATGCAGCTTCTTTTCTAAAAACTCTACACTACTAACTAGAGCATACAAAACATTTGCCAGACCTATTCTTGAATACAGCTCATCCGTCTGGAACCCATACCACATCTCTGACATAAATACAATAGAACGAGTCCAGAAATATTTCACTAAAAGAGTTCTTCACTCCTCTGAAAACAACAAAATACCTTATACCAACAGACTTGAAATCCTGGGATTAGAAAACTTACAACTCCATCGACTTCGATATGACCTGTGTTTAATACACAAAATCATCTATTGCAATATCCTTCCTATAAAAGACTACTTCAGCTTCAATCGCAATATTACAAGAGCAAAAAATAGATTCAAGCTAAATGTCAACCGCTTCAAACTTGATTGCAGAAAATATGACTTCTGTAACAGAGTTGTTAATGCTTGGAACTCATTACTTGACTCCATAGTCTCTACTCAAAATCCCAAAATCTTCAACCAAAAACTGTCTACTATTGACCTCACCCCATTCCTAAGAGGACTATAAGGGGCATGCATAAGAGCACAATAGTGCCTACCGTTCCTGTCCTATTGTTACCTTCATTATATCAAATTAATATAGTTGATGCATATTTTTACTTATATATTTTCTTCAAGACATATTGTTTTATCTATGACAATTGTTTGTGTATACTGTTGTGACAAAAGAAATTAAAAAAAAAAGATTTATTGAGATGAGTGGGAAGGAGGGAGCAATGAGTTTCAGCCCTAGAGCAGACACTTCCTGGTTTCCCTTCTAACAGCCTTTCTGTGACTTGGGAAAGAGGTGAATTCCTTCCCTGATATAACTTTCATGTATCGGTCTCCAGAATTGAGCCCAGGTTTGCAAGGAAATGGTTCCTTTTGTCACTGGCAGGATTTTGGGGAGCACTCCAAATAAATCTTGGTCTGGCAAGGCAAATTCTGGGCCTTATCTCAATTGCCGGTCATTGTGTAATATTTTAATTTTGCAACATCTTGTGGATGATGGTTTTGCTGTCGTCAGGAGCAGCAGGAAGGGAAGTCCCATTGCTACATGTACCAAAAGCTTGCTTCCCTACTTGTTTCTCCCTTGCCTATCCTGTGGCAGTGAGTTTTCTTTCGATTTTAAAAGGTTTCGGCATGCACACCTCCATCCCTGGATCTCAACCAAACAAAAATTTCTTAAAACAACCCTGAGATTTTTTTCAGAGCCCCACTCCCTGGGCAACTGAATATCAGTCTCTGGGAAGAAACAGGGTGTTTTGGTTTCGGGGGTGACACTGAGATCGGAGCAACCAGGAAGCCTCACAAATGCCTTTGGCTTCACTGGGTTCCCACCTCCATACCATTTTCCTGACCGCTCTATTCTTTTTCTTTCTTTCTTTTTTTTAATAAAGTTCTTTTATTTTTCAATTTTTTAAAATACGTATATTCCATCTTTCTTAAGCAGTGTGTCATCTGGGTATAACTATCTCTGTGCAACATCCTTCAATATTTGCAACATCATTCACATTCACATTAATATTGCTTCTCTAAAGTTAAAATTTAAGGGACGGAGTGGCTCAGTGGCTAAGACGCTAAACTTGTCGATTGAAAGGTCAGCAGTTCAGCGGTTTGAATCCCTAGTGCTGCCGCGTAACGGGGTGAGCTCCCATTACTTGTCCCAGCTTCTGCCAACCTAGCAGTTCGAAAGCACGTAAAAAATTCAAGTAGAAAAATAGGGACCACCTTTGATGGGAAGGGAACAGCGTTCCGTGCGCCTTTGGCGTTGAGTCATGCCGGCCACATGACCACGGAGACGTCTTCGGACAGCGCTGGCTCTTCAGCTTTGAAACAGAGATGAGCACCGCCCCCTTGAGTCGGGAACGACTAGCACATATGTATGTGCGAGGGGAATATTTACCTTTATCTTTAAACTTAAAATTACAATACATTAAACAGTTGAACATTATAAAACTGTTCATTTTCTTCATAATATCTTCTAATGATAGTACAATAGTAACATTGAAAATAGTTATTCTCATCATATCTCATCCACACTCTATTCTTTTCCGAAGGGCCCAATTGTGAGATCAACCTGGACGAATGTGCCAGCAACCCATGTGACTACGGCAAATGCGTGGACAAGATCAACGGCTACGAATGTGCCTGTGAGCCAGGATACACAGGTGAGAGAGGATGGGAGGGAGAGCCGCAAGCACGGGGTGTGTGTGTGTGTGTGGTGTGTCTTCCCCTGTGGGCTTCGTGGCCCCTGAGTCAGGGTCCTCACTGCTTCTTCTCCTCTCTGCAGGGAGGATGTGCAGCATCAACGTGGATGAGTGTGAAAGCAACCCTTGCCACAACGGGGGCACCTGCAAGGACGGCATCAACGGATTCACGTGTCTCTGCCCGGAAGGTTTCCATGACTCCATGTGCCTCTCGGAAGTGAACGAGTGCAGCAGCAACCCTTGCGTCCACGGGAGATGCCACGATGGGCTGAATGGGTGAGCGGTGGGCAAGGCTGCGCCAGGCAGGAGGGCCACTCTGGGAAACGAGACCGGTTGTGGGGGAGGCTTTGGGGGGAATTGCTGGGTGACGCCTCTCTTGGTCCTTTCTAAGTGTTCTTCCAGTGAGACCGGTCTATCAGGGCAACCTCACCCCTGGTGTAGCCAATAAGCAAGGAGAGCCCGTGGCCTAGAGGTTAATACATCTGCCTAATATGCAAGTGGCCTGGGTTCGAATCCCAGAAGGGTCTGGCTAGCTGATGAGCGCTAAACAGCTTGAAATAGATCTATACTAGTCTCCCTTTATTTCTTTGTCAGTAAATTTACTTTTGTCTTTTCTAAGGACGCTGCAGGGCCCAAAAGCCTTTCAGGAAAACAAAAATGGTGGGAGGGGATTGCTATGGAGCAGCCTTAGATTCTCATCTGTTAAAATTTTTAATTGAAAGTCAGGATGGGGAGCCAAAGGGCTACTGGGAGCAGCTGTTGCACAAGCTGCCCTTGGGGAACCAAGATGGATTTGGATGTTTTGATCAGGTACAAAGAAATGCAGTTTCAGGCGGATGCTCAAACACAGAAGCTCACCCCCATCATGCTCTCTTAGCTCAACCTACCTCACAGGATTGTTGTGCAGGTAGAATTGGAAGAGGAAAAATACTATTGAAATCAATAAATGTCAACTTTTCTAGAATACACTCACTATAAAAATGCACAAGTGCTCACTATCAGATGCACACGTACCCATATAAAAATGCAAAATTACTCACTTTAAAAGAATAAAGGCATGGAACACATCCATGTTGTGTTCTTTGAATCTCAGAGCTGAATCTTGCTGGGAAGAGAAGGCAGAGTTTTGAGGAGGACAGGCTGCAGGGTGGGGGTGGCCAAGATCCTGATTTGCTGGGCATGCAGAAAGTCCCAAATTCTGCCTCCAGCTTCTCCAGGCCTGTGAAGCCCCCCCGGATGAGACATACCCTGGAGAAGCGACATCCATCAATCATTCTGTGCAACGCTGAGCTTTGATCAAAAGATTTGTTCCAGATTGAAGCAGCTTTCAAATCTTCTAGGAGGGAGAATGGAAAGCTTCATTCTTGAGCAGAAATTGGATGAGGTCAAAGGTGACCACCATGGGAGCAGTTAGACTTTCCATGGAGTTTGCTGCTTTTTGGTCTGATCAGAGGCCAGAAAGCTTCTCCCTTTTATACCCCTTAAATCTCAAGGTCATTTTTTCAGGCACCCTTCCTGAAGAACAAGGTAGAAAAAGGGGTGCCAGTCCAGGGGTGGGTTTCACTTACCTTTCCCACCAGTTCACCCCACGCACACTGGCTTTGTGCACGCGCTGTCTGCACATACACCTGGCCTTCTGCGCATGCGCTTTGCTCGCTTGCGTGCCTTCCTCACATGCGCCCGGCCTCAAAAACATGCCTAAATAGCATATCTTGGAGCTGGGGCAAGTGGCCAGGCCCCCCCGTGATCGCCGCTCCCGGTTTGCTCAAACTGGTGCGAACCAGCTGAATAGCACCCTCTATGCCCGTCTCTAGAGGGCACCAACAATGCTATGGATTGGCCCTTTCAAGGCCTCTTTTTATTCTTCCAGAAGCTATTTTAGATTCACTAAGTCTTATTTGGCCTCGGGAGATAAAAACCGTGTTTCTTCTTCCAGGCCTTCCTAGTCATGGTTCTACAGTTGTTGTGTTTTTTAAAGTTGTTTGTTCACTGCGCTGTAAGAGGTGTTTGAGTGGCATGGAAAGACGAGGACTATTTTTAAAAAGAAAACCAGCCAAATCCAATCACTTTGTGCTTTGTAATTTCTCTCTCCTGGAATCAAAGCTACAAGTGCGATTGCGACCCGGGCTGGAGTGGGACAAACTGTGACATCAACAACAACGAATGTGAGTCCAGCCCTTGTATGAATGGTGGAACCTGCAAGGATATGACCAGCAGCTACATTTGCACCTGCCGGGAGGGATTCAGTGGTAAGAACCTGGACTTCACCCATAGTTTCACCCCTCTGAAAGTCATGGCAAATTTGTTTTCTTTTACACATTCATCTTCAGCTTAGACTAGGCATTCAAGAAAAGCAAGCCAAACTACTATAAATAAATGCTATAAACCCTTGACTAAAGTGGTACCTCGGTCTATATACCAAACAAAGGACCCATTGGCTTCCCCTAGCAAAACAACTTACCTTATGTGCAGCCAGAATCTGAAAAGAACATTGAACACAGCAGGGGACTTAAGCGAAATGGTTCAGTTGAGATTTGCATACGTGGGACTGATTGGGGTAGATTGCAGGGGTGACATCAAATATAATTTTTATCATATATTATATATATCTTACATTATTGTATTCTGTTCCAATTTCATTTTAGACTATATTTTATTCTAATTTCATTTTAAATTGCATTTTATCAAATTTTAGTAATAATTTGTTTCTGGAACTCTGCACTTTGATATGGCCCAATGGCTAATCAATACATAAAGATTAAAATATAAATAAATACTATAAACCCTTAACTAAAGTGGAAGGGCTTAGTTAAATATCTGTCCAAGAAAGGGTTGGCTTGGGTAGACAATCCATATTTGGGGAGGTGGGCCACCCAAGCAGTTGATCTCAATCTGGCCCCTCCAGCTTTTGGGGGAAACCATCAGAAGGTCTAGTCCCACATTTCTCAATCTTGATAATTTTAAGGTCTGTGGAATTCAACTCTCAAATTGGCTGGGGAATTCTGGGAGCAGAAGTCCTTAAAGTTGCAGCGGTTGAGAAACATCGGTCTAGCCTAAAAGTCTGTAGAGATTCTCAATCTTCCAGGTCTTGGTTGTCCCAAAGGTGCTTTTTCAGGAGGCAACTGGACTTTCTTGTTTTTTTTCTTTCAAAGACGTTTCTCATCCACGTCTTCATTAGCTCTCTATTAGCTCTGGACGGGATAGTGAGGAATGGAAGGATTTATATTCCTTTTGGACAGCTGGAATTTGCATCCTTTTGGAGGGTCGTTGAAGCCACTCGGAGGTTTCTCTGTGTCCTCAGGGTCACCTGAGTGGTGCTCCTGGTTCCTGTAGTCTGCAATTTTTTTCCCTGTGGAAATCCATTCCTACTCCCACACCATTCCAAGGGTGTCCATCCCAAATTGTATAGCAAAAAATCTGTAGAGATTCTCAGTCATCCAGGTCATGGTTCTCCCAAAGGTGCTTTTTTCAGGAGGCAACTGGACTTTCTTGTTTTTTTTCGGAAGATGTTTTGCTTCTCCAAGAAGCTTCTTCAGCTCTGACAGGGGCTCCTTTCTCACTATCCTGTCGGAACTCAAGAAGCTTCTTGGATGAGAAGCAAAATGTCTTTGAAAGAAAAAAAACAAGAAAGTCCAGTTGCCTCCTGAAAAAAGCACCTTTGGGACATGGGGCTAGCCTGCTTCTGTTCCAGGTTGGGAACGGACGCCTGGGTGGAGTCCCCCAGATATAGTCCCCCAGATATAGGTGGGACCCTCCAGATCTCCTTCTTTCCCCCAGGAACCAACTGCCAGATCAACATCAATGAATGTGCCTCCAACCCTTGCCTGAACCAGGGAACGTGCATTGATGACATTGCTCGCTACCAGTGCAACTGCCTTCCACCCTATACAGGTGAGAGAACCAACTCTTGGATGGGGGCCTTCAGTTAGAGAGAAATGTGGCCAAGGGGGTGTCCCCGAATAGCTGAGGTGGGTGGGTGGGTGGGAGCAGAAGAACAAACCTCAGGCACTTCTGGTGTCTCTGACGTTTCTGCACCATGAAGGGAATTGACCTTCATGCAGGGGTGGGATTCAGCCAGTTTGGACCAGTTCGGGGGAACCGGATGCTAATTTTACATCTGGTTCGCCGAACTGGTAGATGCAAGGACTAGCTGCCCCCCCTCCGCCCCATACCTCCCAGGAGTCTCCACGCGGCCCGTTTTGGATGCCAGGAAAGTACAGGGATCACCCAGAGGCTCTGGGAGGGTGAAAAATGGGCCTCCAGAGGGCCTTCAGAGCCTGGGGGAGGCCGTTTTAGCCCTCCTGGAGGCTCGAGGAAAGCTCCAGAGCTTGGGGAGGGTGAAAACGCCCCCCACCCCCACCCTGGCCATGGTGCAGGAGGCTGAATAGGCCACACCCACCATGGCCACGCCCACCCAGCAAACGGGCAGAAAACCAGAGGACCCCCCCCCCCCGCCTTCATGCCAGCTGGCTTCCTCACCATCTCTCCTTGGTCTCTTCTTCCAACCATGGAGCTTCTGGCCACCAAACATTGCCCCTCGTTGATCCAAAGCAGGGCTCTCTGATGGAAGAGAAGGGGAGGGGGATTCATCCACTTCCCTGAGGAGCCCTAAAATGTTCAGAGCAGTTGCTGAATTGCCTTTCCCAAATATAGGTAGTCCTTGACTTACAACAGGTTGTTGGTGACTCTTTAAAGTTACAACAGCACTGAAAACAGGGACTTATGACAGCAGCCCCTAAACTTTGCGGCTTGGTGGCATGTGGGGGGGAGATGGGAACTGGGACGCAGGAGCATTGAGGCGGCACACGTGTGTGTGCATACACAGCTCAATATACACAAGCGGCGGGGCGGCATGCATGCACACGCAACTCAATTTGCACAAGTTGAGCTGTGTACAGATGGGCAGACAGCCATGTGCACACACGTACTGGCCCTCTGCTCACACAGGTTGAGCTGCGTCCGTATGCGTGCGTGTGTGCTGGCCCACCACGGTCCTGTTGTTGGGGACCCCTGATTTATGACCATTTTTCACACTTACGACCGTTGCAGCATCTGCAGGGTCACATGATCGAAATCCAAAATTCTTGGCAGCTGACTCATATTTATGACAGTCATAGTATTCCGGGGTCACACGGTCCCCTTTTGTGACCTTCTGAAAAGCAAAACCAATAGAGGGAGGCGAGATTCGCTGAACAACCATGTTATTAACTTAACAATTGCACTTAACAACGCTGGGAGGAAAGGTCGTAAAATGGGGCAAAATTTACGTAACAAATGTCTCGCATAGCAGGAGAAATTTTGGACTCGATGGTGGTCATAAGTCGAGGACCCCCAGTATCTGATCTCCACCCTCCCTTCTTCCCCGATAAGGAGGCGCAATTGGAAAGATTCAAAGTGGAGCCTCCACTGTTTTTCTGCCCCCGAAAGTTAGGATGGAAAGTCACGGGATGGGATTTGCTTCTTTCCCTAGGTTTTCATCCACACCCTTCTCGGTCGCCCCACCTCAGATTTTCCCTCGTGCAAACATCTGGACGGAGGTTGGGGGGTTGGGCTAGATGACCTACAAGGTCCCTTCCAATTACTCTGTTATTAATGAGTGGCCCCTTTTGGGCAAGAGTCCCTTTTTCTGTTTTTGCAAACTTCTCCCATTGGCCTCCCCGTTTGGAAAGAGGCCCCTTGCATCATTGCCAGCGCAGGAGGACGGCTCTCTTTCTGCCCCTCCGGCCGTTTCCTGCTTCCTCCTGCTGTGCAAAATGGCAACCTCTGGACAATTGGAGGAAGTCCTGGACTTTCCTGCCTTTTCTGGTTGCTGGAGAAACAACCCAGGAGATTTTGGGGGCTGGGTGCTTGCGTGTGTGTGTGTGTGTGTGTGTGTGAGCCCAGAGAAGGTTCTGGAAAACAGAAAGAAGGCCTTGTTAGGTGTCAGTAAACAGGAAAGGAAGGCTGGACAAAGGGGCTTTTTCCCTCCCTTCTGGTCCAGGTGAGGGTCACCCACAGGTGACTTTGGAGAGTGTTGTTTGGACAACTGCCCTTCCTCAAAATGTCCACAGCATGGATGAATTCCTTCCCCAAGGAGAAAGTCTCTTGGAGAAGGTCCAGAAGGGATGTGGGGGGCAGCCCCGGGCTACTCATCGCCAGAGTCTGTCGTGCAATCTGTAGGAATGTCAGTCAGCCCCACCGCCTGACCTCTCAGCCGTGCATGCTTGTGCCCCAGATCCAGCCAAGGGCTTCTTGGGTGACAGGATGGAAAGGAAACAGCATCCGTGTCACGTCAGGAGGGCCACGGACTGCAGCCAACCCCAATTTTCTTTCCAACTGTAGGTCCCACCTGCCGGGAAGTGCTGGCGCCCTGTGCGGATGGTCCCTGCAAGAACGGCGGCCAGTGCAAAGAGTCGGAGGACTACGAGAGTTTCTTGTGCGCCTGCCCTCCAGGGTGGCAAGGTACGAGGAGGCCTCGTGGCTTTGCAGCCCCTCCTTGGGGTTTCCGAGGTGTAACCGTTTAGGCAGCCAAGGGCAGACTTCCGAAAGATGATCTAGGGGAGAAAGGGAGTAACATCCCGGAGGTTGCAGGGTGAGCAGCCTGACTGCATCTTGGTGGGTGCAATAGCAATAGCGCTTAGACTTGTATACCGCTTCATAATGCTTCACATCCCTCTCTAAGCAGTTTTCAGAGTCAGCCTCTTGTCCCCAGCAATCTGGGTCCTCATTTTACTGACCTGGGAAGGATGGAAGGATGGGTCAACCTTGAGTCAGTCAGGATTGAACTCCTGGCAGTGAGCAAAATTAGGCTGCAATGCTGCATTCCAACCACTGTGACACCATGGCCCTTCCTCCCTCCCTCCCTCCCTCCCTCCCTCCCTCCCAATTCTCATTCTCATCTCCTTCCTTCCTCCCTCCCTCCCTTCCCACTTAGCAATAGCACAGACTTATATACCGCTTCACAGCCCCCTCTAAGCGTTTTCAGAGTCACCTTGTTTCCCCTAACAATCTGGGTCCTCGGAAGGACGAAAGACTGAGTCAACCTTGAGCCTGGTGAGATTCGAACTGCCGAATTGCAGGCAGCTGGCAGGCAGCAGAAGGAGCCTGCAGTACTGCATTCTACAAACCTATAAAGCTGCGTTTTCAATCTTTCAGGGCTAAAATACGCGGACTATCATTTGCAGAATTCCCCATGGCTGGCTGGGGGATTCTGGGAGTTAATCCAAACATTTTAAAATTGTTAAAGTTGAGGACAGTGCTATAAAGAACAAAGTATTTTTTTTAATAAATGATATTTAGGCTTTACTCCAGCAGAGCTCTTCAAATTGTATATCCCTGCTCTGGATATCTGCAGGCAGGCAGGTTTCATCTCCTAGAATTCCCAGTGAGTAGCTACTACACCGCCTGGGGAATTATGGAACGGATGTCCACCCAACTGGAAGCCTTCTGCATTTGAGCTAATTAACGGGGTTAAATAATTGTAAACATAGACCTCTCCAATCTAGCCTTTCCAGATGAATCCTCCCAGTCGGCGATGAAGGTTTTTTACAGTCTGGGTGGAAATGCCTTTGGGTCTCCCAACCCTGAATTTTTATCCCTCCCTCTGCTACACTAATCCCATTTTTTTCATATGAGCTGCACATACATTGAGACTGCAAGTCTAAAGCAATAGCTGATGCTTAATTAACGGTTTCTCAATCCGAATTGGTCTTAATTAGCTGGATAATTAATTAAACACCTCAGAAGAGCCCTGCTGGATTATTATAGTAACCAGGCAGAGAAGATTGTTCTTCAACTATGGAGAAGATCGTCTCTTCTTCCGCTTTAGCATTTCAGGGTCAAACTATCGTGGCTACCTCTGTTCCATCATCCTATCTCAGTAGGTGACTCTGTCTCTTGTGGCTGTAAACTCCACCATTTAAGTTCATACGGGCTTTAAATGAATTATTTTCACTTTGCTTTCTTCCTGTCATCTTGCTACCAAGTTCTTCCCTTAGTGTGTTTTCAGTCCTCACACCTATATGTTATTGGGGTTTATTGCTGTATATTAATTAGTTTCCTGCTTTATATTGATCAGTTCAGTATCATTTTATGGAATTTTTATTTTGCTCTAATCCACATTGGGTAAGGAGAGACCTCCAGGTGTTCTAAAGCAGGGGTCTCCCAACTTGGCAACTTTTTTTTTTAAATTTACATTTATATCCCACCCTTCTCCGAAGACTCAGGGCGGCTTACATTGTGTAAGGCAAGGCAATAGTCTTGTGTGTAAGGCAAGGCAATAGAATACCAGAATCCTGGGAGTTGAAGTCCACAAGTCTTAAAGTTGCCAAGATTGGAGACCCCTGCTCTTAAGAGACAAAGGGCACCGTTGACCAAGAAGGAACATCACTACCCTTCAGGGAAGAGCAGTCACTGAGTGGTTTTAGAGAAGAGCGGCCATTTTCCACAGTCCTATCTCTCTCTCTCTCTCTCTCTCTTCCTTCACTTCTCAGGGCAAACTTGTGAGATTGACATCAACGAATGCGTGAAGAGCCCCTGTCGGAACGGCGCCACCTGCCAAAACACCAACGGGAGCTACCGCTGCGTGTGCAGACCTGGTTTCATAGGGGACAGCTGTGAAACTGACATCGATGACTGTCAACCCAGTAAGAATCCAGATGGGGAAGAAATTCCTGGTTAGGGCCTGTCCCGACTGAGCTGGGAGGGTGGGAGCAGCTGGTGCCTTTTCAAACTGCCTACCTGCCCCCACTGCCCCACCTTATCATCTGGGCACGCAGGAACGTCTCTGCTGCTGGGGAAAGTTGGTTTGGGGTACATTGGAGGAAACAAGGGGCTGTCTGCCTTTGCAAATGGGGTGGAGTGGGGGCATTCCTTGGCTTCTTATTCCAGAAACCCAGCGCCACGGATTTAAATTCCTGGAAGGCAAATTCCAGGCACACTAGAAGCAGGGACCCAGAAGCATGGGGTTTACTTTCTGGGGGGCTGGGTGGGGGGAGTTATTGAAGAGGGCATGGACAGGGATATCACTGCACTCCTTGGGAGATCGCCCCACAGGCCCTCTTCCCTCCTCCTGGTGCTGTGAATGTGATGCCGGTCTGCTTCTCTCCCACCACCTGCCACAGATCCCTGCCACAACGGGGGCTCCTGTTCTGACAGCGTCAACGGCTTCTCTTGCAACTGCCTGGCAGGCTTCCAGGGTCCCGAATGCCAGGAAGATGTGGACGAGTGTGCCAGCGACCCCTGCAAGAACGGGGCCAACTGCACAGACTGCGTGAACAGCTACACCTGTACATGCCCATCAGGCTTCAGTGGGATCCACTGTGAGCACAACACTCCAGACTGCACGGAGAGGTAAGTTCATCTAGGATGGGCCTTTTCAATCATGACAATTTAAAGGTGGGCAGACTTCCAGAAATTCCCAGCCAGCCGTGATTCTTGGGAGTTTAAGTCCACCCATCTTCAGGTTGTCAAGGCTGAGTAAGACTGATCTGGGATGTGCCAGGTGGATCGAAACAGACCCTTTCTGATCTGGTCCTTGCGTTTCATGTAAGGCCCAGCATCTCTGAAGCCAGGGGTGGGTGACTCTCTCTCTCCCCCTTCCTCCCCGCCTCTCTGTAGTGATTTAAGAGCTGACCAGCTGCTACGATGATGTAATGATGAGAATGACTCAGCAAGGTTTTGTCTGTTATCTCTTTAAGAGCCTGTATGCCCTGTTAGGGCATATCTCTCTCTCTCTCTCTCTCTCTCTCTCTCTCTCTCTCTCTCTCTCTCTCTCTCTCTCTCTCTCTCTCACCTTGTCTTCTTCCATGTTGTAATTTGCTGTTTGTTTGACTTCTGCTTATAGTATATGTATGTATAGTATATATTCTCTTGTACATAAAACCACTATTTATTAAGAACCTCTGTTTGCTGTTACTACTCCTGGGTTGTCTCACTTAGCAAACTTGTATGCGCTCTGACACTCTCTTCCTCCTGTCACTCAGCTCCTGTTTCAATGGGGCGACCTGTGTGGACGGCATCAACACCTTCACGTGTGTCTGCCCACCCGGCTTCACTGGCATTTATTGCGAGCACGACATCAATGAGTGTGACTCCAGACCCTGCTTGAATGGGGGGACTTGCCAGGACAGCTATGGGACTTACAAATGCACCTGCCCGCAGGGGTACACTGGACTCAATTGCCAGGTAACCCTCAATTCCACTTCCTGCTCCAGGTGGAATATTCGCTTTGGATTTTCAAGGAGGGGAGGACAGGTAGTCCTCGTTTGGTGACGGGCAATGTGGTAATTAAGCAAAGTGGTTGCTAGCTGGTCTCACTTCAGCTTTCCTTTGCTGTACAGACATGCAAAGGTCACTAATGCAATGGTAAGAATAGAAATAGAATTCTTTATTGGCTAAGTGTAATTGGACACACAAGGGATTCGTCTTTGGCGCATAAGCTCTCATTGTACATAAAAGCTATAAGTGGTAAAGCACAATCATAGTCATCATAAAAATGCATTCATCATAAATCGTAAGATAAGATACAACACTTAGAATGAGCATAAATTGTACTAGGAAACCAAATAAAACAGGATAGCTCCCACTTCTTGTCACTGGCAGCATCTCTCAGGGTCCATCCCTCGCTGGGGTTGCTCTCCGAGTTGTTGTTCCGTTTCCAGTTAGCGTGCCGCAGCCCCAGCACCTGTGCAGGCAGCTCTTCTGTGCCCTCACCCATTGTGCCGTCCTCTTCCCCCCTTCTCTGTTAGAGCCTGGTCAACTGGTGCGACTCGTCTCCCTGTAAGAATGGAGGGAAGTGCTGGCAGATCAGCAACCACTATCGCTGCGAGTGCCCAAGCGGCTGGACCAGCCTGTACTGTGACGTACCCAACGTCTCTTGCGAGGTGGCTGCACGACGCCAAGGTGGGTCCTCCTTCCTGCTCGGTTTCCTGACCTCCACGCTGGAGGACGGGGGAACTTCCAGTAGGTGGCTCCTTCCAGGATCCTCTGTGCAGAACTTCGGACAACTTGCCTTGAGTTCTGCCTGATGGGACCCTCCTGTCTAGACCATTGAAGGAGGTGGCGAGGGGCTGAAGAGGGTGAGGTTCCCTGGGCCCGAGACCACAAAAGTGGAAGGAACAAGAAAGGCTTTGTTCGAGCTTGCTCCGATTACCCCTTCCTACCTGCCCCGTCCTGGCCTGCCACACATGTCCAATGGCCTCCCTCTTGCAGGACTGGATGTGGCCCGCCTGTGCAGAAACTCCGGCCTCTGTGTGGACAGGGGCAATACCCACTTCTGCCATTGCCAGCCTGGCTACACGGGCAGCTACTGTGAAGAGCAAGTGGACGAGTGCTCCCCAAACCCTTGCCAGAACGGGGCGACGTGCACGGACTATCTGGGTGGCTATTCCTGCGAGGTAGGCTTCCCGTCCAGGGACGATGTGGGATAGTGGGTTTCTGTGGCCAGCGGGCGTTGGGGGCCGCTTTCAGGAAGGCAGGAATTCAACCTGCCCCCCAGGTTGTGTCAGGGACACGGGGCCCTACCTCCGTTTCCCAGGTAACGTTCAGAGGCAGATGCCCTGGCCCTGCCTGTGGTGGCAGGGCAGCCTGGCTTTGTTGCTCGCTCTCTGCTTCTTCCTTTGTTTTTTTAATTATTATTTTTTTATTATACAATTTTCTTTGTTATATATAAAATGTCCATATACACAATGGCCGTGTGCTCTCTTTTAAAAACAAGTAATAAATTTTATAGATACAATAGCTATAACTATTATTCTCAAAGACTATTCACCGTGATCTTCACTTATCCTTATTAAACATTTCCCCATTATTTAAGTAAACACTCTGTTCAGTTTTGTCTATAGTTAATGAATAATATCAAATATTATAAACATCATATAAACATCACATTTGTAGCCATTGTCCTCTATTAATCATGTTTACTTATCCTAATTACTCAATATTCATTATTTAATTACACATTTACTTCATCTTGGCTGTACTTCATCTCCCTGAGTCCTCCAGGAGAAGGGCGGTATAAAAATCGAAATAAATAAATAAATAAATAAATAAATAAATAAATAAATAAATAAATAAATAAATAAATCTTTATTTACATATCTTCCTCAATTCTAAATTTCTAACTTCTGTTTTTATTTTCTATCTATTGATAGAATAATTCCCAAGTTCAAAAGTATTCTATTTCTTCCTTATCCTTAATTTTCAATGTTAATCTATCCATTTCAGCACATTCTAATATTTTTTTGTTTACATTTTCCTTTGTAAGGATATATTTTCATTTTTCCAATTTTTTGCATATACAATTCTCGCTGCTTTTACCACACGTAGAATTAAATATGTATTTCTTTTATTATATTTCTCCGGTAAGAGAGAAAGTGTGTCTGTTTCTTCCTTTGCAGTGCGTGGCCGGCTACCATGGCAGGAACTGCTCGGAGGAGATCAAGGAATGTCTTTCCCATCCCTGCCAGAATGGCGGCACTTGCATTGATCTGCTGAACACCTACAAATGTTCTTGTCCCCGTGGAACTCAAGGTAGGAGGCTCCAGGGATGGGCCACCACACAGAGATCTAGAGCTGGGGTCGGCAACCTTAAATACACAGAGCCATTTGGACCCATTTCCCAAAGAAAAGAAAACACCGGGAGCCACAAAACCTTTTCTTTCCATGCCTGACTATTTCCTGGGCGGCCACAGAACTAGCCTATGTAGTTGAATTCAACGTTTTCTTCTGAAACTTTTCTTTTCTTGGATTTATCCGCAGTTGGCCTACCGGGAATCAAAAAGCTCAATAAATCACATGCCGGCGGGTGTCGCACATTGGCAGTTGTGATGCATATTTTGAGCGACGGGGAGCTGCAGCAGAGGGATGAAAGAGCCACATGCAGCTCCAGAGCTGCGGGTTGCTGACCCCTGATCTAGAGCCTTCCTCAGCTCAGCTCAGCTACAGATAGGTTCCTGCAGGACTGGATCAAAAAGTCAAGCCTCTTGGCCACTTGGTTGTCATCACCATCTTTGACTTTTTTTGACCCTTCCCCTGTGGGAACCAGCTCGGTTTGGATCAGTGGTGGGATTCAGCCAGTTCTGTCCGGTTTGGGCAAACTGGTAACTCTAACTGTGGGAGGCCCCGCCCACCCGCCCGGATGTAATGCTTTCCTATTTAGCCTCGGGAGGTGCGTGCGCAAGCGAAGAGCATGCACGGAAGGCCGAGCATGCATGGAAGGTGGCATGTGCAAGCGAAGCTCACATTTGCGAACCGGTAGGGAAGTTAAGTGAATCCCACCTCTGGTTTGGGTCCTATCTCTGAGTTTGGCTTTTTGCAGGTTGGGAAGGGAAGGGGGCTAAGAGGGAGGGGAGTTTGGGTCTCTGTCCCTGATTTGGGAGAGGTGAAGTCTGTCTCCCTCTGGTGGTGAGAGTTGGTCACGCATCTTTTCAAAATTGGATAATTTATTTGTCCAAGATACGGTATGAGAGGGTTGGACTAGGAGTCCCTTCCAACCCCGTGATCCTGTAAATTAATTTGCTTTCTTCCATTGGGGTTCCAATAACGTATAAAGGCTGTGGAGGAGACAAATCTGATGAGATTGTAGCCCAGAGTAGAACGGAATAATATAAGAGAGCAGCTGATTTTAGTTTGATATACAAAGGTAAGCTGGGTTGGACCTAACTTGTATTTGGATGGGAGACTACCAGGAGATCTCAGGGATTGTAGGCATTATAAAAGCATCCTGGAAGAAGGCAATGGCAATCCACTTCTCTGTTGCCACCCAAAAAGACATGGAAAAATCATTAGGCCAGCTTGGGCCAAAGCAGGGAGAATCAGTGTTTATGGAGATTCTCAGTCCTCCAGGTCACAGGTGTCCCGAAGGTGCTTTTTCAAGAGGCAACTGGACTTCCTGGTTTTTCTTTGAAGACATTTTGCTTCTCATCCAAGAAGCTTCTTCCGCTCTGACAGGGCAGTGAGGAATGGAAGGATTTATACTCCTTGCAGACAGCTGGTCCTTTGCATCCTTGTAGAAGCTTCTTGGATGAGAAGCGAAATGTCTTCAAAGAAAAACCAGAAAGTCCAGTTGCCTCTTGAAAAAAATCACCTTTGGGACGTGGATAATTGGCCACTCACTGTTGGTAGACCAGTGTTTCCCAACTTCACCGGCTTAAAGACCTCAGCTCCCAGAATTCTGCTGGCTGGAGAATTCCGGAAGTTGAAGCCCACCCGCCCTGAAGTTGCTGAGTTGGAGAAACACAACATCCCTCTGCTCTCCCAAAATAAGGAGGCCGAGAGTTGGTTTTATGGGATGACCGATAAGCCTCGGAAATGAAGCAATGCATAAATAAGTCGGAAGGATCCTGCCCAACTCCATGAACTGACTGGCTCCCCCCGCTCCCTGCCCAGGCGTACACTGCGAGATCAACATCGACGACTGCAGCCCTGCCACCGACCCCCAGACCCTGACCCCCAAGTGCTTCAACAAAGGGAAGTGTGTGGACAAAGTGGGGGGCTACAGCTGCATCTGCCTGCCAGGCTTTGTTGGGGAGCGCTGCGAGGGGGATGTCAACGAGTGCCTCTCCAACCCCTGCGACCAACGGGGCACCCAGAATTGCGTGCAGAGAGTCAATGATTACAAGTGTGAATGCCGCCCAGGATACACAGGTGAGCACAGTGGGGGATCTCGGAGGCCTGGAGGTGGGCTTGGACCAAAAAAGTTGGGGTCTAGACAGGAGGGCAGCATCCTCCCTCCCTCCCACCCTCCCTCCCTTCCTTCCTTCCTTCCTTCCTTCCTTCCTTCCTTCCTTCCTTCCTTCCTTCCTTCCTTCCTTCCTTCCCCCTCCCCTTCTCCCACTCCCTCTCCCTCTTCTTCCCCTCCCTGAAGGCAGCTCCCACCAATTCTTCCTTGGGGAGGAACTTTACTGCGGTCATTAACCAGCAGAACAAAGGGAAAGAAGAAAAAGTTTCCAACCTTTCCTCACAACTTCAACAAAGCGGTGGCCCCTTTCCACAAAGGTGTTCAAGCCCCAAGGGAGGAAGGCCTGCTCTTCATCCAGAACAGCCGAGGAGAGAGATTAGACCCCAAATTCAGTCTGAAACTCCCCCCCCCACTTTTTTTTTGCTCCCCTTCCAGGACGGCGCTGTGAAGCGGTGTTTAATGGCTGCCAAAACAGACCCTGCCGGAATGGGGGAACCTGCGCCGTGGCCAGCAACACAAAGCACGGCTACATCTGCAAGTGTCCTCCAGTACGTGGCCGGCGTTTGGTCAGAGGGCAGAAGGGGGGAGGGGGGCTCAAGGGGGATGCTGCAGCCCCCTCTTCTTCACACCTGGATTGTGATGGGATGGAGTTTTGAAGGGATGGACTCCACCTGGAGTCCTGGGTCCAGTTCTGGTTTTTCAAAGGGTGCAGAGAAGGGGAAGGAGGGCTCGGGGGGGGGCAGAGGGCTCGGGGGGGGGGAGGTCTGAGAAGAGAAATGGAAGAATCTGGAACTATTGTGCCACCAGAAGAGAACAAGGCTCAGGAACAGGAAAAGGCAGAGAATCTTCTTTTGTGAGGAATGTGGAACTCCACAATTCTAGGGCTTGCGTGGCCTCCCCTTGACCAGATGTGATCACTCAGAGCCTGGATGGCCCCTGGCCTGGAATGCTAACCCCCCAGACTGGGCAGTCCTTCCTACATTTCTGAGTGATGTCTTCTTCCCTCCTGAAGGCAGCTCCCACCAATTCTTCCTTGGGAGGAACTTTACTGGTCATTAACCAGCAGAACAAAGGGAAAGAAGAAAAGTTTCAACCTTTCCTCACAACTTCAACAAAGCGGTGGCCCCTTTCCACAAAGGTGTTCAAGCCCCAAGGGAGGAAGGCCTGCTCTTCATCCAGAACAGCCGAGAGAGAGATTAGACCCCAAATTCAGTCTGAAACTCCCCCCCCCACTTTTTTTTTGCTCCCCTTCCAGGACGGCGCTGTGAAGCGGTGTTTAATGGCTGCCAAAACAGACCCTGCCGGAATGGGGGAACCTGCGCCGTGGCCAGCAACACAAAGCACGGCTACATCTGCAAGTGTCCTCCAGTACGTGGCCGGCGTTTGGTCAGAGGGCAGAAGGGGGGAGGGGGGCTCAAGGGGGATGCTGCAGCCCCCTCTTCTTCACACCTGGATTGTGATGGGATGGAGTTTTGAAGGGATGGACTCCACCTGGAGTCCTGGGTCCAGTTCTGGTTTTTCAAAGGGTGCAGAGAAGGGGAAGGAGGGCTCGGGGGGGGGCAGAGGGCTCGGGGGGGGGGGAGGTCTGAGAAGAGAAATGGAAGAATCTGGAACTATTGTGCCACCAGAAGAGAACAAGGCTCAGGAACAGGAAAAGGCAGAGAATCTTCTTTTGTGAGGAATGTGGAACTCCACAATTCTAGGGCTTGCGTGGCCTCCCCTTGACCAGATGTGATCACTCAGAGCCTGGATGGCCCCTGGCCTGGAATGCTAACCCCCCAGACTGGGCAGTCCTTCCTACATTTCTGAGTGATGTCTTCTTCCCCTCTCAGGGCTTGGATGGCATCACGTGTGAAAACGACCTGCGCAGCTGTGGGATGCTGAGATGCCTGAATGGCGGCACCTGCATTTCCACCTCCAGGCAGTCCAGGTGCATGTGCGCGCCGGGTTTCACCGGTCCTGAGTGCCAGTTCCCCTCGCACAGCCCGTGCCACTCCAGCCCCTGCTACAACGAGGGCACTTGCCAGTTCACTCCAGAGCCGCCCCACTACCGCTGCCTCTGTCCCGTCAACTTTAACGGCCTCAACTGCCACATCCTGGACTTTGAATTCCCAGGGGGGCCTGGCCAGGACATCACCCCTCCCCTGGTGGAGGAGAAGTGCGAAATTCCCGGCTGCCCCAGCCTCGCCGGCAACAAGATCTGCGACGCCAAATGCAACAACCACGCCTGCGGTTGGGATGGCGGGGACTGTTCACTTAACTTCAACGACCCCTGGAAGAATTGCACCCAAGCCCTGCAGTGCTGGAACTACTTCAACGATGGCAAATGCGACGTCCAGTGCAATAACAGTGGCTGCCTCTATGACGGCTTTGATTGCCAGAAGGTCGAGCTGCAGTGCAAGTAAGTCACCAGGCCCGGCTGGCCCAGGCGTGGTGTCCCTCTCCTCTGCTCCGCTGGGGTTAGCAGTTAGCTGGGCTTAGAATTTAGAATAACAGAGTTGGAAGGGACCTTGGAGGTCTTCTAGTCCAACCCCTGCTCAGGCAGAAAACCCTACACCACCTCAGACAAATGGTTATCCAATCTCTTCTTAAAAACTTCCATGTTGGAGCAGTCACAAAGTGAGGAAAGATCGGGGAAAAAGATAAAAAGGAAGCATTGACTTCCGACTCTCTGTTACAATGAAATAAGGCATTAACATCAAATCACAACTTTTTGCTTTTTGGTATGACCCACCGCTGTTTTTAAATCTTTTGGTGTCTTTTCACCCAAAAGTTTCAAGCTTTTTCATTGAGCTGCCCGGCCTCCCCTTGCGTTCGGTATGAATTTTGAAACGGGGCCCTCCTTCTTGGCCCCAGTGATGAGGCAGGGTGGGCTACTTGGGAGCGACAGCAGTTGGCCTAGGTGTGTCCAGGTGACCCGTAAGCCTTGAAAGGGTCCCATGGGCCTCACCCGTTTCTCCCTCCATCTTGGCAGCCCTCTCTACGATCAGTACTGCAAGGACCACTTTTCCGACGGCAACTGTGACAAGGGCTGCAACAATGCCGAGTGCGAATGGGACGGCCTCGACTGTGCCAACCACGTACCCGAGAGACTCGCTGACGGGACCCTTGTAGTGGTGGTGCTGATCAGCCCCGATATCCTGAGGAACAACTCTCTTAACTTCCTGCGGGAGCTCAGCCGGGTCCTGCACACCAATGTGGTTTTCAAGAAGGACCCCAAGGGCGAGTCCATGATCTTCCCTTATTTTGGGAATCCGGAAGAACTGAAAAAGCACCGCATCAGGAGGTCGGTGGGCGGCTGGCCGGACATCTCTGAAGTGGTGCTGAGCGTGCAGGAAGCTCTCCGCTCGAGGCTCAGCCGGAGGCCAAAGAGAGAGCTGGACCAGGTGGAAATCTACGGGTAAGCAAGAGTGAACTGAGGCGACTACAGGCTGTGTGTGTGTGTGTAGTTTAGAGGTCATTCAGACCCAGGCATAAAGTGGTGAGGGACTTTGCGTTGTGTGGCCCTGCCCATTGGGAAGAACAAACCTAGCTGGGCCTGATCAGTTGGGGTGAATAGAAATTGGGAGCAGGGAGAAGAATATCTGAGAATATCCAAGGAAAATTCTGTAGAGATTCTCAGTCCTCCAGGTGCTTTTTTCAAGAGGCAACTGGACTTTCTTGGGGTTTTTTCTTTTTAAGACATTTCACTTCTCATCCAAGAAGCTTCTTCAGCTCTGACAGGATAGAAGGATTTATATTCCTTGCAGACAGCTGGTCCTTTGCCTCTGTTTAGAGGGTGATTGAAGCACTTGGAGGTTTATCTACATTGCTACATGAATCTCTACAGATGTTTAGCTATACAATTTGGGATGGACACCTTTTGAATGGTGTGGGAGTAGGAATGGATTTCCAAAGGAAAAAATTGCAGACTGTAGGAGCCAGGAGCATCACTCAGGTGACCCTGAAGTAAACCTCCAGGTGGCCTGGATGACCCTCTAAAAGGATGCAATTGACCAGCTGTCTGCAAAGAGTATAAATCCTTCCATTTCCCATCATCCAATCAGAGCTGAAGAAGCTTCTTGGATGAGAAGCAAAACGTCTTCAAAGAAAAAAACAAGAAAGTCCAGTTGCCTCCTGAAAAAGCACCTTTGGGACATCCAAGGAGAATAGCCCAAAGGCCTCACCCGGCACAACATAGGTGATCCTCCTGAATTACGGCCTGAATTAAGCCCCAAATTTCTGTTGCTAAGTGAGATGGATATTGAGTTTTACCCCATTTTATGTCCTTTCTTGCTGCAGTTGTTAAGTGAATCACAGCAGCTGTTAAATTAGTAAGATGGTTGTTAAATGAATCTGGCTTTCCCATTGACTTTGCTTGTCAGAAAATGGCAAAAGGGGATTATGTGACCCCGGGATAGTGCAACCGTCATAAATATGAATCACGCCTGCTACCAAGTACCTGCATTTTAATCATGTAACTTTGAATGGTCGCTAAACGAACTGTCGTAAGTCTGGCAGAGCTGGGTCAGGCTGCAGTTGGATTCGTGTCAAGGAGCCCAGGCACCAGGTCCTTGCACTGAAGGGCGGAGCGGGTGCCCTTCCAACCGGAATCATCTTCATTTAACGACCCCATAATCCCTTGCGCGGTGGAGTCTGGGCAACTGAATGGAGCTAGCAGAGAGTTTTAATGGCCGGATGCCCTTCCTGTTGCCAAGGTGGAGTTTTTGTTCAGCAGATATATTGTCAGTCTGCCCAGAAAGAGAAATGTCTCTCTGCCTCTACCTAGGATCGAACTCACAGCCTCCTAATTGTGAGGCAAGAGCTCCACCTCTAGGCCACCGCACCACTCCTCCTTCCAACTGGAATGGTCCTGCTTATGTCTGTACGTTCTCCCTTCCCCAAACCTGCAGGTCCATCGTTCACCTGGAAATCGACAACCGCCAATGCATCCAGGCCTCCTCTCAGTGCTTTCAAAGTGCCAACGATGTAGCGGCATTCCTGGGCGCCTTGGCCTCAAGCGGCAACTTGGACATTCCCTACAAGATTGAAGCCGTGAAAAGTAAGCTCCCCAAACACGACAAACCCTCTGAAGTTAACTCAGCAGATTCCTTTATTAGGAGCCCCAGCAGCCCCAGCAAAAAGTTTCTCTTTCACCTCAGGCTAACAAGTCTTCCTGTTGGAAGATTTAGGAGCAGGAATAGAATAGAATAGAATAGAAGCTGCAAGGGACCTTGAAGGTCTTCTAGTCCAGCCCTGCTCAAGCAGGAGAATCTATACCACCTGGTAGCCGCTCCAATACTGGAATCCTGCTATCCTGTCACCCCTAATTCTTCTTTTCTTTAGACCAGCCAAACCCAAATCCTGCAGCCATTCTTCATATGGTTTAGTCTCCAGGCTTTGATCCTCTTAGTTGCTCTTCTCTGCACTTTTTCCAAAGTCTCAACATCTTTTTTGTGGTACGGTGACCAAAATTGGTTGCAGGATTCCAGGTGTGGCCTTATCTTCATATTGTTGTCTATTGAAATATCCATCTGGCATCGAAGCAGTGAAATTTAGGGGTTTTTCACCCGTTTCCCAATAACAAAACCTGTTTGGTTTCTAACCTTACAGTGTTCCTCAGTGCTACAGAGCAGGCCAGTGTTCCTCAGAGTTGGCATCGACATGCGGACTTCAACTCCCAGAATTCCCTAGCCGCCCATGCTGGCTGGGAACTTCTGGGAGTTGAAATCCACAGTTCTTCAAATTACCAAGGTTGAGAAATAGCGGATTAAGTTAATAATGGATTTTATAGTTTGGGGCTAATTCCACCAGATGCAGCTCAATATGCTTCTTGAGTCAAAGGCCCCAAATACACATATGTGCTCTGCATGCATAATGTAGGACATACAAGCCAATTCTAAACCGTGGCCCCAAAGCTGTAAAACACAGGCGATCAAAAATTGCCATGAATTGTTGAATGCCTTTTTTTAAAAAAAAAAAATCCCCTTCCCTTGCTGTTTGGGGGGGGGGGGCAAGAAAAATCAAGTTTTGTCTCCCCCTCCGGAATTTATTTCAAAATAATTATTGCTAGGAAAGGAGGAGGGAGGGAGGGGAAGCTACCCCAGACCTTGTAATCGATCCGTGACATGTGAAGAGCTGAAGTGTGCGCCTCCCAAATCCTCCCAAATCCTTTGGACTTAACCGCTCAATGTGGATCCAATGATTTGAAATGGGCTAATCCTTTTGCTCCTAAAGGAAGGGAAGCTTTTTTTCTCTCCCAGCAAAGCAACAGAGAGTTTGCAATGCTGATGAATCACATCGAAAGTGTTCTCCTCCTCCTCCTCCTCTTCCTCCTCCTTTGGAGCTGGATAGGGAGGGGGGGACGAGTGGTGGGGCTGCTTGGACCTCAGTTTGCCCGTCTTCTTCCGGCTGGGCTGCACCTTCCCTCGGTCTCACTGTGGTCCTCTTGGCTTTTTGCGTCCCAGGTGAAACGGCCGATTCCCCCCGGAGCAGCCAGTGGTATCCTATGTATGTGGTGGTACCTTCTCTTTTTCTGCTCTTCTGCATCGGCATCGGCGTTTTGGCAACTCGCAAGCGGCGGAGGGAACATGGGCAGCTCTGGTTCCCCGAAGGCTTCAAAGTGACCGAGTCCAGTAAGAAGAAGCGCCGGGAACCGCTGGGAGAGGATTCCGTGGGGCTGAAGTGAGTAATCCCCTTGGCAGGGATCTCCAGGCAGAGGTTGGGATCTGGAACCCGATCCTTTGACCGATCCTAGAGAGGGGTTCCCGCTCGGTCTGGTTCACACAAATAGCATTGTGTGGGGACCATGTAACTCTTGCCTTAATGGGGCATCGGGTTGAAGAGGGATGGAGTTTACTTGTTTAGGGATTTTTTTTTTAAAAAAAGCATGTGGGAGTAAGCACGGCAGCGGTGGCTCATTAACCCCAATTTAGCGTGTCGAAGGAACACAGCATGGCGGGCTTTTGAATGTTTACGGCATGCCAGCTTTGACTTCCATTTAGTAAAAGAGAACTCTGCTGGGACAGATCTTTATTTATTTATTTGGAAAATTTACATTGCCACCTATTTGCACTCAAGGCGGCTTTCAAGAACGCCATATAAAAGAAATAAAAAATAATACGTTATTTTTCAAAGCATTTTGAATTTTGGCTTCCTTTTTCAGTCCAGGGGAAATAGAGGCAAATAACTGTCCTGTGATTTTGTGAGAGGGCTGGTTTTCTCCCCCACGCAGGACAAATTGTAGGAAACACACGGAGGCAGTCTTTCTTCTTGGCCCATCTGTTGGAAGTGTGTGTGTGTGTGTCATTGATTTGTGCTATACTTTCATTTTGTCTCAGTGAGGGTCATGGGTAAATTTCAGGAGGTCTTTGAATGTGGGTGGGCACAAAAAAATCCCAGCTTTATTTTCATGGCTTCCTTTTAAGTGGACTTCAGTTTTAATTGAAGAATGGTCACAGGTGAAAAGTAATTGGTTATATTTTATGGTCTCTCGGCTCTTCGCCTTAGTTTCTCTCTCTTTTAAGTGTATGCAGAATCATATATATTATTTGATATTTTTAACACCTGAGCACTATGGACTTCCTTTCGTAAGACAGCCTCCATGTATTTTATATTATGTATTTTTAGACATTTTCCTAAAAAAAGGTCCAATGATAGCACATTTTTAAAAAAGGGAGATTTTCTTTAAAAGAGAGAAAAAAGTCTGATGCTTTTACAGGATCCCCAAAAGGGTCACTCTATTGAAGGCGATGAATGAAACCTCTTTATTGTCCAGCTCATAACTCTGGAGGGAGCATCCAATGTTTACACAAATATAGACTGATTTTTTTATAACAAATTGAGAATATACACAGGCACATCGCCCAAACCGCTCTGTTTCAAGAACATCTGACATTCTGGGTCTTCATTTTAATTCCTTGCTATTATTATTTTTTAACTGAGTTTGACTTCCGTAGAAAGTCTCCAGAATTACTGAATTTTTAGGAAGTTGAGGGGTGTCACACCCTCGGCATGGATAAAAGGTTGAAATGCTAGAATAATGGGAAGAGGTCTTTTTATTTCGTTCGTCTAGTCTTTACACCACTTCGTTTGTCGCTCAACTGTTTCCCCCCATGGATTTAATTCCTTCCCCTTTCCCCCAACCCTTGTCCTCCAGACCCTTGAAAAATGCTTCGAACGGGACCCTGATGGACGACAACCAGAACGAGTGGGGAGACGAGGAGACCCTCAACACCAAGAAATTCCGAGTAAGCTGATTGCGCAGAGATCGGATGGGAAGCCGTAAAATCCTCCAGATTTTTTTTCTAATCGCTTCTTGTTCAGTCTGGATTTCGGACATTTGGGATTTCTGTCAAAGAAGAAGAGAATTTCATAGAAGGAGCATGCAATTCACCTGTAATATATGTTGTTGTTGTTAGTTGCAAAGTCGTGTCTGACCCATCGCGACCCCATGGACAACGTTCTTCCAGGCCTTCCTGTCCTCTACCATCCTCTGGAGTCCATTTAAGCTCACGCCGACTGCTTCAGTGACTCCATCCAGCCGCCTCGTTCTCTGCCGTCCCCTTTTTCTTCTTTTGCCCTCCATCTTTCCCAGCATTAGGCTCTTCTCCAGGGAGTCCTTCCTACTCATTAGGTAGCCAAAGGATTTGAGTTTCTTCTTCAGGATCTGGCCTTCTAAAGAGCAGTCAGGGTTGATCTCCTCTAGGACTGACTTGTTTGTTCGCCTTGCAGTCCAAGGGACTCGCAGGAGTCTTCTCCAGCACCAGAGTTCAAAGGCCTCAATTCTTTGGCGCTCAGCCTTTCTTATGGTCCAACTTTCACAGCCATACATTGCAACTGGGAAAACCAGAGCCTTGACTATATGCACTTTTGTTGGCTTTTTAGTACTCTGTCTAGATTTGCCATAGCTTTCCTCCCCAGGAGCAAGCGTCTTTTAATTTCTTGGCTGCAGTCCCCATCTGCGGTGATCTGGGAGCCCAGGAAAATAAAATCTGTCACTACCTCCATTTCTTCTCCATCTATCTGCCAGGAATTTTGAGGGACAGATGCCATGATCTTAGGTTTCTTAATGTCTGTAATATATATTGCAGCTTAATGCAGTGACTAAAGCTGTCCCTGCCTTACTAAAACCCAACCAAGGACAACATTGGAGCCTGATAAATTCTTGTAATTCTTCACCGACGGCCTAAAGGAACCCCCTTCCGTGTTGTAGCTCTCTGCCCCGCTGTCTCTAGCCTAGGAGGTTGGTCAGAATGGGTTGGAAGCAATAATTCTGTGTGGGCTTTCTCAGATCGAAAAATGGAGGAGAGCTTTGCAAAGATGCCCTGAAAAACACATCTACAACAATTAGAGGGAGGAAGGAAACTCAAAAACTTCACCGAGAGGGAAAAAAATCAAATGAAATTCCCAAGCTCACCCAGGAATAAAGTTAGGGCCACAAACCTGTATGGGTTTATTTGCCTGATAGGAAAATGCCGAGAAATAGCAGGACAGTTTAGTGCAGGGTGATTTTGGATCTATACAGGCCCATCACTTGGGCACATAAGTGCTTTCATATGGAGAGCTACATAATGAAAAGATACACCCTTCTGTTCTACCTTTTTTCCCTCCTTCATGGTTCTTGGGTGGAAGGAAAGGGGAGATATTTTCTAACCGTGACATTTTTAGATGCCCAGCTAAACAGTTTTGCTCGCAGGAACAAAACTTGATGCTTGCAGGAGTTTCAGGAAGCTCTTTTAACATCTGCAGATGCCACAGCTTTATGGGTCGATTTCAAACCTCCAGAAATCACCTCTTTGACCCTATGATTCTTCTTCCTTCTCCTCTTCCTCCTCCTCTATGCCCGTCCTCCTCCATTTTCCCCTAGATGTCGGGCAACACAAAACAAACTTCTGAGTAACACGTCTGAATTTCTGGTCTCAAAAGACATGGCTCCATGTTGGCCTTCCTCTGAAACAGGCGTTTTGCAGGAAAGGTGACCAGAGGCAGCTCCGGCGGGTGGATCTTGACCAGACTTCTCCATCCCTCTCTTCCCAGGTAGAGGAACAGGTCATGCTGCCCGATGACCAGACCGACCACCGGCAATGGACGCAGCAGCACCTGGACGCGGCCGACCTACGCATTTCCTCCATGGCCCCCACCCCACCCCAGGGGGAGATCGATGCCGATTGCATGGACGTCAACGTTCGAGGGCCAGGTAGGGTGTGAACCTTTGGGTCTGTGGCATGAGAGTGAATGATGGACCTCTACAAGATCCAGCCGGGATTCTGAAAAAGATTCCCCTGTCAGGGTTTGAAGTAACACCCCCAATGAAAGTAAACTCCGAGGCTTGAGTTTCCTCAAAGTTCCACTTTATTAGAGATGTCAGGTGGTGATGACATTGTGGACAATGTGTTCATCCCCAAGATGGAGGGTTAGTTTAATCTTTGATGAAAATGGTTGTGTGTTCGGAAATCTGAGTTAAGATTTGAGTTCAGCTTGGCTTCCTATGGGAACAGCTCCAATTGTTTTGATGCCTCCCAGAATGCAGAGAGCAAAAGACACAAAGCAGCTATATCTGCCTTGTAGCTTCTTAGCCACTTTAAGTTCTACAGAATTCAAAATAACAGAGTTGGAAGGGACTTCGGAGGTCTTCTAGTCCAACCCCTTCTAGTCCAAGCAGGAGACCTTGTACCATTTCAGATAAACAGTTGTCCAATCTCTTCTTAAAAACCTCCAATGTTGGAGCACTCATAACTTCTGGCGACAAGTTGTCTCACTGATTAATTGTTAATTAATCCTCAGTTTCAGGAAATTCCTCCTGAGTTCTAGGTTGCTTCTCTCTTTGATGAGTTTCCATCCATTCCTTCTTGTCCTGCCTTCAGGGGCTTTGGAGAATAAGTTGACCTCTACCACTTCTTTGTGGCAACCCCTTAGATCAGGCGTCTCTCCAACTTTGGCAACTTTAAGCCTGGCGGACTTCAACTCTTTGCTGGCTGGGGAATTCTGGGAGTTGAAGTCCGCCAGGCTTAAAGTTGCCAAGGTTGGAGACCCCTGCCTTAGATAGTGGGACACTGCTATCATGCCACCCACGTTGTTCACAATCTGTGGACTTCAGCTCCCAAATTCCCCAGCCAGCTTATCCTTCCGGCTGTTTCGCTTGATGGCTCCCTTTTCTTTGCCTTGCCAGATGGATTCACGCCCCTGATGATCGCCTCCTGCAGCGGGGGAGGGCTGGAGACGGGCAACAGTGAGGAGGAGGAAGACACTCCGGCTGTCATTTCGGATTTCATCTACCAGGGAGCCAACCTGCACAGTCAAACGGATCGCACGGGGGAGACAGCTCTTCATTTGGCCGCGCGTTACGCCCGCTCAGATGCGGCCAAGCGGCTGCTGGAAGCCAGCGCTGATGCCAACGTCCAGGACCACATGGGCAAGACGCCCCTCCACGCAGCTGTGTCTGCAGATGCCCAGGGCGTCTTTCAGGTCAGGATGGTGCAGAGTGTCAGACTGGCATATGTCTCTGCCCTCCTTCCAACCGAAGCTGGGGCGGTTTATATCTCAGTTCTTTCCACTGTCCGCTAACCAAGGTGTTTCTTCCTTCCCCCCGGACAGATCCTGATCCGGAACAGGGCCACCGACTTGGATGCCCGAATGCATGATGGGACCACACCTCTGATTTTGGCTGCCCGCTTGGCGGTGGAAGGCATGCTGGAAGATCTCATCAGCTGCCATGCCGATGTGAATGCTGTGGATGACCTAGGTACCTGTGGACCCCCAACCTCCTCCCCTGAATGGTCTGCCGAAGGGGGCTGCGGAACGGCCTGCTTACGGTCTCCCCTCTTCCTTTTCCCCTCCAGGGAAGTCTGCCTTGCATTGGGCTGCGGCCGTGAACAATGTGGACGCTGCCCTGGCGCTGCTGAAGAACGGTGCCAATAAGGACATGCAAAACAACAAGGTCAGTGGGATGTCCTGGTTCAAGCTGGGGCTGCGAGAGACCCCCAACTTAATGGAACTGCCTTGGCTCATTTCCTCCCTCTTCTCCCAACACGTTCTCACAAAGTTTTTGTTGGGGGGGGGAGTGAAAATGGCCGAGGGTCTCACGGATGGTAGAGAGGGAGGGGCATGAGCTGGACAGAGATGGGCCAAAGGACAAACATGGCTCAAATCGAAAGCCGGAAGTGGGCACGGGGAAGCATCTCGGGAAGACACCTCTTTAAGTCACATGAGTATTGGTGGAGGGGGGGAATGTAAAGTAATTTTTGCCTTCCTTCGTTGCTTGGCCTTCCTCAGGGCGGGGGTGGGGGGCTGGCATAGTTGCAGCCTTAATTCATCAGATGAAAAACAGGATCCATCAATCAGAATAGAGCTGGAAGGGACCTTGAAGGTCATCTAATCCCACCCCCTGCTCAAACAGGAGACTCTATGCTATGTCAAACAAGTGGCTGTTCATTTTCTTCTTAAAGACCTCCAGTGATGGAACCCCTATAACATGAGAGGCAAGCTGTTCCACTGGTTAATTGTTCTCACTGTTAGGAAGTTTCTCCTTAATTCCAGGTTGCTTCTCTCTTTTTAGTTAGTTTCCATCCATTGTTTTTTGTCTTGCCTTCTGGTGCTTTGGAAAATACATTGACCCCCTCCCCTCCCCGCCCTTTCCCATTCCCATTCCCATTCCCATTCTCATTCCATTCCATACCATACCATTCCATTTTCTATTCTATTGTCTCTTCTCTCCTCTCCTCTCCTCTCCCCTTCTCTTCTCTTCCCCATTCCCATTCCCATTCCCAAATGTACACAAGCAATAGAGTCAGTCTGGGGTAGTGGTGAAGGTTCCACACTAGAAACTGGGAGTGGGTGAATTCTAGTCTTGCGGAGAGGAAGCCAGCTGGGTGACCGTGGCCCCTCGCTCCCTCAGAGCCTTAGAAAGAGGGAATGGGGGCCCCTTGGGAGAAACCTTCTCCTGAAGGAAATCGCCCACTTTGCCTCACCCAATAGGGAAGGCTGATGGATTCAGGGGAGGGGTCTGAAATCCTGCTTTCCTGTGTTTTAGGAAGAGAGCCCTTTGTTCCTGGCAGCCAAAGAAGGCAGCTATGAAACGGCCAAAGTCCTGCTGGACAGCTTCGCCAACCGGGACATCACGGATCACATGGACCGCCTGCCCCGGGACATCGCCCAGGAGCGCATGCACCATGACATCGTCCGCCTCCTGGACGAATACAACCTGGTGCGGAGCCCGCCTTTGCACAATGGGGGGCCTCTGGGGGGCCCCACTCTCTCCCCGCCACTCTGCTCGCCCAGCGGCTACCTGGGCAACCTGAAGCCAGGCCTGCAGGGCAAGAAGGCCCGGAAGCCAAGCACCAAAGGGCTGAGCTGCAACGGGAAGGAGCCGAAGGGGCTCAAGGCTCCCCGGAAGAAGTCTCAGGAGGTCAAGGGCTGCCTGCTGGATGGCTCCGGAGTCCTCTCCCCAGTTGACTCCCTGGAGTCTCCGCACGGCTACCTGTCGGACGTGGCCTCCCCGCCCTTGATGACCTCCCCCTTCCAGGCCTCCCCTTCCATGCCCCTCAACCACCTCCCCGGCATGCCGGACTCCCACCTCAGCATCAGCCAACTCAACCTGGTCAGCAAGGCGGATCTGGGCCTGGGAGCCAGTCAGATGCAGCCTTTTGAGCCAGGGCCCCCTCGCCTGTCCCACCTGCCCGTCTCCAGCGCCAGCGCCCTCCTGGGCAGAGCCTCGCTCAACTTCGCCGTCAGCGGGAGCCAGTGCGAATGGCTGAACCGCCTGCAGAACAGCCTGGTGCCCGGGCAGTACAACCCGCTGAGGAGCGGCCTCCCACAGGGCACACACCCTGCCAGCCAGGCCCTGCCGCACGGGCTGCTGACGTCCCTGCACAGCGGCCTCTCCGGCACCCCTCTGGCTCCCATGATGACCTACCAGGCGGTCCCCGGGGGCCTCCTGCCCACCCACTCCCAGCCACACTTGTTGCAACCCCAGCAACAACAGCAGCAGCAGCAGCAGCAGCAGCCGCCCCCACCACAAGGCCACGGCGGGGCCACGAACACTGCCCCCCAAGTGGGGGCGAGCTTCCTCGGGAACGAGCTGAGCCAGGCGGAGCTGCAGCAGCCAATGAATAGCGGCGCCCTGGCTGTCCACGCCATCCTGCCGCAGGACACCCAGGTGCTGGCGACCTCCCTGCCCCCCGGCCTGTCCCAGGCCCTGACCACCCCCCAGTTCCTGACTCCACCTTCCCAGCACAGCTACCCCTCCCCCATGGACCACACGCCCAGCCATCAGCTCCAGGGGCCCGACCACCCCTTCCTCACGCCCTCGCCGGAGTCACCGGACCAGTGGTCAAGCTCCTCCCCCCATTCCAACGTCTCGGATTGGTCGGAAGGGATCTCAAGCCCACCCACCAGCGTGCAGCCCCAGGTGGGGCGCATCCCAGAAGTTTTCAAGTAAGGGGGGGGGCACCTGAGCTGCCCTGCGAGACGGACAGACCCCCTTGGCTGAACTGGAGAAATCCCGTTTTTCTTTTTTCTTTTTTTTAAAAAAAATATTTTTGCATACATCGTAAGTTGGAAACGTCACTGCGTTCTTCCTCTTTTTTACTATTTATTTATGTACTTTTTCTTTTATGTGAAAACACTGCCGTTTTATTTATATGTTCTGTTAAGAATTCCATGGGCTGCATTTACTATTCCAAGGAATAGAAAAAAGTCTATTAATGGGGACTTTTTTTAATTGACATTTTTTAAAAAAAACAACAAACATTTGTATCATGCTTTTTTTTTGCCTAGAGAAACGTTCTTCTGTAAAGCTATAAGAAATGATCCATAATAGTAAAATGACACGTATTTATTGATCAGGATATTTTTTCCTGTTCATTTTAAAAACAGAATAAAATAGGGGAGGGGCAATTTTGTTTTTTTAAATGTACCTATATGAGGAAAAATAATTTAAATATAAGTTGATGGTTTATTTTTAAAGAGCGCTTTAAAATGTTCCCTGGGTGTTGATGATATATAGACATATAGATGTATCGGCTTTTTACATCCCTCCCGAAGTTCCTAGCCATCATGGCAGGTGGGAATTCTGGAAAAAGAGCATCCGATACACATATGGGCAGTCCAAGGATATGGGAGAGTGAAATGAGGCAGCGTTTCCCAACCACGGCAACTTTAAGGTGTATCCACCAATTCAAGCTGAATTCCACCCACCTTAAAGCATGCTGGCTGGGCTGGAAGTCCAAGGGAGAGAAACACTCATAATATGGATCGTGAATCTTTGTATTAAAGTTTCAGTATTACATAGTTTTATCCATCTTTTTGCATGAAAGCTGAATGTTTTCCTTTATTTATTTTAAATACTGCCTATGATCAAAAACCAGGATCAGAGGTTTTAAGCTACAAGTGAATTCTGAATGCTTCTCCCCTTTTTCCCACCCCACAGATGTTGCAAATGTTAAAAAGAAAGGAAAAAACTGCCCTGGGTCACGCATAGAATAAGAAAGTTGTGCCCTGTGTTTTTTAACAAGGCGGTTGTGTTCCTAACTCAATCCTGGGCACTGTACCTACAGTAGTGGCCTACATTGTGGAAACCTTTGGGGAAAAGTGTATTTTCTAGCAACATTTAGCATGAATTACAGCCTTATAATGTCTTCCCATGGAATGAACCAAGTCTTTTAGTTCTGCAGCTGTTATCATGTGAAACCAAGATTGAATGATGGCTTCTGTTAACTGGGTTTTATTGTGGGTTCCTTCTGACTAACCAGTTTCTTTAGTCGGAAAATCCCTAGAGTGAGAAATGGGGGAGGGGTTTCCATGGGTTCAGAGTCTTTGGAGGGTCTCAGTCATCCTGGTCTGAATGGCTTTTTTTTTCAAGAGGCAGCTGGGTTTTGTTTTTACTCGAAGATGTTTCAGTTCTCATCCAAGAAGCTTCTTCAGTTCTGCTTCATTGCACAGGAACATTAGTATGAATGGATGGGTTGGCCCCGAAGCAGCTTCTTGGATGAGAAGTGAAATGTCTTTAAGGAAAAACAGAGTCCAGTTGCCTTTTGAAAAAAAGCACTTTTGGGACACGGGTTAAAAGGATTCTGCCCTTCTAGAGACAGGCACTCGCGAGAGAAAATTATCTTCACTGATCAAAGTCCAGGGCAGAAGTTCCAACTTTTCTGCCAGTCTCCTGTCCTCCAAAACGCACTTAAGCATTCATGCGCTAGGTCAGTGCCTTGATGCTGTAGGCAGTGTGTATCAAAGGCTCTCTTTACTCTGTGTTGCATCCCTCGACACAGCTGGAGGTGGCTGGAAAAAGACTTCAAATTGGGGGTGTCCAGAGGGGCAGACAGGGGGGTCCTTAGCAGGCTGGCAGCTGGAAGAAGCCACTGTTGAAACCACTGGGATGTGGCTTAACAAAACCTCACCACAACTTGACCACTGTTCGAATAGCATCAGCTTCTATCTAATTTCAGAAAGCTGGTATCCCTGCGATCGATTGCGGGAATCCTCCTAATTCACCTCTGGTTTTTTGCAATGGTTGTATTATTCTCTTTTAGAGAACGGGGGCCAGCAGGGCAAGTGGAGCAGCTGAATTTGTATACAAATATATATATATATACAGTATGCGCCTATGGCAAAGCTAATGTTCTGTAAATACTTTTTTTTTTTGCATAAAATGATATGGGTGGATTTTGTTTAAAAAATCTAAATGAAAAGAAAGCATTGCACGGGTGGGGGTTGTTGAAAATATTGCTCAAGGGAGGAATGAAACAGTTGGTGAGCTGGTGAGATTGCAAACCTGTGCTTGGGTCCTTTGGAGTAAATGCTACATGAAAGTCTTTGATTTAGTCATTAGCTGATTAACCATTCAAAATTACACTGAAAACAGGGACTCTCAGCCTCACACTTACTGAAAATCTCCGTGGCTCTGTGAGCAAAATTCAGGCACTTTGCAACCAGCATGTGTGGATGGAAGGTTGCAAGATCCTGGGGTCACGAGATTGCTCTTTGCAGCCTTCCCAGGTGGGCTTCCAACAAGCGTCAATGGGGGAAGAGGGATTTGCTTAATGATGGTGGCAAAAAAAGGCAGTAAAATTGGATATAACTCAGTGAGCACATCGCTTAGGAATGGAAGCTATTCCAGTCCCAATTGTAGTCGTAAGTCGAGAATTACCTTCAAAGGAACATCCTCTGAGATGCCCAGGTAGGACTGACCTCTAGCTGCATTGGCATCTTTGAGTGAGATGGTACATATTGCATGAACTGTAATCCTGGGAAAGATGTTATTCAGACTTCAGATGTTGAACACACTGGCGTCTTTTGGGGGGGAATCTGATCACCTCCCAAACTTTGTTTTTGTTTTGTTTTGTTCTGAGGACCTCTGGAGAATCTCCCCACCCTTAGGATACAGGAAAGTGTTGGCACGTCTCTACAATGAGAGATTTTTAACACCCGCCTCTTGGTGTCAAATCTTTTTATGTTTTATAAATTAGACTGTAGTTTATAAGTCAGAGATGTGGGAGATTAAAACAAACAAACCTGTAATTTAAAAAAAACCATGCAAAAGTGTAGTTTGCAAAAATGATGCCTTTTATTTTATTTTGTTACATGATTTGCAATAAACTATGTCAGTAAGCATTTAGAAGTGTTGGTTGTGGTCTTGCTTTTCTGTCAGATTAGATTATTTAATTCACTGAAGGAAATGTATGGAGTCTTTTTCCAACACTGGAGGGGCTCATGAAATCCTTAAAAGCATTCATCATTTTTCAATGACCCCATAATCCCTTGCGGGATGGAGTCAGGGCAACTGAATGGAGCTGAGTGTTTACTGGCCGGATGCCCTTCCTGTTGCCAATATGGAGTTATATTCAGCAGATATATTCTCATTGTGCCCAGAGAAATACCTGCTTCTATCTAGGATCAAACTCACAGCCTCCTAATTGTGATGCAAGAGCGCCACCTGTAGGCCACCACTCAAATTCTTTATTTAATTTAATTTATTTAATCGCATTTTTATACTGCCCTATCTCCCGGGGGACTCAGGGCGGTTTACAGCCTAATAAAAACATACATATAAAAGCATTCTTAAAATCATTCTTACGTTCTTATTTCAGTAAGATAAAAAATTATTCCTCTATGTTGATTGTGAGAGATGTACCTCAGAGCTCATTAAGGAAATACCTTTAATCAGGTTGACCAAAGTTCTACCAAGGTACTACACCCTTTATAGTTTCTGGAAAACTTAATCATGGAGGTTAGTTGGGGGAAGAAAGAAACAGGTGGGAAAATGAAACTGATCTTAAAATCATCCGGCCACATCACGCCAGCTTACCTGTAAAATGGATTGGTGACTTCAGCACTTCAGACGTGCAAACTGGAACTTAAATCTGGTCCCAATGCATCTGACTGTAATATGAGCAAATACAAATCTTCCTGGAAAAAAAATCACAAGTAAATGTAATCCTTTTTTGGAAAGGATTTTAAAACCCAGTGATTTCCATCCCAAAGGACAATTGGATCTTTGGACTCTGGGAAACGAAAGAGAAATCAATTCATACGTTTACAGTCATAAAAACCAATTTCTGGTACTTTCACAGATAGAACCATGTTGTATTTTTTTTACAAGACAAAATAGAGTGCCATAACTGCCTTCGTTAATTTTCCAGTCCAGCCTAATATTCTGAGATTTGCAAAGCTATGGGTGGTAAATGTTAAGATTTGATTTGACAGTAAATGCCAGTCAAGGCCAAATTCACTAAGGTGACCAAAGAGGGGGAGAAATTAGACCTATGAAGTGTTGCAACGTTGATTACTCGAGTCTAAAGTAAGAAACTTCAAAGCAAAAAATGAAATTAAACAGATTTTTTTTTCTAAAGCAGGGATTTCCAGTCAGGCTCACCAAAACATGAAGACTTTGGCAGATTTTCAGTTGCACTTTTAAAACAACTAGACACCGGGACAATTTTTTCCCCATATGCCATCACTCTGCTGAGCACCTAATTCTCACAGTGCCATCTAGTGTCTGTGTGTTTACCCATGTAGTATGGCTTTAGTAGTATTTCATCATCATCATCATCATCATCATCGCCATTATCTATCTGCTGAAGGATGAAGGCCTCTTCTGCATGTTTCCAATCAATACGGTCCTGAGCTTTCTTTTGCCAATTGGGCATGCCATACTTGCTGATTTAATCAATCTGTCTTGTTTTTAGATCACTTTTGTGGATGCTTTTGATCAAGTGGGATCCATTCTATGACTGCCTTGGTCCACCTGCCATTGGTTCTTCTTGCTATGTGACCAGCCCATTTCCATTTCAATTCTTTTACTCTTGATGGCATCGTATATTTTTGTTTGTTCTTATCCATGTGCAGATCTTTTTATTGTCTTGTGATGAGGAGCCTATATCTTTCTATGGCTCTTTGCGCCACTCATAGCTTTTGTATCGATTGTGAGGTTAGTGTCCATGTTTCACCGGCATATGTTACAACAGGTATTATCATTTACCCTATACTCCCCCCTCCTATTGGTAATATAATTATCACTAATCTGTTGCTTTGCATGTATGCTTAGAGCTTCTGCACCTGAGACAAATTCCTTGTGTGTCTAAACAGACTTGGACACTAAAGAATTCAATTCAATTCATCTAATTCAATCAAATTTCAATTCAATTCCAATTCCAAATCAATTCCAATTGAATTCATACTGCATCCAGTTTTGGTCACCACACTATAAAAAAGATGTTGAAACTCGAGAAAAAGTGCAGAGGAGAGCAACCAGGTTGATTAGGGGACTGGCGGCTAAAACATACAATGAATGGGTGCAGGATCTGGGCATGGCTAGTGTAGTGAAGAGAAGGACCAGGGGAGACAGGATAGCAGTCTTCCAATATTTGAGGGGCTGCCACAGAGAGGAGGGGGTCAAGTTATTCTCCAAAGCACCCAAAGGCCACACAAGGAATAATTGATGGAAATTGAACAAGGGAGTTTTGACCTAGAAATAAGGACAAATTTCCTGACAGTGAGAACCATCAACCGATGGAACAGAAGTTGACCTCGGAAGTTGTGGGAGTTTCATCCCTGGAAGCTTTCAAGAAGAGATTGGACTACCATCTGTCAGCAATGGTGTGGGGTCTCCTGCTTGGGTGGGGGGTTGGGCTAGATGACCTACAAGGTCCCTTCCAACTCTGTTAATCTGTAAAAATCAATTATTTTCTGACCATTCAAGATGTGTCAGGTCAAATCCCTCCTGTGTATATCTTATTTTGAATTAAAGTAAAAGTACAAATGATGCATCAAACTGTAGCATGGTTCACTACGGACATTATCACTGGAGGTTTTCAAGAAGAGCCTGGACTTCCCTTTGTCTGTAATGGTACAGGCAGTCCTCGACTTACAACTAAGTCCCAAATTTGTGTTGTTGAGTGATACATTTAAGTGAGTTTTGCCCCATTTTACTACTTTTCTTGCCACAGTTGTTAAGCTAGTAACACGACTGTTAGGTGAATCTGGCTTCCCCCATTGATTTTGCTCTTCAGAAGTTCACAAAAGGGGGTCACGTGACACTGGTATTCATCCCAAATTGTGTAGATAAAAGTCTGTAGAGATTCTCAGTCGTCCAGGTCATGGTTGTCCCAAAGGTTCTTTTTTCAAGAGGCAACTGGACTTTCTTGCTTCTTTTGGAAGAAAACATCCATCTGGATTCAGTTCCAAGTGGGGATAAAGACACTGGAAACATGGAGGCTGCTTGGAAAGATGGTTTAATGGTGGTCAGGTTCACATGGCTTGAGTTCCTGAACAGAAAAAGGGAAGGGAAGCTGTGCACGCCCTGGCTTTATGCTTTCTCTGAGCTTTGAATTTCCTGGGGCACAAGAAGAGTATCCTGATTGATTGTCAGACCCCCAGGGGGTGGGGGTCTTAGCTAGCCTTGCTGGCTGATGTAATCTCCCCAGGTGCCATGTGGTGAGTTTCTGTTGGTAGATGGGTCCTATTGTGTTGCAGATGATAGCCCTTTGACAAAGGCGGCGGCGGGGGTGTGTGTGTGATGAGTGAGCTTGGCTGAGGCCTTAATGGCCTATTGACAAAGGTGGGGGAGGGAGGCAGGAAGCTGCAGGGAGCTGCTTTGTCCTTAAAACATGTTTCTCCATTTCTCATCCAGAGAAATATAATATTCTGCCCTTTTTAATATTTTCTAAAATATTTCATTCTTCTAGGAGAGGGGTGGGTGCTAACTTCCTACAATGCCTACTTTTTTTTCTTTTCAAAACATGTGAGTTTTGAAACATGTTCTTGGCAAAAAATTTAAATTGATCAGATCAGGGAGTCTTGATGGGTGTTTTTAATTGTTCTGATGCAAAGGAGAAGGCATTGATAGAGGTAACAAAAAAGGATTCCTTCAGTGGCTCCCAAAAGCTTTCAACCATGAAGGTCTTGCAGCCAGGAGAAAAGTTCTGGTAAGAATTTTACAGTATCCAATTTTCTATGCCAATTAATTTCAGATATCAGGTATCACTTTCTGTGAGCTTCCAGTCAGGTTTCAAGCAAACACACATCCCAAAATTTTTCACAGCCATGGTTTTTCTTTAAATTACAGGCTCCCCATTTCCAAGGGTTGGTTACTGAACCTGCCCTAGCTCTTACTTTAGTCTATCCAAGATTTTTTTCAGGCCAAATTGAGCTTAATCAGTGTGCAATCCAGGCTTTTTCCTTCCTTCCTTTCTTTCTTTTTTTTAAAATTACACACAATGAGCCCTGGGACTTCTACTCATGAGACCACCAGTGCAACATATCTTGCTTTGCTGGGCAACTGGGCAGCATCATTTGTGAGTCACATCCAGGGCTTGAGTTTTGGATATCACTTTTTCTGCTATCTCCTCAAGTGAGGGAATTGCCTGAGGGGGATGCCCCTCCCCCATAGAATTAGCAGGGAGATCTGACTCCTTGGGCTTTTAGTGCCACAGAGCAAAATCAACCTAGGAGAAGTCTTGTGTGGAGATAAGTGAAGGGAATAGTTTCAGTCTAATTCTGAATGGTGTCTCTCTCTGTGTGTGCCTGTAGCTACTTTTACAATACAGGCAATACAAACATTGCAAACATGCTGGAAAAATTTCCCTACCATCTAAATTGTTCAGAACTTGTTGTGATAGCCACTCTCAAATACAATCCTTACATGAGTACTTTAGACTGATTACAATGTAAATGAGACAAGAAAGAAAACCTTACAATGAATTTTCCACCTCCCCCATAGTCTTTCCAGTTGTCTTCTGAGAATTGAAAAGAGTCTTTTAGTCTTTACTTGTACATCTCAGGGTCCTTTCTTTCATATCTGCTGGGAGGCATGCTTCGTAGTAAGACTGGTCAGTCAGGCTTGGAAGGTCTGCTCCACTCTGGTTGGCTGTGATGACTTTCAGTGGGCACTGGATTCAAACTCAATTCTTGGCTCAAACAAATGGAAGGTCTCCTCTGGGGGCAGCATCTGGAACCATGTGCTCTGCTTCCACAGTTGTACAGTCATCTTTGCAGGGCTGAAAGGCATTAGAACAGGCTCCCCTCCCCCCTTTTGTGGGTAAGCTCAGGAAAGGCATTGTAACAGGATTAAAGGGGGGGGGTAGATATCTTGCAGGCAGTGTTTGAAAAGAAACAACACATCAATATTGCAGTTACTAAAAGATAATGCAGTTTCAATAAAATGGAGACACAACTGATGAGAAAGAAAAAACTCGATTCACATGCTTTAGGCAGAAGATGAACAGGTAAAATCATTTAAACACACAGTAAATGCAAGACTGATTTTTTTTTCCTCTTGTAAGTGAACTTAAAACGTTTCTTCATAAACTTGAGTTGCTATTTTAAGATAAAGAGAGGGAAGGAAAAAAAAACAGAAATGAAAAGTTCTTTCTACCCTGTTCCTGTTGGCCAGACAAGAACAGGGTAAAGGCTCTTTCTTTCCTTTTTCTCTCTCTCTCTTTTCCCCATTTTCATTGCTTCAACCTTTTGTTTTTGTTTTTCCCTAACAATTTAAAATTCTTATCTCTAGAGATCAGATACATTTTACAGTTACAATTACCACGAGGGCCCACAAAGACATACATACACACATAAAAAAACAAGGAGGACAAAGAGGAAAACAAAACTCGTAGATTTACACACACACTGATCATTCCCACCATAAATCTCAGTAAATTAGGGAAGGCATGTCTTAACAGACATACCACGTGGTTCCATAGAAGACTGAGAAAGAGACAAACAAATAAACAAAACAAACAAAAACCCCAACATTCCTGTTTATATATTTCCCTTTTCTTTTAAGTACCTTTATTTAGCCAAATTTTTTTCCTGGTGTTATCTCTTAGCAAAGCCCATTTTTCACATAGTTTCCTCAACTTCTTTTCTCGCATGCCAGCTAACACTGGCACCTGCCTGGCGTCCCAGGCCCCAAGCATGTCTCTCAGGGGAATTCCCTCTACCCTCGAGCTTACGCTTACCATGATCCTCGGAATGTGAGGCTCACTTTGTCGTAGCCAAGTACTCCCGCAGTTTCAGAAAAAAAAGGTATCCGCGAAGGACTCCGACTCCCTTCTATCAAAGTATGGGCCCCTTCCTTAAGGGAATTCTTATTTGAAGATCACCAATAAAAAAATAGTGATCCCAGAGGACCTTACTGCCCCTACAGCAGGTATAAGCACCTCCTCTCACTCTAGATGCACCACTTTAGGCTTTGCTTTCTTTTTTAGATACACCGATAGTTCCTATATATTTCTTTTTCTCCCTTCACGCTTCTTTTCCTTTCGCTCAGCTTCCGTTCCTTGAAAACACAAAGTTCCACGTTTGGCTTCCCCCCCCTTGCTTTCTCTAGCCTACCGGTCACAGCTTGGTGGAGCTAGCAATAGGCAGAGGTGCGGCTAGAGGTTGCTCAAAGAGGTGGAGTCCGACTGTTTCCTCAGGTGGAGTCCCACACACACATTTCCTCCTTCCCTAACAGAACGTCCTGTGCTTTGGCAAAACCCCCATGCTTTCCAGACTGTTGGTCTTTCTGCGGTTAGGAAATGCACAGAGGAAGCAAGATCCAGCTGTGATTGGGAGAAACCCTCTCACTCACATACATGCAGGCATACACATATTTCCCATGCTTTTCCATGCTTTAAAATTAAAATTTAGAGGTACTCACCTTCTTTCCAAGCAGGCTTTGAGCTCAACACTCAAAACCCCTTTAAAACCTAGTTCCAAATGGCCAAGGTCCAGGAAAACTTATCCACAGACTCAATGGGTCTGCTGCTAGCAAGGGAGGCTTACCTGGGTCAGGTCCATTGGTTAGGTTAGCTTGGAGTCCCATCTGGGGCGCCAATTGCTGGAAGAAAACATCCATCTGGGTTCAGTTCCAAGTGGGGATAAAGACACTGGAAACATGGAGGCTGCTTGGAAAGATGGTTTAATGGTGGTCAGGTTCACATGGCTTGAGTTCCTGAACAGAAAAAGGGAAGGGAAGCTGGCTTTATGCTTTATCTGAGCTTTGAATTTCCTGGGGCACAAGAAGAGTATCCTGATTGGTTGTCAGACCCCCAGGGGGTGGGAGTCTTAGCTAGTGTTGCTGGCTGATGTAATTTTTCCAGGTGCGTGAGTTTCTGTTGGTAGATGGGTCCTATTGTGTTGCAGATGATAGCCCATTGACAAAGGCGGCGGCGCGGGGGGGGGATGAGTGAGCTTGGCTGAGGCCTTAATGGCCTATTGACAAAAGTGGGGGGAGAGGCAGGAAGCTGCAGGGAGCTGCTTTGTCCTTAAAACATGTTTCTCCATTTCTCATCCAGGGAAATATAATATTCTGCTCTTTTTAATACCGTATATACTCGAGTATAAGCCGAGTTTTCCAGCACATTTTTTGTGCTGTTAAACCTCCCCTCGGCTTATACACGAGTATATACTGCTTATACTCGAGTATATACTGCTTATACTCGAGGTTTCTTTTTCACATTTTACCGGACGGAAGCCCTGCCGGTGCAGTGAGAGGCGGGCGGGGAGCCGCCAGCCTTCTCAGCTGAGGAGGAGGTTTCAACCGTGGTGCCTCATTTCCCACCCTCGGCTTATACTCGAGTCCCCAGTTTACCCCAGTTTTTGGGGTAAAATTGGGGACCTCGGCTTATACTCGGATCGGCTTATATTCGAGTATATACGGTATTTCATTCTTCTAGGAGGGGGGTGGGTACTAACTTCCTACACTTCCCATCCAAAAAGCTTCTTCAACTCTTGACTGGATGGTGGGGAATGGAAGGATTTATATTCCTTGCAGACAGCTGGTCACTTGCATCCTTCCATTCCCCACCACCATCCAGTCAAGCGTTGAAGAAGCTTCTTGGATGAGAAGTGAAACGTCTTCAAAGAAAAAAAACAGAGGTCCGCTTGCCTCTTGGGGAAAAAAATCAAAACACCTTTGGGGCAACCATGACCTGGATGACTGAGAATCTCTACAGACTTCTAGCTATACAATTTCGGATGAATGGGGTGGGAGTAGGGAATGGAGTTCCAGAGGAAAAAAAATTGCAGACTACAGGAACCATTTGCACCACTCAGGTTATCCTGAGGACCCAGATAAACCTCCAAGTGCTTCAACCATCCTCTAAAACAGGGGTCCCCAACCTTTCGGACCTCAGGGACCACTAAATTCTTAAAGTAAAATCCTGTGGACCACTAATATGATCTTAATGACTGGCTGGGTGGGCGTGGCTAGGTGGTCATGTGACTGGGTCGGCATGGCCAACTGATGTCACTTATGTCGAGGGGCGTCTACTTGCCCCTCCCTTCCCAGCCCCTCCTTGCCTGCCTGCCTGGGCTCCTTAGGGCCCCAACAGGAAGCAGTTGTTGGAGCTAAGCAGCCACCATGAGAAAGAGTTGGCAAAACGGCTCAGTTCAAATTGGATCTGACAGAGAAGGAGGCTCAGCAGAAGCACCTCACTGAGGACTACAAGCATAGGCTTTCCAAGCAGAGGAAAGACCTGCGGGAGTGCAAGGCCAGGAACCGGCACTTGGAGGCTCAGCAAGCTGAGATGGTCAGCCAGTTCCAGGCCATGAAGCAGTCCCACTGGAACAAGGGCCACCAGGGGCACTTCCCTCCAGCCTTCGCCCAAAGCCCTGCACCAGGAGGCTGAAGCAGACCCCAAGTTGAAATTTCTGCCCCCCTCCGACCCACACAAAGGGAGGGGGAGACTCTCTGCAGCAACACAAACGTTCATTGCCAGTATGCAGCCCAGAGGCCATAGTTTGAGGACCCCTGATTTAGTGCAATATAAAAAATGCAAATAATTTCGTCTCTTTCCGCTTCCATCTGCCAGCCAGAGCGACAGGTTGCAATTGCCCAGGAACAAAAATGCTCCAGGGCTTTTGTTCTTACCCAAAGCAGAAAAAAAATGGACACATGGAGACACTTCCTGTCTCCATTTGAAAGCCGCCTAGACAGGCTAGTTAGAGGAACCGCTCTAGCCACAGAAACTTTTTGGCCACGGATATTCGGTTGGATGTGGAAGCAGCTGTTGAGGCAATTAAATAAGAAGTTTGACATGTGTCCATAGAGATACGAATTATAAAAAAGAAACACTATCTACAGTCGGGATCAGAAATTGCAAGTCCATTCTTATACTCTTCCAAGGGGTCGGATCCCACAAAAGAACGCACACGTTACGTGCGATAAAGCAAACTCAACAATAACTTTTTCAATGAAAAGTTGCTATCGCACGTCGACTTAAGTCCGTGTGTTGCTGCTGCCTGGTGGTTTCCGATTTCCCCAGTCGCCACGAGCGGACGATTCTTCCTTTTCGTAGCTCTAGGTACCCCTCTCGCGTAAGGCAAGACTGGGCGGGCGGGCGCAATGACGTCACGCGCACGGGACGAACGTGACACGTCAGCGCTGCCGCTGGAGCCGGATGTTGCAAGATGGTGGCGGAGGCGGCAGCTGGGCTCGCTGCGGCTGAGGCTGTGGCGACGGAAGGAACCGGCGCCGGCGGCCGCGCGTGCTGAGGGAGATCCTCGCCCCCAGGTGATTTTCGGGTTTAAGGAGGGACGGGGACCCCCGGTCCGGCTGCGAGGGGGGGCGGGGCTTGATGAGGTTAGGAATGAAGCCTCCCGCTTCAGGAGAAGTCTACCTCATTGGTCATCGTGGATGGTTCCTGGCTCCTCCCTGAGCCGGAAAGATCTTTAGTCTTTTCGTGCAGGATGGCCGGGCAAGAAGGACGAGGGAGAGGCGATCTGCCACGTCTCTCCCCTTCCCCTGGCTGTTAGACCCGCTCTCAACCCTCCCCCGGCCTTCCCGTTCCCTGAAGGACAGAGTCGGTCCTCGACTTACAACCACTACAACTGGCGCCCCAAAATCTGTTTGGGTTAAGTGAGACCTTTGTTCTGTGACTTTTGCCCCGTTTTATGAGTTTTCTCGCCCTGTGAATCGCTGCAGTTAAGTTAGTAACTCTGGTCATTAAGCGAATCCGGCTTCCCCATTGACTTGGCTTGTCAGAAGGTTGCAAAAGTTTGATTGTATGACCCTGGGACACTATGACCGTCATAAATACGAGTCAGTTGTTGAGTGTCTGAATGCAAATCACGTGACCACGGGGATGCGGCAATGGTCATAAGTGCGAGAAAATGGTCCTAAGTCCCTTTTTCAATGCCGCTGCAACTTTGAACTGTTACTAAACTGTTGTAAGTTGAGGATTATTTTGCTTTTTAAAAAAAATTGAACTGGCTGTTTGCAGGGTAGTCCAAAATGAGGCCTTTTTGACCCATGAAGCAGTAGCGCAATCCGCATGGACACCTAGCAGCAGCAGCCCCTGGGGTGCAAGAAGAGGAAGGGGGTGTCGTTGACTGCCCCCCCCAAAGGAAGCTGGGGCGATGGGAAGGGATGCAGAGCCACAGGCGGCAGACTGTGGTCCATGGGCATCATAATGCTCAGCCTCTGAAATTGATGGCAGGTAGTCCTTGACATACAATTCATTTAGTGACCGTTCAAAGTTACGACGACACTGCAAAAAAGGGACTTCAGTTGCAATCCCCATGATTGTGTGATCAAAATTCAGATGCTGGGCATCTGGTTCATACTTATGACAGTTGCTGTGTCCCAAATGCATGTGGTCACCTTTTGCAAAGCAAAGTCAATGTGGAAGCCAGATTCACTTAACAACCCGGTTACTAACTTAACAACTGCCAGGGAGTCACTTAACAACTGGCAAGAAAATTTGTAAGTGGGGCAAAACTCATTTAACAAATGTCTCACTTAACAATGGAAATGTTGGCCATTGTGATAGGTTGAGGACTACCTGTAGACTCCCTTTCCTGCAAAACAATGTCATAAATTATGGTGACGTAACCCCAGGACAAGTGGCACACAGCCATAAATGTGGGCCAGTTGCTGAGTGCCCCAGATGAAGTCACATGGTCACAAGTAAGGCAGATGTCGGAGCTTCAAATCTGGGCCCTCACTTAACAACAGAAATTTTGGGCTCAATTGTGATAATTCAAGGACTATCTGGGTTCATTAAAAAAATTGTGTGATTTTTTTTTCCCTGTCGTTCCGAAGGCAGGGTCATATGCTTGGAATGTTGTCCAGGCCTGATCCAGGCTCTGTCTGAAGTCTGAACCCATTTCTGTGGACTTAGAAAATGTAAAAATAACAGTCACTCCGAGGAGAATGAAGCCCTAAGAGGATATGAGGTGCTACAAACCCTTTGAGAGGTTTGGGAATATATATATAAACCACATTTGGAAGGCTTACGCAACACTTGTAGTGCAGTGCACCCGTGGATTCTGAAATATCAGGATGTTCAAGTAGAGCCCGTTTCTCTTAGCCTTCCCTTGTTCAGTTTGATGTTCTCCACGATCAGATGATTAGTTTAGTCATTAGATTTCCCTGGTGAATGGAGGTGTGTTATTTTGTGTTCATTTTAGAGTTTGGATTGTTGGTCTTGTTAGAGACAGAAACAAAAATAGACATAAAAGACATAAATTCCGTTGCTCTTGGTCAGACTGGATGAGTTGCCAGTGTTTTTGGAAACTCACCTTCGCTACCGTCGGATTTCTTTATCACAGCAGAACTCTGAATCTTTTTCATTAGACTGTAAATCTGTCTATGATTTCTGTTCTTCTTAACTACTGTTAATTAAATTGCTAAATAAACAATGTGGAAAGTTCTGCTCTACTCTCTTGTAAGAGGCTTGTTAGACCTGTTCATGGCACAGAAGGGAGAATCAGACTTTTTAAAAATTTTTGGAGCATTTATAACCACCAGCAATAAAACCAATAAAACAATTAACAATACTTCCTAATAGAGAGCTTTAATGAAAAAAATTATGTGAGTGGGGAATTCTTTTTAAAATCATCTTTCAGACAGCAGAAAATAACATATGAATAGCCCCCCCCTTGGTGGAATGAGATAGAAATCGGTGTTCCCACAACCCAAATCGTAGATGTTTGAATTTGGGGAACCTAGCAGTTCTTGTGAGGATGTGTGTGTTTGTGTGTCAGTTACTAGGTATTTGAAAACAACTATCGCATTCCATTCAGTTTTCTTGCCTAATGAATATACCCAGTTCTTTGAAGAAGTGTCTGAGTACCTTTTGTGCTTCTCCTGGCTTGCTTTAAGTAGAGGAGCCAAGATTGCATCCAGCACTTAAGACGAGATTTGTTTAGTGCTGAATAAAGTAAATTTATGACTACAGTGCCTCTGATTTGGAGACCAGAGTTTTATTAATGTCATCTAAAAAGTGCACTAGCCTTAGCTGGGTCACTTTTTGTGTGTGATCAACTATAAGCCCAGGGACTTTCTTGCTGCCTTCAGGTTATAATTCCTCCTCTGTTGTCTTTAAAGTGCAGACAACTTTGCTATCTTTAATTCGTCTCTTCTCCTCCCTGCCTTGTTCCAGTTCAAAACTTTGTTCTTTGCAATTATCTGTGAAACAGAATAACATTTTTTGTGTCACTTTCACGTTGACATCTGTCTTGTACTCTAAGTCACAGGTATTGAGGAAAAAGGATAGGGGCTTCTCTTGAATGCTTTTCCTGTTTTTTGAGGATAGAATTACGTTACTGAGCAGAGTTTTGTATTAAAAAAATGTGCTTTAAATATGGTCTCTTGAGTTTTTGTTACAGTGGTGGGATTCACTTCGCTGAACCAAGGCATATCGCATTATGTGTGAACCTGGTGTTCAGTTTTCCATCCCACTGACGTGCATGTTTTCTGTTCAAAATATCACAAAGATGGCTTGTGATGTAGGCACAACCAATCACAAGGTGTAACAGGCTTCTTCTCAGAACAAGAAGTCTCAACAAATATTAACAAAATGTGGGAGTGCTTTCTTTTGCTTTGCCCTAGGATATCTGACCCCTGTAAAAGGCCACACACAGAATAAGGAAGACCAAATTAGAAGACCCGTCTTCTGATTCTGATGAATTGCCTACCAAAATGTTTGCTTCCCAGATCCCGTGATGTTCTTGTAGTTAAAAGTTATTTGAAAGTAAATGACGAACAGGAACAGATGCAAATCCATGTCATGGGTGGAAACGTGTCCCTTGTCTCTGGAGATTTGCCAGAATACTGGCAAAGGTTTTTGGGTACCCGAAAGACCCTGACCTACGTTTAAAGTTCTGCTTACCAAATGTATTGAGAAGAAATAAACTTTCAATCAGAGGGCAAGAGATGGGTGTCATTCAAAACCTCAGAGAAGGCTTCTGCGAATGTGCTTTTCTTTCTCGCCCTGCCCACTCCTGATCGCCCCCCCTAGCCCCTCCCCCCCAATAGCTGAGTCTGATGGAGTTGGGAGGCAAAAACAGACTTGCCACCCATTACTAGAAAATGCTGCAGCTGAAGTGAAAGTACTATTCCTTTGATCTGAAAGTACAGCACAAAAGGCAGTCTCCAAGCAAGCCTTTATCAAAGAATATAAATTATAGACCAATAAGGAAGCAGATAAGCTTATTCAGGTGCCAGAATCCCTTCTGGGCCTAGAATTTATAAGATGAGAAAATCAAAATAGAGGCCTTGCTTGTGCCACACCGTCCTAGCTTCATCCATAATCACTGGTATTGTTTCATGAGCTGAACAGGCGGTGTTGTGTGGAAGAAGAAAAAGGCAGGCATAAAAGAGAGACTATGAATTGAGAGATTTCTGCAAGACAGACAGTATAGTTAGCAAATTCCAACTGTGCTTTATAAATATTACATACTTCAGATCCCCCCCCAAAGTTGCTTATTTCATCTCCAGTAATCCATATTCTTGTTGGAATAACAAGTGTTCGTACGGTAGGTACTCCTTGACATGATGTCAATTGGGACCAGAATTTCCATCATTTAAGTGATGCAGTCATAAATTACAACCACATCCCTGAATGACAGCAATCCTGGTTGCCATCATTAACTGAATTTCACAGTCATTAGGTGAGGCAGCTTCCTGCCAGCTGCCAAAAATCAAAGTTAATGAAGAAGCTGGCAGGAAGTCGCAAGCTCCAGACTGGCAGGCAGGATAGTGGCTGCTGCTGGGTGGGGAAGGGTGCAAGAGGGGCACCCAAGAGGCACCATGCAGGTCTGGGAGGATGCACGAGGGTGCTGTGAGTGTGGAGAGGTGCACAGGAGCGTGGGAGGCACAATGGGGCTGAAAGAGGAAGCGCATGTAAGGAAGTCCTATCCCAGAGGCTTGCAACCTTCCTTGCCTGCTTCCCCACTGACTTTCTAGGGACGCCACCAGGAGGGCTTGAAACTGGCCATCACACAGTAGTGGAGAAGCTGGAACAGCCAGAGCTGCAAGCGTCAGTTGTAACCACCATTCGTTTAGTGTTATCACAACTTCACATGATGACTGAGTGAGCAGTTATATATTGAGAAGTATGCCAGTTACTAATTCCACTTTTCTGTCTTCTTCGCTCCAGCTTGTGCATATGAAGGCAAGCCTGCCCCGCTCCATCTACTGCTCCTCTTCAGGTGGGAAGTGACTTGACTCCACTTTGATCATGCAGCCCCCTCCTCAGACAGCCCCCCCGGGGGTCGGAGGTCCTCCTCCCCTTGCCCCCTCCTGGAACATGCATTGGCGAAATGGCCCCTATGGGAGGCGTGCAAACGCTCCCACCTCAGCAGCAGCAGCAGCGGCAACTGGACCTGTGCAACCAGTGACAGACCCCTTTGCCTTCGGCAAACAAGGTCCCCGGAGTTCCCCACTGAGCAATGCGCCCCACGGAGACCCAGGCTCTTCTTCATTGGCTTTCCCTCCATCGACTGCTCCCCTTCACCTCTCTTCTGGGCACCTTCCTCAGGCGCCCACTCCATCGTTAACGTCTGTCTCGGCCTCCCACTCAGAAGCTGGGGGCTCTTTTTCCATTTCCACAGCCTCCATGTCGGCCTCCATGTCATCCTTCCCCAAAGGGGTTCCCAACAGCACCGAAATGCATCCAAGCACAGAACACGCTCCACGTCCCACAGTGGAACCGCCTCAGCCCATGAGAATCGGCCCTGAAAATTCTCTTTCGGCTTCTGTCCCAGACAGGCTGCCAGGTGGGCCTGACGTCAGTAGGAATCCAGGGAATCCCGGTGTAATCCCCCCACCATTGCCGGCCTTCTCCCTCCTTCAGCAGACGGTGCCTCAGTGGATGCCTCCCCAAAACTCTGCGTATTTGCCTTCCCCAGAGCCCCTGTCCCGGAATGCCTTTGGGAGTGCTGCCCATTCTAGCATCTCTGTTTCCCAGCCGGGCCCCCAGCTGGATCGCCACCCGACTCCCCCTCATCAGTCTGGGTTCCCTGGTGCCCCTCAGGCCCCCTACATGCTTGCCGAGGCATCCAATGTGACTCTGCCCCCCAGTAGCGCTTGGCAGAGCTCCGGGGGCACCGGTGCTTGGGCTGGCCAGCTTCCCCAAGAACACTTTTACTTGCAGCCCCTGGAAGCGACGTATCCCTCGGGTCACCCCACTTCTCAGGAAAACAGCCCCCCTGGCCAGGCTCAAGGGGTGTCTGAGGCAGGGAGCAGGCAGTGCCCAGACGAGACCGATGTAGGGACGATTTCCATGTTCTTCAAGGGAGACGAGGCTGAGAACGAGGAGATACTGTCATCGGAAGCAAGCAGCCACGCTACCAGACCGGATGTGGATGCTTTCCAACAGACCATGGGCCACACCTATTACCAGCCTTTGCACGGCCCCCAAGGGGTGCCGGCTCATTTTGCACCAGCCCAGGCTAATGCGGCTCTGGCAGCAGAGGCAGCGCCGAAAGAAGCAGATGCCCAGCGCTTCCTTAGAACGGCGGTCATTCAGCAGGCCAGTGAGAAGGCGCCCTTCCCGGGAGAGGACCGAGCCAGCCTCATCCCGCAAGCAGGAAGCTGCTCTGCCAGTGGGAAGTACGAAAACGTGGAAAACCAGGAGTGCGTTCAGAACCAGGAGGTTTTGCCAAGGGAGCCCCTGTCCCAGAACCCTTCGTCCCCGGGGACAGCGTTGGATTCCAGCCGTTACGCCTCTCTGGCCCCACTACTCCCCAAGAACCACGTTGGGAGCCACATGGAAGGAGGACCCAACCTGGAGGCCCCCAGCATGTTCCCACGGCCCATCCGGCCTGACAGCGTCTCGTCCAACTATAGCAACTTGAGCCCCAGGAGCGCGGCTGGCACAGCCCGACCGCAAGAGCCAGGCACGTTCATTCAGCAGGAAAGCGGGAAGCCCGAGCAAGATGCTTCCCGCTGCTTTTTTAAGCAGATCGACTCCTCTCCACTGGGGGCAGAGGTGGGGGAGCAGGAGCCTGGCAAAAATTACCACAGCCCCACCTCCCAGGTGCCGACGCCGAGCCCCCCCAAACCCATGGGAGTGTTTCACACCAGTGTCAACAGCTCCTTCGAGCCAGTCAGGGCCCACAGCCTGGGAGTGAAGCCCACAGAGACCGATCTGGCTAAGGTGGTGGCCGAGCTGCGAGAGGATCGTCCCAACCAAAGGAGTAGCCAGAGAAGCTCTGCGGTTGCAGTGGCCTCCCCAGGGAACCTGGAGCAACCTCCTGACAACCTGGAAACCCTCTTCCTGCCCCCAGCCCACTCCTTGCCCCTCTCCCTCGCGGGCGGCAGCGGAAGCCCCCGGCAGCTCCCTTCTGGTGGGGCAGGGATGGAGAAGAGACCGACCACCAGAGCTCAGGGATTGGGAAAGAAGTGCGAGAGTCCAGCCACCACCCTTTGGGCGCATAATGAACTGCCCAGTTTTGGGGGCAATGTGCTCCTTGCCCCCGCCGCCCCTGCAGTGTATGTCCCGGCCAAGCCATCTCCGCAGGTGGTCCAGCCCCCAGAGGAAGTGTTGCCAAGCAAGCTGGGGTCTCAAGCCGGAAGCCTCCCGTCTGAAAATTTGGAAAACCCTCCCAAGCTGGGGGACGAAGAGGCAGTTGGGTCTCAGGGAAGCCTGGGTTATGCCAGCCTCCTTTCCTCGCCCCCGACGGAGACGCTTCAGAACCAGCCGATCTTGCTTGCCCAACCGAGTCAGTTTGGCAGCTTGGCCCCGTCTGCCGGTTCCTCTCTTGCCCTTCAGCTGGGCCAGCCCGAGATGAACCCCTCGGCCAAGGACCTGGGCATGAGTGGCGCTCTTCTGCTGGGGAAGAGCAGGAGCTGCAGCTTGACAGGGGAAAACCCGCCTGGTGGCTTAGTTCACTCAAATCCTAGTTTCTTCCACTGCCCGCTTAGCACAGCTGAAACTGCTACCCCCAAATCCTTGCTTCAGTCTGGGTCTCAAGGCCCCCTCAACTTAGCTATGGAAGCTCCCCAGCCCCCTGCTGCAGAAGGGCTGCCTTTGGAAAGTGCTGGCCAACCCGCAGCTGGTGTTCCTCTCTCCCATGTCAGCGGCGTGACTCCCATTGTGGAGCCCAGCAATAGCCTTCCCGGCTGGTCTCAGAATGCTTCCCATTGCCAGGAGCTTTCCAAACCTCTGGATTTGGCAGGAGCGAAGTCTCAGGAGCATGGCAGGGCAGGGCCCGGCCAGCTCCTTTTGGGCAGCCAGGCGTTTCCTCTGGCCCCCGGACTGGCTGGCCCAAGTGACTCCCAGGCTCGAGGCCCACAGCAGTTCTATCGGCAGGTAACAAAGGACTCGGGGCCTTCCTTGCCCTCCAATCGAGGGGCGCCCTTGGAGCAGGTCCCCACAGCTATTCGGCACTCTTCCGCTTCCCCCAACCTCCGGATGCCTCCTGGAAACCCCTGTGCTCAGGCGCCGAGTCCGAAACCTTGCCCCAGCGGTCCCTTGGAAGGCAGTTCAGCGCCCCCACCTCCCAGCCATCCTCAGCCAGGCACCGACTTCAGGCAGGACCCCCGCATCCCTTCTGGCATGGGGCCGCCTCTTCCTCCTGGATCCATAGCCCCGAGTGGCCCCCAATCTGCTCGTCCCCCTTCACGCCAGGAGCAGCAATACCCTTCGCAGAACCCTCAAAACGCCTACGGCCCGCCCCCTAACTACTACTACTACCGGAACCCATATGACAGCTACAGCTACCCACCGGTGGATCCTAGGGCTGCTCACCTTTACTACCAGGTAGAGTGAAACATACTCTCTTGAGGAACCCCCCACCCCCGGGGTGGGGGTGGGGGGATGATCCTGGGTGGGCTGGGCTGAGGCGGAAGATGCTCTGCAGGCATTCACGGTCAGGGGGATTTCTTCAGTGAAAACTCTTCCTACCCGGAGCAATTGCAGAGGACATTTTTCAGGCTAGGGGTTTCTGCTGAAGACCAGAATGATTGGCCAGAGAGGAGGAGGAGGAGGAGGAGGTTCTGTCTTCCAAGGCCTCCTCCAGGGGGAGGCAGGTAGTGACAATCCAAGCCCCTCAGAGCCCTTTTGGCTTTTGTATGCTTCAAAGGCAACAAATGGCAGGAAAAGAGCAACAACAAAAAAGGAAGAGAAAACCCACGGAAGAGAATGGGGGCTTCATTTAGGTGGAAGCACAAAAGGTTTGGGTAGGAGAAAACTCTCCAACAATTGGTGATGGTGAGGATTTCTGGCAAAAGGGCCATCCAAACATTTCATGCTTAAAACAAATATACAGGTAGCCCTTGACTTACAGCCATTCAATCAAAAGTCACAACGGCACTGAAAAAAAAGCCAACTCTCTCTCTCTCTCTCTCTCTGCCCAGCCTATCCCACAGAGCTGTTGTTTTAGGGCAGGAATCAGGGAAAGCCCCTGAATGTGGGATATCATCATGATCGTCCTGATCCCAAGAGGACTCCGCTCCTTACCTATTCATTTATATATTTGTTGGCCTTTGGCAGCTGGGTTATAATCAACTGGTGATCGTTTGATTTTACACCCGGAATTTTGCTTTGGGTTCTTTGTTGACGCTTCTAAAACCACCTTTGTCAACTTGGAATTGCATCCGCTGAGAGAGGAGCCTGCCCAAATATTTGGCTTGCCTCTTTGACTCGCTCCTGAGTTAATGTAACCTTTCTTGTCTCTCGGAGGAGGCGTATGGCCAGTACAACTCTTCCTACAACCAGTATGACCAGTCTGCTGCCTATCGAGACGCAAGGAGCTACTGGTATTCTGAACCTGAGCGCCCCAGTTCAAGAGCCAGCCACACTTCGGACAGGCCCCAGTCGAGGTAAGCAGATGGCCAGCGCTGGCCTCCTGAAGGTATTTTTTCACAAGAGAGACATGAAGTGGGAATGCTTTTATTTGGCCCACTCTGGAAAGTGCCTTCCTTTTTCAAGGACCGGTCAGTTAATCCCAGACATTCCCAAAAAGCCCTTGAAAAAGGAATGTATTTTCTGAAAGCTGGCTCAAGGAAAGCCTTTTTACTGGCCTTTGAGGTTTTCTTTGAGGTCACATTGGTGCCTGGCCCTCTCTCATAAAAGACATTTTATCGATTGTCTGGTAGTCCTGCTTAAATATCCTTTACCTCACCTATGCAGACTGCAAGGTCCTTTTCTCCTTGCACTTAGTGGAGTGGTTGCAGTTCTCCTTCACTAGTGGAATTCCTTGAGAAATTGGATACTTTCAAAGATGATGAGGAAAGGCCAGGGGCTGAAACAGGCTGCTCTTTCTCATTGGTGCAGAAATTTTGGTCACAGCCAGACCTTGACTCTACTGCAGGGATGTCAAATTCAATTTCATTGAGGGCTGCATCAGGATTGTGTTTGACCCTCGGGGGGGGGGGGTGCTGGATGGAGTGGCCAGCTCGACTTCACTCATGTCGGAGGCACCTGTGGCAGCCCGAGCACTCTGCAGTGCAAACGGGCTCCTGAGCTCCATTTTCAGCTGCGATGGCCTCCTGCAACCCTCTGCCAGCGAAAACGGAGTGCAGAGGCACTGTGGGCTGGTCCTTTGCTGTTTCCAGGGCGGCCCTGTGGACCAGATCTAAGCACCCCCCTGGCCCGCGGGCCTTGAGTTTGACACTCTGGCTTTACTGTTATTAAACCTGGCAAAAATAAAGTCAATCCACAACCATGGAACATTGCAAATGGCAATAAATACTGTCTGGTTGCCGAGCACCAAAATGTGTTCATGTGAGCATGGGGTGGGAGGGGGAGCAGCCATCAGTAACTTCGGAGCCAGGTTGTAAGTACCTTTTGGGGAGGCCCATCCTGACTTCAAATGGTTACAAGGCAACTGGTTACAAATCGAGGGCTTACCGGTACAGGGTACCTAAAAATTAGCCCTATAAAGCATGAGATCCAGAAATGTATTGAGTCATATTTGATTGATTGCCCTTACATCCTCCTATGCTTATGGAGGTGCTCAGTCGCCCAGGTCATGGTTGTCTCAAAGGCAACCAGACTTTTGAAAAGGCAACCAGTCTTTGCTTTCCAGAATCGATCACCTTCCACCTTCAGACGTTGTGGGCATTCTCATCACTGGAGGTTTTTAAGAAGAGACTGGGCAGCCACTTGTCTGAAATGGTATAGGAACTCCTTCTTGAGCAGAGGGCTGGACTAGAAGACCTCCAAGGTCCCTCCCGGCTCTATTCTGATTCTGATTCACTTCCAATTTTGGTCCTGAGGAAGAACTGCAAAAGATAGACAGGACTCACACAAACATCTTGATCTCTGGGAAGAAGAAAAAACAGATTTTGTGTGTGTGAGAGAGAGAGGAATCTGGCATTTCTCAAGAACCAGCTAGCTGGTGTCCCAAAGGTGCTTTTTGCAGGAGGCAACTGGACGTTCTGGGTTTTTCTTTGAAGATGCTTCGCTTCCCATCCAAGAAGCTTCTTCAGCCCTGACTGGATGGTGGATCCTTCCATTCCCCACCACCATCCAGACAGAGCTGAAGAAGTTTCTTGGATGGGAAGCAAAGCATCTTCAAAAGGGAGGGAAAAACCAGAAAGTCCAGTTGCCTCCTGAGAAAAGCACCTTTGGGACAACCAGGACCTGGATGATGGAGACTCTCCAAAGACAAACTAGCTGATGTGTTTCAGCTATAAGAAATCCCAGTGCACTTTTCAACCTGCATCACATCCGTGCTGGGACTTATGAATTTCAATCATTTCTCTTATCTCTCTCTCTCTCCCCCAAGACAAGATTATCCCGATGACTATTACAACACCAAAAGTGGATGGAATGGCTACTATGGAGACTATTACTCAAATCCGTATGAGAACGGAGGTAAGGATGTGCTCCTACAGCAAAATATGCCAATTTCGATATACGAACTCCCCTAGCAGAAGCCTGATATTTTCTCTTTCATCTCTGTAAAGGCTATTTAAAGATATTAAAAGTTTGAGCAAGCTACAGGTGCAATTGTAACCACAATTGGGATTGCATTTCTGGTATTAGGTTGTTACGGTCTTAAGTTGAGGCACCCATGGGATTGTATATGATTTGATGACAATTTTTGCAGTGATCATTAACCGAACACTACAGTTGTATGGGGACGCGGTGGATCAGTGGCTAAGACGTTGAGTTTGTCGAGCAGAAAGTTTGGTGGTTCGAATCCCTAGTGCTGCCGTGTAACAGGGTGAGCTCCTGTTACTTGTCCCAGCTTCTGCCAACCTAGCAGTTTGAAAGCACATAAAAAATGCAAGTAGAAAAATAGGGACCTCCTTTGGTGGGAAGGGAACAGCGTTCTGTGTGTCTTTGGTGTTTAGTCATGCTGGCCACATGACCACAGAGACGTCTTTGGACAGCGCTGGCTCTTCGGCTTTGAAACGGAGATGAGCACCACCCCTCTAGCCAGAAACGACTAGCACATATGTGCGAGGGGAACCTTTACCTTTACAGTTGTATGAGTCAGTTCTTCCAAATGAATGTTTTTTGGTGGAAATCAGCAAAAAAATAATAATTGCACGTGACTGTGGCACACGGCAACGGGCCCTAAAAGCAAGTCCCTTGCCAAGCTCCCAAATGTGGTCATGTGATTGTAGTGAGAGATATTGGCACAGCATTTTACAATTGCCAGGTGTGATTTCAAACAGTTGTTAAGTAATGAGTCATAACTCGAAACCTGCCTGTATTTCAGGGACGGTCGGAACATGTGTTCACATATAAAAAGATCGCAGATGATTTTTGGCTATCCTGATTTAAATCCTGCCGACCGAGAGGGGACACAGGCTGTTTTCCCTTTTGAATCAGCTGTATTTCAAAGCAGTAAAACGGTTTGAGGGACCCAGGCCTAACTCTTGCTCAGTTAAGGACTCCAATCATCTCTTATTAGTGGTCAAGCCAAGGGTTTCTGGGAGTTGTAGTTCAGCAGGATCTTGTGGATCACAGGTTCCCCTCTCCTCCCAGAAGACAGGATTCTGAACCCCTTAGGTACAGAACTCTCAGCCTTCTGATGGTGAGGCGAGAGCTCCACCTCTAAACCACTGCACCACTCATTTTCAGGGACACATATATGTGGGTAAAAATCAGTTCATCTGAAATGTGCAGTTTTTCAGCTCAAGAAAAGGAGACTAACTCTAGGAGGACAGGATCTCTGTACTCCTAGATTATTACTCTCTGTGGAGCCCAAATAATCTTTTGGATCTTTCTAACATACATAAGCTGGATTCAGACATCCTTCCAAAGATACAAGGCTAGGGTTAGGGTTGGGTTTACTTAGCTTCATTAGGTGAATTATGTTGTTTATAATCTTTTTGAGGTCAATGGGCACATTTGGAATTTGAAAACACTCAAGGCCTAAATTTAAAGCTGGCATTGCTTTGTAGACTATCAGCTTCCTGATATCAATGTATGTTTTAATTATTTTTTGGGGGGGGAGGTGGGGGAAAGAGCCTGAATGCCATGTTGGAATCTTCATGTCTGTAGCTTAATGTTGCATGAAACACCAGCCATAGATAGTTTGCTCAACAAACTGTAGTGAAACCAAAGCTAATTGCTACATTGTACAGTAGGATGGCTGGCAAGCACAGCATGTTAACAGAGACCAGATGTTCCCAGGGATCTGATTTGATAAGAGTGCAGAGCCTCTGTGATGACTGATTGTCCCACTCTTCTGTTTTAAAGATCGTTACTCTTCAAATTATGATGCCAGATTCCGAGATCCTCGGCTTTATGACCAGAGGTATTGGTACAACACTGATCAGAGCCTTTATCAAAAGAGAGAAGCCTATCAGCAGGGAAACAGGTTTGTGAACCTTCGATACCTCTGGGCTCCAAATGGATTTGGGAATAATGGACCTTTTGGGGGGACTGTTTGAAGCAAATGGTATGAAAGATAGTTGGGATAGCAAGAGTAGCAGAGATATTCCTTGCAACAACCTGATCCTATAGCAGAATACTGTGTTTCCCTGAAAATACAATCTACCCTGAAAACAAGTGCTAGCCCAATTTTCATGCCTGCACCTAATCATAAGCCCTACCCCCAAAATACGCCCTAGTTAAGCCCCGCCCACCATCTGGTTATACGAGGTGGGGCGAGGCACATGCGTAAAACTCAAGTTAGAGCGGGGGTGGGGAGGTGGAGCCTTTACCTTAGGACCACCTTAGCCAGGCCTCCCACACCCCGACACCTGTCAGGCTGCTGCCCGACTTCTTCTGCAGGTGCTTGTGGCCCCTTGCGGCAGGACGCCACATGGCGCATCTTGCGGCAGGACGAACGGTGGCACTGGCATGCAGAGCCACACGCCATCTGGCCACAAGTGGCCACAGAAGAAGTCGGGCAGCAGCACAATGGTGTCAGGGCATGAGAGGCCTGGTTGCGGTGGGTAAGCAGGTAAGACATCTCCTGAAAATAATAATAATAATAATAATAATAATAGTAGTAGTAGTAGTAGTGGTAATAGTAGAGTTGGAAGGGACCTTGGAGGCCTTCTAGTCCAACTCCCTGCCCAGGCAGGAAACCCTACACCATCTCAGACGTATGGTTATCCAACATTTTCTTAAAAATTTCCAGTGTTGGAGTATTCACAACATTCTTTTGGGGCCCAAAAGAAAATAAGACCAGGTCTTATTTTCGGGGAAACATGTAATTGGAATTTAATCTCTTCCTGGATTGATAGCAGGATTGGAAGTCTTCCAGCAGTCCTGTGGAATTCATGTTATTGCAGAAATCAAAAGAGATTAATGTACTTCAGAAGTAGATTTTTTTTATTGGCCAAGTGTTATTGGACACACAAGGAATTTGTCTTGGTGCATATGCTCTCAGTGTACATAAAAGAAAAGATACGTTCATTAAGAATCATAAGGTACAACACTTAATGATAGTCATAGGGTACAAGTAAGCAATCAGGAAACAATATCAATATCAATTGTAAAGATACAAGCAACAAAGTTACAATCATACAGTCATAAGTGGAAGGAGATGGGTGATGGGAACGATGAGAAGATTAGTAGTGCAGAGTTAGTAAATAGTTTGACAGTGTTGAGGGAATTATTTGTTTAGCAGAGTGATGGCATTTGGGAAGAAGCTGTTCTAGTGTCTAGTTATTCTGGTGTGCAGTGCTATATAGCGTCATTTTGAGGGTAGGAGTTGAAACAGTTTATGTCCAGGATATGAGGGGCCTGGACATAAACTTTTGACTCCTGCAGTATACAGATCCTCAGTGGAAGGCAGGTTGGTAGCCTTTGTTTTTTCTGCAGTTCTAATGATCCTCTGAAGTCTGTGTCTATCTTGTTGGGTTGCAGAACCAAACCAGACAGTTATAGAGGTACAGATGACAGACTCAATAATTCCTCTGTAGAACTGGATCAGCAGCTCCTTGGGCAGTTTGAGCTTTCTGAAGAAAGAACATTCTTCGTTGTCCTTTATTGATGAAGCTTTTGATGTTAGCTGTCCATTTTAGATCTTGCGATATGGTAGAACCTAGAAATTTGAAGGTTTCCACTGTTGGTACTGTGTTGCCTAGTATTGTGAGAGGTGGAAGTATGGAAGGGTTTCTCCTAAAGTCTACCACCATTTCTATGGTTTGTAAATGTAAAGTCGAAAAGCCTCCAGCTTGTGGGGAGGATGGCAACAGTTTATTAATGTTGTAAATTCCCTTTATTTTTTTCTTTTGTTCTTACCTTTTAGCTTTTTCTTTTAAAAGAAAATTGGGAGCTTTGATAGTTGAGGGATAGGTGATTTTGAATAGTGAGACTTCATATTCACATATCGGATTGAGTGGATCTGGTTTTTCATGGTGGCAGTTATATTTAATATTTATCATAAAATGTGGCTGCTCTTCACTGCCCTTCATGATGGTGAGGCCTGCACACCTTCAGTCCCACCGTGAGCGTCATTTGAGTAGGATGGCTTGTGTCCTTTGTGTGGTGCATTTCTGTGTGAGGCTATTTTCGATGGACTTGAAGCGTGTCTATTTAGGCATCTGTAGAAAACCTCTGGGGCTATTTGAGCAGAGTTTCACAGTTCTGCAGGAAGTGTGGATATATCACAGATGCAAAGTTGAACATTTAACTATACGGTATCCTGAATGCTGTAATTTTGCTGAGAGAAGCATCTTGGCTAAAGAACGAGGGAAGGCCGACGTGAAAATCCGGTTTCCCTTTAACGCTCATTGTGTGTGAGCCAAAGACCTTGACTTGAAAGAAAGGAAATTGCTTAATGTCTCAACAACCAACCTTGCCTCCTTTTTAGTGGCTTCCTAAAAGTATTAATCCATAATTACCTGCTGGCATGAAGCTGGTTGGTGGTGAGAAATGGGGAGGCACAGAGTGCATACTCCTGGCATACCTCTCACGTTCTTTCGAGCTGTTGTGCAAACGCGACCACTGTCCTGGGTCACTGCTTGAAACAGTGTTCCTCCAGAACGCCTGGCTCTTAAAGCGTGACTTTGCACTGAGACCATGGGGCCTGCTTCACACAGGCAGTGTAAAATTAAGCCTCAACTGTTTTAGTTGCTGGGCTACTTTGTGGGGGCCATGCCCTACTTTGCAGCTTGTCAGACCTGCCCCCCTTGTGTGTTTAGATAGATTAACAGAGTTGGAAGGGACCTTGTAGGTCACCTAGTCCAACCCCCCCCACCCAACCAAGCAGGAGACCCTACACCATTTCTGACAAGTGGCTGTCCAGTCTCTTCTTGAAAGCATCCGGTTATGAAGCACCCACAACCTCTGAATGTTGATTGCTCTCACTGTCAGAAAGTTTCTCCTTATTTCCAGGTTGAATCTCTCCCTGATCAGTTTCCACCCATTGTTTCTTGTCTGACCTTTGGGTGCCTTTGGGCTGGAAGCTTTTGATCCAAGGAAGCACTCGCTTTGAGATCTGCTATGGATGTGTGTGTGTGTGGGGTGGGGCAATTAAAAAAACATTTTTTATCGAATAAAACGGAACAGAATAGAATCCAAGGGCCGGAAGGAACCTTGGAGGCTTTCTAATCCCCAACCCCTATAGGGCCCATGACAGGAGACCTGATATTATGCTGGACAGATGGTTGTCCAATCTTTCATTGAAAATCTCTATGGTTCCAGGTTGGATCTCTCTTTAACAAGCTTCTACGTCTTGCTTCTTATCCCACCCTCAGGAAGTTTGGAGAATAAGTCCCTCCTCTCTGGCTGCCCAAGTCACCCCTAATTCTTCTCTTCGTTAAATTAGATGTACTCGGTTCCCTCAACTGCTGCCTCATACTTAAATGGTTGTCCATTAAGGCACCAAGATCCCTGACACAGTTACTGCTGTTGAGCCAGGTACCACCTATTCTACACCTGTGCATTGGGCTTTTCCTGCCTAGGTGTGGGACTTTTCTCATCGCTGAATTTCATTTCTTTAGATAGGGATAAGTATTGAAATCCTTCTGGTTCTTGAGCCTATCTTTCGGGAGTGTTAGCTATTCCTGCCAGCTTGGTGTCAACTGCCCTTTTGATGACTTCTCTTTCTACCCTCATCATCATCTTTTAATGGTCCCATAATCTCTGGCGGGGTGGAGTCTGGGCAACTGAATGGAGCTGAGTGTTTACTGGCCAGATGCCCTTCCTGTCGCCAATGCGGAGTTTTGTTCAGCAGATATATTCTCATTGTACCCAGAGAGATTGGCCTCTACCTAGGATTGAAATCACAGCCCCCTGATTGTGAGGCCGGAGCTCCACCTCTAGCCCACTGCCCCATTTTGATGACTTCTCTTTCTATCCCCTCGTCTAAATCGCATATGTAGACGTTAACGAGTCCTGGGCCTAAGATAGTGTTCCTTCTCTCTTCCCCACCCCCATGTAGTAGTGACCGGTATGAAGACCATTGGCGATACGATCCTCGTTTTGTGAGCAGCTTTGATGACGACTTGGAGCCGCGCAGGGATCCATATGGGGATGACAGTGACTGGCGCAGCGTCCACAGTGAGCATTCGGGACACAGCGTGCACAGCTCCCACAGCCTCCGCAGCCGCCAAAGCAGCTTCAGCTCCCGTTCTCAACAAGTAAGGAGGCTTTGCAACCTTCTCGGCTGGCGTTTCTCAGCTGCTTCAAGATGGGTGGACTTCACCTCCCAGAACTCCCCAGGCAGCAAGTCCAAATTTGATAGCCATAGACTTATATACTGCTTTACAGCCCTCTCTAAGCAGTTTACAGTGTCAGCCTGTTGCCCCCAACAATCTGGGTCCTCATTTTACTGACCTCAGAAGGATGGAAGGCTGAGTCAATCTTGAGACGGTCAGGATCAAACTCTGCGCCATGGCAGATAGATAGATACCCTGTTTCCGCCAAAATAAGACATCCCGTGATAATAAGCCCAATCGGGCTTTTGAGGGCATGGCAGTAAGGCCAAGCACTTATTTCAGGGTTCAAAAAAATATAAGCCAGGGTCTTATTTTCAGGGAAACACGATAGACAGACAGAGATAGATAAATAGCACAGCACTTAGACTTATATACCACTTCACAATGTTTTACCGTCCTCTCTAAGCGGTTTGCAGAGTCAGCCAATTGCCCCCAACAATCTGGGTCTTCATTTTACCCACCTTGGGAGGCTGGAAAGCTGAATCAACCTTGAGCCTGGTGAGATTTGAACTGCCAAGTTGCAGGCAGCCAGCGGTCAACAGAAGTAGCCTGCAGTACTGCACTCTGACCACTGCACCATCGTGGCTCATTGATGGGGCCTTCCTTCCTTCCTGTGGTGTTGGCCGTGTCTGGCTGGGGCATTTTCCACTCCCCCCTCCCCTCCAAATCATCTTAGGTTCATGCTTCTGTTGAGATCAAATGTCCCCATTGCTTATCGCAGACAGAAGGGCCTCTTTAAGCAGCTTCACTTGAGCTTCCTTTTATGGCTCAGAGGAAATGAAAGTATGTTCAATCACAACATCTCTGCTGGAGAAATAGCTTTATATGTTAGCATGCTTGGGTTTCAGTTCGTGAAAAATGGGTCCTTCTGGTTTATCTGTGACAAGGTTGTCAAGCTCATGGCCTGCGGGCCGAATCTGGTCTGCAATGTGCTTAGATCGGGCCCATGGGGCCACCCTGGCCTCTGTCAGCAAAAGTGGAGCTGGGGAGGGCCACCCGCAGTACTGCACTCTAACCACTGCGCCACCCCAGCTCATCCTGTGATGCTCCTATATTACCCAGCCCTGCGCTGCTCCTGTTTCTTTGACTCTTACCTGCCCTTCTGTCTTCTCCAGAGCCAGCGATATCGAAGCAACCATGACTTGAGCGTCAATGCCTACGATGGCGACCCTCAGCCAACCTCACTTCATGCAGACTATTCCTCCGGAGGATACTACATCAACCAGCCATCTTTGAACAGTTACAATTCCGTAGCCCAAATTCCTTGGGCAGGTGTAGAGCAAGGTATTTGTTTAAAAAAAAAATACTGTAGTAGTGCTGGAAGGGGGGGGGGGCTAGTAATTTCACCTGACTTTGTACTTTATCTCTTAAAACAGAGGTGCCAAAGTCATGGAGTCACATTTTCATCACGTGATGTATCACATTTCACACACACACCCTTCGCTAAAACGGGGGTGGGCATGGCCAGCGCGTGATGCATCCAGCCCATGGGCCATGAGATTGACAGCCCTGCCCTAAAAGCTATGAACTCTTCCTGGTGTTTGGGTAGTTCTCAACATACAACCACAATTGGCATCAGCATTTCTGTTGCTGAGCAAGCAGTTGTTAAGTTTTTCACATCTGATTTTACTACCTTTTTGCCATGGTTCACTGGAGTTGTTAAGTAAATCATCCAGCCATTAAGCGAATCCAGCTTCTCCCCCTTAACTCTGAAGCCCCCTGGGGAAGGTTGCAAATGAAGGTTGCATGACCCCAGGAGGTTGCAGCTGTTATCAATACACGACAGTTGCCGAGCATCCAAATTTTTATCACCTGCCTATGGGAATGCTGCAGTGGTTGTAAGTTATGAGGATTGGTTGGAAGTCCCATTTTTTAGAGTGCCATTGTAACTTTGTCCAGTCATTAAAAAAAATGGCTGTAATCTGAGGACTACGTGCATTGGAAGAATGTGGCATGTTTTTTTTTCTGCGATTCTTGAAAAGCTTCCATGATTCAGCATTTGGATGCCCCTCACCGTATCCCAGGACATACTGCAATCAAGGTTGCAGTTCTCAAGCCCTGCAACTTTAAGACCTGCAGACTTCAATTCCCCAAGTACCTGTAAGGACCCAGATTGTTGCGGGCAAGAGGCTGACTCTGTAAACTGCTTAAGAGAGTGCTGCAAAGCCCCGTGAAGCTGTATATAAGTCTAAGGGCTATCTGTCTGTCTGTCTGTCTATCATCTATCTTCTATCTAATTTATCTACCTACCTATCTCCCTACGAGCCATGGTGACTCAGTGGTTAGAATGCAGTATTTCAGGCTAATTGTGCTCACTGCCAGTTGTTCGATCCTGACTGGCTCAGGGTTGACTCAGCCTTTTCTTCTTCCGAGGTCAGTAAAATGAGGACCCAGATTGTTGGCTGACTTTGTAAACCGCTTAGAGAGATGGCCGCCAAGCACTGTGAAACGATATATAAGTCTAAGGGCTATTGCTATATGGGGTCATAAAAGGGATGTCAACTATTGCTAGTTTTAGAGTAAGAATTGGGAATATTTTTAATCTAAATCTGTACTAAAAAAAAATCCAAAACCATTATTTTTTTTCTTTTTCCTAATTTCCTTTTCTTTTTGTACTTTATCTTTTTGGTTGGATTCTTTCCTTTTTTCTCTTCTCTTCTTTTCTTTTTCTTTCCTGCTTACTTTTTATTCATGTTTTTGAGATTTAATAAAACTATATTAAAAAAAAAGAACAAGGAAAATCATTCTTCATTCGTCAGCGTCCCAGGATGGAAATTATAGGGGGAGAATGAATGAAATCTGGATATGGAGGTAGTTCCTTTCAGCCACTTTCCATCCAGGTTTTCATACCCTGGTTGCCTTCACTTCTGACTTGGCAACTCCAACACTTCAACTCTCAGAATTCCCCAGCTGGCACAGTGGAAGCCTGCATGTTTTAAAGCTGCGGAGATTGAGAAGTGCAGCTCTGGGGGTTGTATGAATTCTCGGTCTCCTTTAAAGAACGTTTTGCAGAATTGTAATGAAATGGTTCTATCTTGAGCTTCCCTGGCAAGAAGTGCCAGCAAAACTGCAAATAATCTGGGAACTGGGCTGGCAGGGAAGGCGTGAGGCTTTGGTAGCCCAGTTTGCTTTCTTGTTCCTTCAGGTCTCGACTTTAGGGAGGTCAGCACTGGGCCAGCCAAACCTGCCTGGTGATATTTCTGCCTTACGTTTGAAGTTTCTTTCTGTTCTCTTGTTTCTTTCTTGGCTGTAGTTCCTTCCAGACCTTTGACTCCCGAGAAGTTTTCCGTACCCCACGTGTGTGCAAAATTTGGGCCCGGGGGTCAGCTAATAAAAGTGCTACCCAACCTTCCCTCTGAAGGCCAGCCAGCCTTGGTCGAGATTCACAGCATGGAGGTGAGTGAGGAGACCCAGCCAGTGAGAGGGCGAGCGGCTGCTGAATATTTAGCTACAATATTTAGCCTTTGAGGGATGACCACGATGGAGCCCAACATTTTGGTTGCTAAGCGAAGTATTTGTTAAGCGAGTTTAGCCCCCATTTTACCAGCTTTTTTTGCCACAGTTGTTAAGTGGATCATTGCAGTTGCTAAGTTAGTAACACACTGTTAAGTGAATCTGGCTTCCCCATCGGCTTTGCTTGCCAGAAGGTCGCAAAAGGGGATCACGTGACCCCAGGATTCTGCATCCCTCATAAATATGAACCAGTTGCCAGGCATCTTTGATCATGTGATCATGTTCTGTCTCCTTCCCCACTTCAGACCCACGAGCTGGCCTTCAGCCAGTGGATTCACGGCTCTTATCAGTCCTGGCAGAGAAATCGCAGCTGCCTGCCAAAGTTCAAACAAATGACTCACGGAGCAAGACTTTCAGCTCTTTTTGAAATGGTTCAGCTGAACTTTTGCTTCCCGTGGAGTGAGAGCAGTCCCAAAGCTCCTTATATATCCCGTGGGGTGGGGCTCCTGCCCCACCCTTCCTTTTAATGACGCTGCCCCTCTAATCTTCTGAAGCCAAGCTTGATTATTATTATCAGCTGGGTCTGAAGGTGTAGCCTGGGGAAGGGAGGAATCGGGGGATGACAGCCTCATTACGTCCTCCGACTGGTCTGGTTCTGGCTCCTGGAGCCGAGCCAAAGGAATCGGTGCTCCTGAGGTAAGCCTTATCGGCCCTTCCCCCTCACTTCCTGTGTCACTTTCGGGCATGGGTCCAGGTTCGGGGTCTGGAGTCACAACAGACCATGGGAATGCTGCAATGGTCGTTAAGTATGACAAAGCGGTCATAAATCACATTGTTCAATGCTGTTGTAATTTTGAACAGTCACTAAACAAATTGTTGTTAGTTGAGAACTACTTGTGTTCATTTATCAAATTTAGGCACCGTCTGTCTCACTAAGTGATTCCGGGCAATTGACAGTTAAAAAGCATAGAAATGTGTAAAAAAAGAAGTTAAAAGTTAGACTGAAAACTGGATGAGGAATAAGTAAAAACAAAGGTTAAGAAATAATTTGAAAGGCAGAGGGAGTGTCCTTAAGGCACCAACCACCCAAAAGCTGCACGGCATTCTCTGAACTCCACACACTCATTCAGAAGGCCAAGAGAGTGGGGGCCTATCCCACTTTTGGGGGGAGGGTGTTCCATAGGGCAGGGGCAGAGAAGGATCTCTTCCTAGACTTCCAATTCTTCAACTGACGGGATTAAACCTTCCCTGCCTGATTGGGTTGGACTGGTTAGTGTAATAGGTACAACATGTTCTCCCATATGGACTAGCATCTTATGTAGTTCAAGATTTGTTGTTGCAAGGCAAAGGCTGTTGGATTTCACCCTAAGACTAGTCTAGGGAAGAGAAGGACCAGAGGAGACAGGAGAGCAGTCTTCCAATATCTGAGGGGCTGCCACAGAGAGGAGGGGGTCAAGCTATTCTCCAAAGCACAGGAAGGCCAGACAAGAAACAATGGATAGAAATTGAACAAGGAAAGATTCAACCTGGAAAAATGGAGAATTTTCCGGACAGTGAGGACAAGCAACCCATAGAACAGAAGTTGCCTTTGGATGTTGTGGGGGCTTCATCACTGGAAGCTTTCAAGAAGAGACTGGACTGCCATCTGTCAGAAATGGTGTAGGGTGGGGGGGGGGTTGGACTAGATGACCTACAAGGTCCCTTCCGACTCTCTTAATCTGTTAAGAGTTTCCCAGTGGATTGCATAGCCCAGGGCAAGTGCTTTCAACATCAAAGCCTTGAAATGTTCTTGCTGCCAGACTTGGTAGAGCTGTCAGATTCAAAACAGGGTATGATTTTAGCAGCTTCGGTCCTTCTCCATTGGGTTGGAGTTGCTACATCCTTAAAGTCTGACTTTCCCACAAAGCCAAGGCTCCCTCCTTCCCTGCTTTGGTTTTTAAGCAAAACTGTTTTGAATGTGGAGAAACAGACTTCGAGTCCACATTCACACATGCACCCCCACCCCCCCAAGCATTTGGGAACACTTGAAGCACAAAAAGCTTCCTAAAAGGCTTGGAGCAGCCCATTTTGAAGATCTCTGGTTTTGAATTCTGAACAGCTGCCATGCAGAACATTTGCACGCTCCTAAAATGGAATGATTCTTTGCAGAACAGGGAATACGTTAGCCCCGTGAGACAGGCCAGGGAATGAACCGCCCAGAAAGGCTAAAAACTCTTTTCATTGAGATTGACTTGCAATAGCAAAATCTCTCCATCTGATTGTGCTGAAACGTCCTGTGCTTCTTACACTTCACTGAACCTGGGAGGTGTCTGCCTGAGCTGCTTCCGAACATTATACCTCCGTTCTCACCCTGGTGGTGCAGTGGTTAGACTGCAGAATTGCAGGCTGGAGCTCGATCCTGATTGGCTCAGGGTTGACTCAGCTTTCTATCGTTGAGGTCAGTAAGATGTGGACCCAGATTCTTGGGGGCAATAGGCTGACTCTAAACTGCTCAGAGATTGCGGTAAAGCACTGTGGGGTGGTATATAAATCTAACTGGAAATTCATAGATTAACAGAGTTGGAAGAGACCTTGAAGGTCATCTAGTCCAACCCCCCGCGCAAACCTTACACCACCCCTGTTAGATGGCAGTCCATTCTCCCCTTGAAAGCCTCCAGTGATGAAGCTCCCATAACTTCTGATGGCAACTTCTGTTCCACTGGTTGATGGTTCTCACTGTCAGGAAATTTGTCCTTATTTCTAGGTTGAATCTCTCCTTGGTCAGTTTCCGTCCATTATTCCTTGCCTGGCCTTCGGGTGCTTTGGAAAAGAGCTTGACCCCCCTCCTCTCTGTGGCTATTCTCCTCACTTAAGAAATTCTCCAGGCCCTTTTTGCAACACTTGCTGCCTATCTTCATCCAGGTCATCATCTCAGCTCTCCACAGAACGTTCTCGAGTTCATAGTTACTCGTCCCTTATCTTTCAACGTTAAGCGTAGGGTGATTTGTGCCACTTTGTGGGTCCTGAAGGTGAGCTCTGTGGCACTCACCTTCAAGACAGCCTCTCGCCCAGGGAAGAGGAACTGTCCCAGGTTGCCTTGCTGATCCTTGTCTCTCCACAGATGGTCATGCAACACTCTTCAGAGCAAGAGGAGATGAGAGCTTTTCCTGGTCCTCTCACCAAGTAAGTTCCCGAGGCTTTTAAGGGTTTGGTGTGTTTTGTTCTGGTGTAGTTCACAGATAACCACTTTGGCTCTTGGTGACACTGAAAGGCAGGGAAATCTTTGGGCAGGCTTTGTTTCTGATACTCCAAAGTGATTTCATCCTTGGAGCCTTGTCTTCCCTTCTGTGCACCTTTCGGTTGTCCTTACAATATCACAACTGTTGTGGATGATGATACTGGTACTGAAAGTGAAGGTGTCAAAGCTTTCGGTCATCCCGAGTGTCTCCTAAGGGGCAGCCAAATGTTTTGCACACAGAAACTGCAGTGGGTGTTGTGCACAGGAGGAAGGCCCTCATGGAATAGAGCAGCAATGTGAGTAGCATCAGACCAAGTAGAATTAAGCTGATCGCCCAGAAGCATTTATTGGCTGGATTCAGACACACAAAACCACCAATTGCTTTCATTCACCCAAAAATAGTTGTGCATATTGTTTGAAACCCGTAGGGGGTGGGGTTTCCAAGACAAAACTACAGGAGGCAAGAATGATAAGCTTGCAGACTGAGATCTCTCTGAATCCCTCTAGGGTGTAACTTCTTGTGATACCTTAAGTGTCGCTTTCTCTTCCCTCTTGCAGAGATGACACCCATAAAGTGGACGTTATTAATTATGCCCAGAATAAGGCCACCCGCTGCTCCCAGAACGATGCTCTGATTGACAAGGAATCTGCTCGGCTTCTCTGGGACTTTGTCGTCCTCCTGTGCAGGCAAAATGGGGTATGTGCTCAAGGCCTCCTTTCCACCTCTTGCATAGACCAGTTCTCCAGTTCCGCCTTTCAGACCTTCACGCTGGTTATTTCCAAGCTTAGCAATGTGATGGCGAACCTATGGCACACGTGGCACGCAGGGCCCTCTCTGATGGCACACAAGCCGTTGCCCCAGTTCAGTTCCTGTGCACATGCGCACGTGCCTCCCACTAGCCAGCTGGTCTTCGGGTCTCTGCTGCACATGCATGGGGAGCGGGGCACGCATGTACAGGTTATGGGGCGCATGCTGTGTGTGCATGCTCGGGGTGGGTCACATGCATTGGGGCCATGCACACGTTGCATTTGGGGGGTTCAGGATGCGCATTTGCACGCATGCGCCCGCTTTGGGCACTTGGTCCGGAAAAAGTTAGCCATCGCTGGCTTAGCAGATTCAAATTGGTGAAAGGAGGAGCTGAGGAGCTGAGCAGCAGCTGGCCCTGGGAAACATACACACACACAAACACACATGACCCCCTCCTCGCTCCTTCCCCCCATGCTTCTCCCAAAAGTGCCACCAGTGTTAATGTCTTTAATTTGGCAGAAAGGAAAATGGGAGAATAATCATATCAACTTTATTTAATTGACATGATATGAGTTGATCCATATTTATTTAATTCATCCTGAGCCTGATTAGCTTAGCTTTGCTTTGAGAAATGCCCGAATGTTCGCTTATAATAGCCTTCTAGGTGATTTTCTGAGTAGCTAATTCTACAAGTTAATTGAAATAAAAGGTTCATGGCCAACGACCCTTTCAATTCATTACTTGTTAATTATAAAGAATTCTTCACACTTCCTCAGTCTGGTCAGTTCCACATCAGAAACTGAGAAGAGACCCAGAATAGAAAAAGATTGGCAAATTTTTGCCTCAGGCATCTAATTGGGCCAGAAAAGATGTACTTTGAAGTAGATCCTTCAGCAGACCTGATATTTATCCTCTATGTTTTCAAGAAAATAATCATGCTCCTAATATTAGTATATTGCTTATCAGGGGTAGGTTGCATGATGGGGAGGGGCACAATTTATTGGGGCGTTTTCAGAATGAATCCCACTCAAGGGTATGGGAACCTTGCTAAGGTTTGTTCCGGAGAAGTTTGAAGAAGATGCCTTTGATTTCATGACTGTGTTACCCAAATGCTCTGAATCATCCCTTGCCTTCTGCCCCAGAGTTCCAGTAGCTTCAGTCACTTTGAACAAAATCTGTTTTCTGCAGCTCTATGTTTCTCCTCAGTTATGTGGGGCATAACTGAGGTTAGGGTTGGGGCTAAAACATCCTGGACTTCTTTTTATGTTTTATTTTACCAGGTTGCTGATTTCAGCAGAAATGTTGACCTCCTCCCCCTTTATTTGTTAGTGATACATTCAGAGATCTGTGCCCTCTCTTTCCATGGACGCATCTGAGTTAATTTTTAAGTAGGAGGGACTTTTCACCCTGAAATTAAACTCCCACTGGATGACTGCAATAAAAAGCCACAACAATAAGTCACCGTCTCCTGTTTTGGCACCCCAGTGGGTTTGATGGGCAAAAGCAGACCCTCCCTAGAGTTTTTGCTCCCCTCCCACCCATCCCCCTTCACCGCCAGTCTGTCTAGGATGTCTGTAAAAATTCTCAGTCATCCAGGTCACGGTTGTCCCAAAGGTGCTTTTTCAGGATGCAACTGGACTTTCTTCTTATTTCCTTTTGAAGACTTTTTGCTTCTCATCCAAGAAGCTTCTTCAGCTCTGACTGGATGGTGGGGAATGGAAGGATTTATACTCCTTGCGGCATTTTGGTCATTTGCATCCTTTTAGAGGGTCCTTGAGGCCACTTGGAGGTTTATCTGTGTCCTCAGGGTCAGCTGAGTGGTTGTTCCTGTAATCTGCAATTTTTCCTCTGGAACTCCATTCCTACTCCCACCCCATTCCGAGGGCGTTCATCCCAAATTGCATAGCTAGACGTCTGTAGAGATTCTCTGTCATCCAGGTCATGGTTCTCCCAAAAGTGCTTTTTCAGGAGGCAACTGGACTTTCTGGTTTTTTCTTTTAAAAAGGATGCAAATGTCTTCAAGGGATATAAATCCTTCCATTCCCCACCATCCAGTCAGAGCTAAAGAAGCTTCTTGGATGAGAAGCGAAATGTCTTCAAAAGAAAATAAGCTCCTGAAAAAGCACCTTTGGGTCTCTCGAGGGTGGTTTCTCAACCTTAAAGCCGCTTCCAGGTGTGTGGACTTCAACTCCTAGAATTCCCTTGTTTTAAGAGCATCCCTTTTTATTTGTAGACAGTGGTGGGCACGGATATTGCCGAGCTTCTGCTGCAGGATCATAAGACCGTGTGGCTGCCTGGGAAGTCACCCAACGAAGCCAACCTGATTGATTTCACCAACGAGGCTGTCGAGCACATGCCTGAAGAGAGCGGAGAAGCTCAGCTGTCCTTCCTGACGGACAGCCTCATCGCCACCATTGACAGCCTCGAGAAGGAAACGGAGCGCTTCCGAGAGCTGCTGCTTTATGGACGGAAAAAGGTGCGTCTCGCATGGCTTCCTTCCTTCTTGTATGTTGGCTCCTGCAAAAAGATCTCCAAAAAAATTTTTTTAAATTTTTTTAAAAAAAATTAAATCCTGCATTCTTTTCCAATAGGATGCTTTGGAATCTGCCATGAAACATGGGCTGTGGGGCCATGCATTGTTGCTTGCCAGTAAAATGGACAGCAGGACGCATGCTAGAGTGATGACCAGGTAGGTAGGAGATGAGACCTCTGGGTGCCTCTGATCTCAGTTGGGACTGAGCTTTATAAAACCCTTGTAAGGCCACACCTGGAATTCTGCAACCAATTTTAGTCACCACAGTACAGAAAAAAACGTTGAGACTTTGAAAAAAAGTGCAAGATGATTAAGGGCCTGGAGACTAAAACACATGAAGAACGGCTGCAGGATTTGGGTGGGGCTAGTCTAGTGAAAAGAAGGACTAGGAGGGACATGATAACAGTCTTCCAGTATTGGAGGGGCTGCCACAAAGAAGAGAAGGGTCAACTTATTCTCCAAAGCACCAGAAGACAGGACAAGACAGGACAAGAACTAACCAAAGGGAGCAGTCTGGAATTAAGGAGAAACTTCCTAACAGTGAGGACAATTAACCAATGGAACAGCTTGCCACCAGAAATTGTGGGCGATTTCACTGGAGGTTTCTAAGAAGAGACTGGACAGCCACCTATCTGAAATGGTATAGGGTCTCCTGCTTGAGCAGGACTAGAAGACTTGCAGCTTCTGATTTGTTCTGTTCTAATTTCTATTATTTCTATTATTCTGTTCTACAGAGGATCTTTGGATCAGATCTGGTCAGGAGGCCAATGCAACAACCTCTTTCCTAGCTTTTGGCTTTGCATTGTCTCTCCAAAGGCAGTTTTCCTCCTTGGAATGTTGATTGCTGACCTTTGTACTTTTTTCTTCCTTTTCCAATCTGTTTTTTTTATTCAAAGCAAAGTTAAAATGCAAAATACAGAACTTAAAAAAAAATACAAAAGGACAAATGAAAAAACAACAACAGTCAAAATTTTAAAAAGATGCGTATAAAAAAGGCATTTACACATATTATCTCTTCTAGCTGAATACTGACTAATATATCACTACAACATTAGTTCCCACCTCTTGCGAAACAAGAGTTCAAAAAGTTTTAAACCACTAAGAATAAATTTACTATATTTAATTAAGCAACAATTGACTAATTTCACTAATATTGTTTTTCCTATTAACTATTTGGTCATTATCCCAAAGGTGCTTCTTTTCAAAAGGCAACTGGACTTTCTGGGTTTTTTCTTTGACAATGTTTCACTTCTCATCCAAGAAGCTTCTTCAGCTTTGAAGAACCTTCTACATTAGTTGTAGTAGTTTAAAACTTTTTGCAGAGCTGAAGAAGCTTCTTGGATGATCTAGCAGGTAACAGAGTTGTAAGGGAGCTTGTAGGTCATCCAGTCCAACCCCCCCCCCCCCAAGCAGGAGACAGATGGCAGTCCAATCTCTTCTTGAAAGCTTCCAGTGATGAAGTTCCCACAACTTCCGAAGGCAATTTCTGTTCCATGGGTTGTTAATTCTCACTCAGGAAATTCCTCCTTATTTCCAGGTTGAATCTCCCCTTGATCAATTTCCATCCATTGTTCATTGTTCTGGCCTTCAAGTGCTTTGGAAAATAGCTTGACCCCCTCCTCTGTGTGGCAGCCTCTCAAATATTGGAAGACTGCTGTCATGTCTCCTCTGGTCCTCCTTCTCTTCACTAGCCATGGCCAGAATGAAAAGCGACACATCTTCAAAGAAAAACCAGAAAGTCCAATTGCCTCTTGGAAAAAGCACCATGAATTGGATGACTGAGAATCCCCATAGATATTTGGTCAGGAATATAAGATATAGAAGACAGGTGAACATGTTGCACATAGATTTAGTAGTATTCTCTTTTTTCTAGATTCGCCAACAGTCTCCCAATAAATGACCCACTGCAGACCGTTTACCAGCTGATGTCTGGTAGGATGCCTGCAGCCTCGACGGTAAGTGTGAAAAGTTTACCTTCCAAAGGTTGGCATTACAGTTTCCATGCTTCCAAGGAATTCTGGGACCGATGGCCTCAATATGCGGAGACAAGTACCCTATTTTTCTTTCTATATGTTCTGTTTCCCTTCCCCCAATACTCCCAGCAAAGAGTCCGTCAGAGGCCTTCCTTTTTTCCTTTTATTTACATAGATACATGTCCTGGCCACGTCTACCCACGGGCCTGCCAAGTTTCTGGAGATAACGAGGAAATTATAGATAAGGCCAGAATTACTCACGAATATATTCTTCCCTCCATTAAAACAGTTAGCTCGCGCCAATTCATTAGCTCGCGCCAACTCATTACTTTGTCCAAGACAAAAAACCAGGAAGTCCCGCCTCCTATTTATAGTCTCTGCAGATGTCACTGCATGACAATTATGACTTAGCTTTGTCCCAACTCTTCCGCTGCTGCGCACGCCGATCAAGCCTTCGTAATCTTGCGTCCCTCCAAAACTGTTCTTGGGGCGTTGCCAAATCAGAAGAAGGCCCGGGAGAATCAGGCCTTGTCGGCCCCTCCCTTTGAGTGGGTGCCAGGGAGGGAGAGGGCTCAAGAGAAGCAGGGCTTGCCAGGTCTTCTCCCTCATTTTCTGAATCATCCGAGTCCAGGAGTCTGGGTCCAGGAACCTGGGTCACAACACTATAAGATGTCCCCCATGTATAGGATGCCCCCCCTTTTCTTACCCAAAATTCAGAAATCAATATTTTAAACACTAAATAGAAGACATTTATTTTTGCAGAGTAAGACATTGGCTTACCCGTACCGGTATATTTTTTTTCCTGACATTTTTATGGGCTCAGAATGCTCCCTGTTGCACCTGGGCACTGGCTACACACAGCGTCAGCTGATGTCAGTGGCATAAGGCTCATGATCGGATGAAACCTATTAGCTTGTCTCTGCAATCAGCAGTTTCATTTGTGAGGCTAGTTTGCAGAGAGAAGGTATTGGCAGTCTCACAACCGCGGTGTTCTGACCCGGCTCCCCAAACATGACAAACTCTCTGAAGTGAACTCAAAAGATTCCTTTATTAGGAGTGCCAGCAGCTCCAGCAAAAAGTTTCTCTTTCAATGCAGACTAACAAGTCCATCCGGCCAGAAAATGAATAGCTGTCTGCCACATCTATTCATCTATGACCCCTGCCTTTTATCCCCAGAGCTATGGTGGGGCTTCACTAGCAGGGGTGGCTCTTCCTTCCCAAGGACCGGCCCATAGATTTCCACTGCTCTCCTCTCCTCTGCCTTCTACATAGCCAGGCATCAGGCACTGGACCCAGTTGTTCCTCCTTTTCTTCATCAGCCACTTCCAGACCTGGAGGCTGTTGACTCTCCTTCCGAGGGCTGATGGATGGCCAAGGCTCTGCCTCTGTCTCTCTCTCTCTGCCATCCCTATTCCCTCTTCTCCCTCGGACCTCTCAGGCTGCCTTGATGTTGATCCTGACTCCCACTCCTCCTCCTCCTCCTCGGCTGCTGGATGGGCTGGTGGCCGACAGACCACAACACATGGTTCTCCTCTCCCTCCCCGCCAGTGCATAAGATGCCCCTCCATTTTTAGGTCAATATTTTTAAGAAAAAGCATTGTTTTATACACAGGAAGATACAGTATTTCTGTAGACCGCTTCAGCTGTTCTGTGCTCATCCTGGCTGGGATGCACATCCTTTGTCCCCATTCAAAGCCAACTTGGGGGCTTTGTAAATTTGCTGCCTCCTCTCATCTTTCCTGGCTCACAGCATCGGCCTCTCCCCCTCTTTTCTTTTAGTGTTGTGGAGATGAGAAGTGGGGAGACTGGAGACCTCACCTGGCAATGGTCCTGTCCAATCTGACCAATAATACGGACGTCGAGTCAAGGACGATTGTCACCATGGGGGACACGCTGGGTAATCCTGCAAGGGCAAAGGGTGGGGGGGGCAGTGAATCTGGAACGGGTGGAGGGGTTGCATCAGGATCTTGGCACCCCAGCAGGCTGGGTCTCTTGTAAGGGTTAGTGACAGGAATCCCAGCAAGTGAACAATTTTTATTTACTTATTTACTTACTTATGTTTAGCCATCACCATCTTGCTCATAGAGGCAGTTTGGGCTTTGTACAAATAAAAGTTAAAACATAAACACTGAATATAAAAATTTAAAGTAGGGGCAGGGATAGTTAAACTGTGACGTTAAAAATGACTTAAAACAGGGGTCTCCAAACTTGGTAACTTTAAGACTTGTGGACTTCAACTCCCAGGAACTTAAAAGGCAAAGGGAGGGCAGAGCCAGGCCTTGAGATAATTTCGGCGTGGGTGCAAAGACTGCACTTAGCAAGGATGGCACAGGTTGACCTCAGGTGATAAAGGGGACCCCGGAGGGTTTTTAAAATATTTTTTTCTGGTTTTTTAAAAATACAGGTAGTCCTTGAGTGACAACAGTTCTTCCAAGGTCCCTTCCAACTCTGTTATCTTGCATTCTGTATTCTGCCCTTTCAAAACCAGATAACTTAGACATTTCCAAAGGACGATCTTTAATATTTAGAATAGTATCACTTTTCCAATTTCTTAGAATAATTCTTATAGCAACTTCTCCCTGTGGACATGTCTGGTAGAACCATGATGCCTGAAAGACTATCATATTCCAGAGTTTCCTGATTCAGTGTAACTTTTATATCATTAACCTTAAGGGATTTCTCCATTAATCATCTTATTTGTAGTACATTATATATATGTATGTATAAAAAGTTACCATTTACCATTCAGAAGAGGCAGTTTCTTCAAAAAGATGGGACCAGTAACACTAAGGAAGCCCATCATACAATCCAGGTGCAAATCAGGAATGAGGGGTTTTTTTTCCAGTAAGGAAGATGACACTAAATAGTAAGAAAAATTCCTGGTGTACTCTGGGAGACGGTCAAATCTCAGCTGGTTTACCTGAAAGATGCTTGAGCCAGGATGGCTACCTTACTGTGTACTGAGAAGACCCATTCATTCCATTATCATTCCATACCATATGAGCCACAGTGGTGTAGTGGTTATAGGGCAGTACTGCAGGCTCTCCTGCTGCCTGCCAGCTGCCTGCAATTTGGCAGTTCAAATCTCACAAGGCTCAAGGTTGACTCAACCTTCCATCCTTCTGAGGTGGGTAAAATAAGGACCCAGATTGTTGGGGGCAAGAGGCTGTAAACCGCTTAGAGAGAGCAGTAAAGTGGTATATAAGTCTAAGTGTTATTGCTATCCTCCCCATCTTGGTGGTCCTACCTGAATCAAGCCTTTAAGGTAAACCCCTGGGGGGCAGGGGAGGGATTCGGGGATGCTCCCAGTGGGATCTGCTTCCTGAGAGGATTCCTTATTTGTCTTTGGTTGCAGCTTCCAAAGGCCTCTTGGATGCTGCTCACTTCTGCTACCTGATGGCGCAAGAGGGTTTCGGTGTCTACACTAAGAAGACCACCAAGCTGGTGCTGATCGGTGCAAACCACAGGTATGTGGGGACCCTTCCAGTTTTCTCCCTCGGGATCGAGCTGTCGCCTTGGTTCCTTCTGCCTGTCCCACTACAGAGACTGGGACGCTGCTTCTCCAGGGGAGCCCAGGCAAGGTTGGCCACCTTCTCCAGGCATCTCTGCCCTTCCACACTCCCCCTCTAGTTCCGTTTGCAGCTTAGGCAGTTGTAAACACACAGCCTTGTTGTGTGGTGGAGATGCAGAGGGCTCGGTGCAGCTCTGGGTCCTCTCTCCCACTACCGTGTAGAGAGGCTGGCACTTCAAAAGCAGCTCTATTGATGAGTGTGAGAGAGATAGCTCTATTGATATAGATCGATTGATACGTAACAGAGGATATATGTCACTGGGGCTTGCCAAGCCTTCAGCAGGGCGTGGTTTCAAGTTTTAAGTAGGAATTCCAGCAAAGGGCCCTGGGGCCTCTGTTGTAAACTCATGAAGGAGGGTTGCTTGCTTCCCCACCCCAGTCGTTGACTTTATACCCCTTGGAGGGGCAAAGTTAAGCCCACTCCCTTCTTTTCAATGGCTCCAGCCAGACTCGCAGTGCTGTTTCAGAAGCTGTTATGGGCCATTAAAGAAGGAAAGCGTTCTCTCTTTTTTCTGCTCTTAGCTTGCCTTTTCTGAAGTTTGCCAGCAATGAGGCCATTCAGCGGACGGAGACCTACGAGTATGCACAGTCCCTGGGGACTCAGCCATGCTCCCTGCCCAACTTCCAGGTTTGCATCTCTCTCTTTCTCTTTCTTTCTTTCTTTCTTTCTTTCTTTCTTTCTTTCTTTCTTTCTTTCTTTCTTTCTTTCTTTCTTTCTTTCTTTCTTTCACTACAAGTTCTTTATTATAACATTGAAAGGAGTTACAGCATTGTTCAAAATATAACTTTAAAATATAGCCTGTTTACTTGCTACAAGGGAGGGGAAAGATCAATTACTATTTCCTCTGGAGTGGCCAGAAAACCTTTAGTTGACTGCAGACAATTATAGTGCCATGAAATGAAAGGTTGTTTTGCAGGCTGCTTGCAAATCTATCGGGTGCACTATCAAATGTCATAAGAGGAACTCCAGTCAAAGACATACGGCTCAGCCGGTGCTCTTCAGGACCATCAAAACTCTCAAACTCTTAGAGGATTACAAGAAGAAAAGATTCTCCTTCTCTGGACATTCTTCAGGAACCATGCTGTAGCCTTCAATTCTACTTGTATTTTCATTTGCCTTTTTTTTTGTGACAAGAACTTTTTTCCCTTTTAGGGAACTGACTCTTTGTTGTTGCTAGAGGTCTGTTCAAACTTCCCAGAGCCTTCCTGACCGATTGAGATTCCGTTAGATTCTCATTAGTGTCCTTCTAACGATGGGTTTTAGGATGGGGGCTTTCTTATTTATTTATTTATTTATTGTTTATATTTATATACCGCCCTATCTCCCAAAGGACTCAGGGCGGTTTACAGGCATTTAAAAGCAAGAAATACAATAAATACAATTCTAAAAACAATTAAAAAAACTTATTCAAAGCCTTAATTAAAAATATAAAAATTAAAACCCAAGATAAAACCCATAAACTAAAATCTAACTCAGTCCTGCGCAATTAAATAGATATGTTTTAAGCTCGCGGAAGGTCCAAGGTCCGAAGCTGACGAAGTCCTGGGGGCAGTTCATTCCAGAGGGTGGGAGCCCCACAGAGAAGGCCCTTCCTGGGCGCGGCCAGACGACATTGCCTCGCTGACGGCACCCTGAGGAGTCCCTCTCTGTGAGAGCGCACGGGTCGGTGAGAGGTATTCGGTAGCAGCAGGCGGTCCCGTAGATAACCCGGCCCTATGCCATGGAGCGCTTTAAAGGTGGTCACCAAAACCTTGAAGCGCACCCGGAAGGCCACAGGCAGCCAGTGCAGTCTGCGCAGGATGGGTGTTATACGGGAGCCACGAGGGGCTCCCTCTATCACCCGCGCAGCCGCATTCTGGACTAACTGCAGCCTCCGGATGCCCTTCAAGGGGAGCCCCATGTAGAGAGCATTGCAGTAATCCAGGCGAGACGTCACGAGTGCGTGGGTGACTGTGCACAGGGCATCCCGGTTCAGAAAGGCGCAACTGGCGCACCAGGCGAACCTGGTAAACGCTCTCCTGGAGACGGCCGTCAAATGATCTTCCAAAGACAGCCGCTCATCCAGGAGGGCGCCTAAGTTGCGCACCCTCCATCGGGACCAATGACTCGCCACCGATGGTCAGCCGCGGATTTAGCTGACTGTACCGGGATGCCGGCATCCACAGCCACTCTGTCTTGGAGGGATTGAGCTTGAGCCTGTTTCTCCCCATCCAGACCCGTACAGCCTCCAGACACCGGGACAGCACTTCGATAGCTTCGTTGGGGTGGTCCGGCGTGGAAAGGTACAGCTGGGTGTCATCCGCATACAGCTGATACCTCACGCCGAAACCACTGATGATCTCACCCAGCGGCTTCATGTAGATGTTAAACAGAAGGGGCGAGAGGATCGAACCCCGCGGCACCCCACAAGTGAGGCGCCTCGGGGTCGACCTCTGCCCCCCTGTCAACACCGACTGCGACCGGTCGGAGAGATAGGAGGAGAACCACCGATAAACGGTGCCTCCCACTCCCAATCCCTCCAGCCGGCGCAGCAGGATACCATGGTCGATGGTATCGAAAGCCGCTGAGAGGTCTAATAGGACCAGGGCAGAGGAACAACCCCTATCCCTGGCCCTCCAGAGATCATCCACCAACGCGACCAAAGCCGTCTCTGTGCTGTAACCGGGCCGGAAACCGGACTGGAACGGGTCTAGATAGACGGTTTCATCCAGGTGCAGGGGAAACTGATATGCCACCATACTCTCTACAACCTTCGCCGCGAAGCGAAGGTTGGAGACTGGACGATAATTACCTAAAACAGCCGGGTCCAGGGAAGGCTTCTTAAGGAGGGGTCTCACCACCGCCTCTTTCAAGGCGGCCGGAAAGACACCTCCACCAAAGAAGCGATCGTAATCGCCTGGAGCCAGCCTCGTGTCACCTCCTGAGTGGCCAGCACCAGCCAGGAGGGCACGGGTCCAGTAAACACGTGGTGGCATTCAGTCTACCCAACAACCTGTCCATGTCCTCGGAGCCACAGGGTCAAACTCATCCCAGACAATGTCACCAAGACCACCTCGGACGCCTCACCTGAGTCACTGCAATCTTGGTCCAACCCGTCCCGGAGCTGAACGATTTTATCGTATAGATAACCGTTAAACTCCTCAGCACGTCCCTGCAGCGGGTCATCCCGCTCCCCCTGGTGAAGAAGGGAACGAGTCACCCGGAACAGGGCGGCTGGGCGGTTATCTGCCGACGCAATGAGGGAGGAGGCGAGCAACGCCGCTTCCTCAATGCCACTAGGTAAGTCCTTGTATAGGACTTCACTAGTGTCGATCAGCCTCTGAACGGCTAGACCTCCAGGAACTCTCTAGGCGTCTTCTCCGGCGCTTCATCCCCTCAGCTCCTCGGAGAACCAGGGGAGTTGGGACCTGCGCCGGGTCAGAGGCCGCAAAGGCACGACACGATCTAAGGCCCCCGCCGCGGCCCGTTCCCAGGCCGCAACAAGTTCCTCAGACGTGCCGTGAGCCAGACCCTCAGGGAATGGCCCAAGCTCCGTCCGGAACCTCTCCGGGTCCATCAGGCGCCTGGGACGGAACCAACGCATCGGCTCCGTCTCCCTGCGGTGTTGGGTGGCGGTCAGAAAGTCTAGGCGAAGGAGGGAGTGATCTGACCATGACAAAGGTTCAGTGACTATTTCCTTTAAGTCCAGATCTCGACCACTGACCAGAGACAAAAATCAAATCAGTGTACCACCCCGGTGTGGGTAGGGCCATCAACTACTTGCGTCAGGTCTAAGGCCGTCATGGAAGCCATGAACTCCCGAGCTGCTGTCGATGACGAGCCGGAAGAAGGCAAGTTAAAGTCCCCCATGACTAAAAGTCTGGGGGTTTCAACTGCCACCCCAGCAAGCACCTCCAGGAGCTCGGGCAGGGCAGCTGTCACGTAGCAAGGAGCCAGGTACGCGACCAGCAAGCCCATCTGACATCTATGGCCCCACTTCACAAGGAGGATTCACACCGACAATCTGAGGTACAGTGGTCTCCTCGGCTCCAGACTCTCTAATCACAACCGCCACCCCCACCCCTACCCTGGGCTCTCGGCTGATGAAATGCGGAAACCTGGTGGGCACATCTGCACCAGGGGCACGCCCCCTTCTGCGCCCAACCAGGTTTCCGTAATGCCTATAAAGTCCGCGGCACCCCCCTGAATAAGGTCGTAAATTAGGGGGGCCTTATTGGCCACGGACCGTGCATTACATAACATCAGCCGAAGGCCCAGGCTCTGAGGGTCTTGGCTATCCGGGGAACGGGGGAAGTCTGGGGGCTCGGGGCGCGCGATCGCCTGCAAATATCGTGCCCCTGAACACGATCCGAGCCCCCGCTTCCGCCAAATCTGCCCCTCCCCCAAACCGTGCAAATAACGCCACCCTCCACCAATGGAACCTGAACTCCCCCCATAACCTTCGGACCTATTAGCTCACCGCCACGAGCATGCGCAGGAACTGATACCCCACCCGGCGGGTTTCCCCCAACACCCGCCCTACCCCTCCCACCCCTTAAAAATGCCCTATCTAAAAACCCCCAAAGGCTCTTCCTCTTCGCATGCCACCTCTGTGGATCCCAAGATCCGTCATTGAGGCCGGCCCTTGGTAATAAAACGGGCCATTCCTGCGAGGCGGGGGCACCTCGCAGGCGCAAGAGTTCCTGTACTGAATAACATAGGCGAATCGTGAAATAATACTACTTCTACAAACACTTTTGAGTTGGTCCTTTAGCAGCAGTAGCGGTGCCAGGTTTTCCCATTTGTTTTGTCTATGAAGATATGTGTTGCCACTTCTATGGCATCAAATAATCCCTGGGCAAACACTTTGTGTAAAACCTACCGCATCTCTCTTTGTAAAGTTGCCGGCCCAGCAACCACTCTTGCATTTCTCATGAATCGCTGCGTGGCCGGGGTTGGTGGAAAATCCGGGGGCCTCCCTAGCCTCTCTTCTACCCAGTGGTGGAAATTTGGGGCCTGCAGATCAAGGGCCACTTGCCTTCTCCGGCCTGTGGGGCCGAGCACAATGGGGTGCGTAGCGCAAGGGAGCTGCTGAGTTTGTGCTGCTCCGTGTCTCTGCCTCCTAATGGCAACGCTGGAGCAAGGCAGGGGAACAGCAGCCACTGCCGTGGCACTCAAAGATGGAGCTGCAGATTTCCCATTGGCAGGAAGTCCCAGGTGAGGTCTCTGCAGCATCGGGACCAGGTGCAAAGCACAACTGGCTTTCCGGAGGAGCCCTGTTTAGAAAGGGGCCCCATTTTTTAGTTCAACTGCTGCCTTTAGCTTTCCCTCAAACAGAGACCCCATCCTTGGAGCCCTCAGACCAGAAAATGTTTGATGTAGATCCTGGGGTGCTTTGTATTGTTTTTTTGCACAATCTTTGCTTCTTAGGGTAACAGAAATGGAAAACGGTTAACCATATGACATAGGAGCAAATGTAGTGCAGGTAGTTCTTGACTTATGACCACAATGGAGCCCAAAATTTCCCTAATTGTGAGACGTTTGTTAAGTGAGTTGTATCCCATTTTATGGCCTTTCTTGCCACAATTGTTAAGTGAATCCCTGCAGCTGATAAGTTGGCGGTGCAGTCGTTAAGGGAATCTGGCTTTCCCCCATTGACTTGGCTTCTCAGAAGGTCGCAAAAGCGGATCGCATGACTCTGGGTATGAACCAGTTGCCAAGCATTTGAACTTTGATCACACAACTGCGGGGATGCTGGAAAGGTCGTAACTCTCGAAAATAGTCATAAGCCCCTTTTTTCAGTGCCGCTGTAAGTGAACTCTTGTAAGTCGGGGACTACCTGTGATTACTGTTAAGGCAATGCAAGTGAAAGGCAATTGAGGTGAGTCTTTGTTCTGGCCCCGCCCTCAATCTTTTATTAACCAGCGTCTCAAAATCTGCTCTGCATTCTCAGGTGTTCAAGTTCATCTACGCTTGCCGGCTGGCTGAGATGGGACTCATTGCACAAGCCTTTCATTATTGCGAAGTGATTTCCAAAGCCATCCTTACAAACCCTGGCTGCTATTCGCCAGTTCTTATCAGCCAGGTGATCCAGGTCAGCACCCTCTGCAGCAGGATGACTCGCTTAAACCTTTGGGGGGGGGAGCCAGGGGTCCCTACCCTTTTTCTGGGACCCCGGGGGCTTGCCAGGTATTTCAGATCAGAGCACCCACTTTTTCTGTGTACCATCCCTTTGCCCAACCTTTGCTAACTTTGAGCCTTCCAGATGGGCTCACAATTCCTAGGACCCCAGGCTGTGGCAGAATTAACAGTGTTGGAAGGTCCCTTGTAGATCATCTAGTCCAACCCCCCCCTCCTGCCCAAACAGGAGACCCTACATCATTTCTGACAGATGGCAGTCCAGTCTCTCCTTGAAAGCTTCCAATGAGGAAGCTCCCACAGATTCCGAAGGCAACTTCTGTTCTACGGGTTGATTGCTCTCACTGTCAGGAAATTTATCCTTATTTCCAGGTTGAATCTCTCCTTCTTCAGTTTCCATCCGTTATTCCTTGTCTGGCCTTCGGGTGCTTTGGAAAATAGCTTGACCTCCTCCTCTCTGTGGCAACCCCTCAGTTATTGGAAGGCTGCTATCCTGTCTTCCCTGGTCCTTCTCTTCCCTAGACTAGCCAGGCCCAGTTCCTGCAACTGTTCATTGCATGTTTTAGCCTCCAGTCCCCTAATCATCCTGGTCTTCTCTGCTCTCTTTCTAGAGTCTCAACTTCTTTTTATAGTGTGGTGACCAAAACCAGATGCAGTGTGGCCTTACTAAGGCTTGATATGACTTTAATTCCTCATTCTTCATTTTACAGATTTCCTCTCAATTGCGGCTCTTTGACCCTCAGATAAAGGAGAAGCCTGAGCAGGAATTATTTATTGAGCCTAACTGGCTAATTCATCTCCGACACTTAGACGGGCAGATTAAGGTGAGTTTCACATCCTTTGGGATGTTTGCAGCAGGTGGACACAAATCGGTCCAGCTTTGTTCAGGGCTAACTCTGAGGCCTAGATGCTGCCGAGGTTTCTTTTTAAAGTTTTGTAGGAACGTCTCTGAGAAAAAAGGGTTTCCTTGCCAATCGACATGTTTCCTCTGTAACTGTAAAATGTTGGCTATGGTCAGATCAATAGAATAGAAATAGGAACAGAACAGAACAGAACCCTTTATTGGCCAAGTGTGATTGGACACAAGGAATTTGTCTTTGGTTCATAAACTCTCAGTGTACATAAAAAGACAAGATACATTTGTCAAGAATCATAAGGTACAATACTTAATGATAGTCATAGGGTACAAATAAACAATCAAATCATACTGGGAAACAATATAAATTGTAAGGATACAAGCAACAAAGTTACAGTCATACAGTCATAAGTGGAAGGAGTTGGGTAATGGGAATGATGAGAAGATTAATAGTAATGCAGACTTAGTAACTAGTTTGACAGTGTTGAGGGAATTATTTGTTTAGCAGAGTGATGGCCTTCGGGGAAAAACTGTTCTTGTGTCTAGTTATTCTGGTGTGCAGCGCTCTGTAGCGTCGTTTTGAGGGAAGGAGTTGAAACAGTTTATGTCCAGGATGTGAGGGATCTGTAAATATTTTCACAGCCCTCTTTTTGACTCGTGCAGTATACAGGTCCTCAATGGGAGGCAGGTTGGTAGCCATTGTTTTTTCTGCAGTTCTAGTAAAAATAACAATAACAGAAGTTAGTTAATAATCCCTAGGATTATTGACACACAAGACCATTACAGATAGTTCTCAATTTACAACAGTTCATTTAGTGACCGTTCAAAGTTACAACGGCACTGAAAAATGACCGTTTTTCACATTTACGACCATTGCAACATGCCCATGGTCACGTGATCAAAAGTCAGGCACGTGACAAATGACTCCTATTTATGACGGTTGCAGTGTCCCGGGGTCATGTGATCCCTTTTGAGACCTGACCAGCAAAGTTTGTAAGGAAAACAGATTCAGTTAATAACTGAGTTACTAACGTATCAGCTGCAGTGATTCACTTAGCAACGGAGGCAAGAAAGGAACAAAACTCCCTGTATTGATTTGCAAGGTTTCTAAATGGGAGAGTTCAGGTGAAAGGCAAGACCAGCGAGGTCTTCATGGATGCCGATTGAATTTGGGATTATTCTGCAGGGTGACTTAACCATAAAATGCCTCTCCCATCACCAAGAGAGCCAGAACCATGGTAGCATAGCTAAGAGGATGGGGGTGGGTGGGTGAGGAGCCAAGGGAAAGAGGCCCCTAGGAAGAGTGATCAGAACAGAACAGAACCTTGGAGGTCCTAGTCCAGTCCCATGCTCAAGCAGGAGAAGCTATACCATTTCAGAAAAGTGACCGTCTTTTCTTAAAAACCTCCAGTGATGGAGCACCCACAATTTCTGGAGGCTAGCTGTTCCCCTGGTTAATTGTCCTCACTGTTAGGACAATCTGCACTATTATTAATCTTCTCATCGTTCCCATCACCAATCTCTTTCCACTTATGACTGGATGACTGTAACTTTGATGCTGGCAATCCTTGTGATTTATATTGATATATCGACCATCATTTATGTTGTAAATGTTGTACCTTGATGAAGGTATCTTTTCTTTTATGTACACTGAGAGCATATGCACCAAGACAAATTCCTTGTGTGTCCAATCACACTTGGCCAATAAAAAATTCTATTCTATTCTATTCTATTCTATTCTGTGTTAAATTGTACCCTATGACCATCATTTGTGTTGTAAATGTTGTATCTTGATGAAGGTATCTTTTCTTTTATGTACACTGAGAGCATATGCACCAGGACAAATTCCTTGTGTGTCCAATCACACTTGGCCAATAAAAATTCTATTCTATTCTATTCTATTCTATTCTATTCTATTCTATTCTATTCTATTCTATTCTATTCTATTCTATTCTATTCTATTCTAATTCCAGATTGCTTCTCTCCTTGATTAGTTTACATCTATTGTTTCTTGTCTTGCCTTCTGGTACTTTGGAGAATAATTTGACCCCTCCTCTTTGTGGCAGCCCCTCTAATACTTATATCATTTCACCCCCTAATTCTTCTTTTCTTTAGACTAGCCAGACCCAAACCCTGCAGCCGATCTTCATATGGTTTAGTCTACAGGCCTTTGATCATCTTAGTTGCTCTTCTCTGAACTTTTCCCAAGACTTTTTCCAACTTTTTTCCAGGAATAAAGATTTTAGGCCAGCTAAACTAAGCACGCTTAGGCGGAAATCTGCTACAAAGCCACTACTTTTATTTCCAAACGCCTTCAACAATGTGTGTGTGTGTGTGTTCATGTGTGTTCTGCCTGGGGCTGGGCAGCGGCATCGAGCGGCTGGTCTTAGCCATTGGCATCCATCTTGTTCCAGGAGGGCTCCTTCGGCTACTGTGTAGGGAGAGTCACACCCCAGCAGTATTCCTCCAGCACGCCAAGCTCAGAGCATGACCACATCAGTCAGAACGAAGGTCTCGGAGGCGGCCTAGATGTGAGCTCCAACAACCCGTTATTGGCCTCCCTGCTGCCCAACATGGTCCAGCCTGTCCAGTTGATGCCTTCAGGTGGGTGCATGAATTGCGCGAGGCTTCCTTTCCTGGCATCAAAATGTGGAAAGCATTGAACCCAGACAGCCAAATGTCAGGCAGCCTTGTGGGAAGCTGAGCAGCTATGTGGGGGCTGTCTATTTGTTGGGAAGCATCCCACTTGCTTTTTGATGGTGGCCAAGCAACCGGCTGGGTGAACGAAAGATATCGGCTATTCTGAGGCCAGCTGTGGCCATCGCAGATGGTGGCTTGCAGCGTTCCCTGGCTGCCTTCCAGACCCCTCTTGCTCCCGTGCAGGACTGTAAAGGAACAGTCAGGGTCATTCTGGACTCTTGCTTATTATGGGATGCAAACTCCGTTTTCTTTCAATCCTTTCTCTAGCTCCTCCTACCATCCTGGACGGCTCCGTGGCTCTGACCCCACCTTCCCAACAGGAGCCTTCTGCTACTGTTCCTTTCTGCTCTATGGGCCCGGCACCTGGCTCTCTGAACCAGTATGGAGCCGAGGTGAACCCCATGTACGGGGGGTCAGCAGTGCTGCCAGCAGGTCTGCCTCCTCAAGGCCCTGAGCTGCAGCCACACGAGGGGACCCATCACGAAGCAGGTTTGCCTGGGCGAGGAATGGGTGGGGAGGAATCAGCCAGCAAACTCCCTTCTCCAGAGAGCCTGTCTCATACTGCAGCAGGGGAGCACCGCTGCAGCTTTTCTATAAAAGTTCTAAGGAATTGCAACATGGAGAGGAGAGGAGAGGGAAAGGGAACGGATCCGTTCATGGCTTTTCCCATTTAAAAAGCACATTTAGGATCCCATCCTCCTTGTGGAATTCAGCAGGGAAGCCTCACTTCAGATTTCCCCTTGCCTTTGGTTGCCCTAATTGTAGTCCCATCTCAGATAGCTAATTAGAGGTATTAGCTGGGAGTAGCTCCTAGATCAAGGGTGTCAAACACAAGGGCTGTGAAGTGGTCGGATCCGGCCCATGGGGCCATCCGGGAAAATGTAAGTGACCGCTCGTGTCGCTTCGGCCCAGCCTACCTAATGCAAAGAGGAAACATGGCAGCAGTTTGGGGAGTAGTGTCAAGGTAGCCTTGCCCACCCAGTCAGCCACACCCAGTGAGTGGCATCAAGCTGGCAGCGCCCACCCAGTCAGCCATGCCCACCCAGCCCTCCGAGGTCAACCACAGCCCTGATGCGGCCCTCAATGAAATTGAGTTTGACCCCCCTGTCCTAGATGGACCTGCTCACACTGCAACACCAAGCCTTGGATCTGGGGCCCCACGGGGATTCCTTCATTCCTTCCTTTATCTGCCTATCATAGCCACTCATCTCACAGGCAAGTGGCTCTTTTCCCTCTCATCTGGGAACAACAGAGCTTACCTGTCCTTCCCTCTTTCTCTCTTTGCATGATCCCAGGGGTGACTGAACCTCCCGTATGGAAGGCAGCTCCAAAGTCCGGAGAGGAAGACTTCTACGGGAAGATGGCAATCATGGTATTGGCCAGTTTCTCTCTCTCTCTCTCTCTTTATTATCTTTGTGGCCTTCATTGTGCGGCCACATTCTGCCCGAGGTCTTGTGGGAAGTTTCCAAGCCTGCCCTGTGTGCTCTGCCTTAATTTGGGCACATTAGTTCCGGAATGTCAAAATTTGTGAAGAGGTTGTAGAATGACTTTTCTCTGAGCACTTCAGAAGAAGTCCACAGCCATGGCCCTCTTGGTCAGCCACATCTTGCCTGCCAAGGTGTGGCGATGGGGCTGATGGCCTTGGACTACCTCTGGGGCATGTGCACCACAGGCAGGGCCTCAGGCTGAAGGCAAGAAGCTCCGGTGAACCAGGAGCCGGGCTTCCTGGATCCCTTCAGTCTGGAGGTCAGAGACCAGGAGCAGAATAATCTGGTAAGTAAAGAAGATTCCGCATATGAATTCCCAGTTGTCTGTTGTCTTTTCTTTTTCCCCCTTTGCAACATGACAAATCCATTCCTGGGATTTGAGCCAATGGGACTTTTGCTGCCCACGGCTGTTCAGGTATGGTCTTCGCTGCTTGTTCAGGTGCTGACTTTCTTTCTGTCCAGGGCCCAGGCCGACGATCCCGATCGACCTCCCAGTCTTCAGCCCACATGGTACGCCCTTAAAACTGATTTGCTGCCACTCAGATCTTCTCTCTCTTATTATCTTTGTGGCCTTCATTGTGCAGCCACATTCTGCCCGAGGTCTTGTGGGAAGTTTCCAAGCCTGCCCTGTGTGCTCTGCCTTAATTTGGGCACATTAGTTCCGGAATGTCAAAATTTGTGAAGAGGTTGTAGAATGACTTTTCTCTGAGCACTTCAGAAGAAGTCCACAGCCATGGCCCTCTTGGTCAGCCACATCTTGCCTGCCAAGGTGTGGCGATGGGGCTGATGGCCTTGGACTACCTCTGGGGCATGTGCACCACAGGCAGGGCCTCAGGCTGAAGGCAAGAAGCTCCGGTGAACCAGGAGCCGGGCTTCCTGGATCCCTTCAGTCTGGAGGTCAGAGACCAGGAGCAGAATAATCTGGTAAGTAAAGAAGATTCCGCATATGAATTCCCAGTTGTCTGTTGTCTTTTCTTTTTCCCCCTTTGCAACATGACAAATCCATTCCTGGGATTTGAGCCAATGGGACTTTTGCTGCCCACGGCTGTTCAGGTATGGTCTTCGCTGCTTGTTCAGGTGCTGACTTTCTTTCTGTCCAGGGCCCAGGCCGACGATCCCGATCGACCTCCCAGTCTTCAGCCCACATGGTACGCCCTTAAAACTGATTTGCTGCCACTCAGATCTTCTCTCTCTTAAATCTATCCTTCTCTCTCCATCTCCATTGCTTGTTAGCACTTTTTCTCCTTCCTCCTCTTCCTTCTTACTACATTATTGAAGATGTCCCTTCTTAAAGCAAAAAAATTGAACTCGCTTGTTCTGTAACAACAGGGCTTGGGACGGCGGTCTCGGACCACCTCGGAGTCCTCCGTGCATTCTGTTGGCCGGGAGAGGCGAAACTCTGCCGCCAAGCAGCCTTCTCCACCTCCACCCTCGATCCCCGAAAGGAAGAAAACCCCCAAAGAAGCCAAGAAGGAGCTGGCACCTCAAAAAGTGAGCCATCAACCTTAACGCTAAGCAGAAACACTTTAGCTGCCCCCCTCTCCCCCCCCAAGAGAATTTGCTCTTCCTGGCCTAGCGCTGATGCCTTTGCCAACCTTGCCAAAACTTTTTGGAGGCCTCCAACTCCCCACCACCACCACCACCCTTCTTCCTTCCAACTTATTTATTTATTTATTAGAATATATTGCTGCCTATTTGCACATGGCAACTGAAGGCAGCTTACAGGGGTATAAAAACTTCATATATAAAAAAAATAAAACTAACAAAAGAAAATAATATAATAGCCCCCCCACCCTAGCAACAGCAGATCACACGAGTCATTTCATGGGCTCCATCCCACCCTGGGTTCCCCAGGCCTGCTGGCAGAACCAAGTTTTCAACACCTTCCGGAAGAGTGTTAGAATGGGGGCCATTCTAATCTCTGGGTGGGATGATGTTCCAGAGAGAGGGGGCCACCACGGAGAAGGCCCTTCTTCTGGGTCCCACCAGGCATATCTCCCTCGGGGATGGGACCTGCAACATTCTCTGCCTCCCGCTCTGATGGATCGGGTAGACGTGACCGGCAAGAGACGGTCCCTCAGTTAACCTGGTCCCAAGCCATGAAGGGCTTTAAAGGTGGTAACCAGCACCTTGAATTGCACCCGGAAGCAAACCGACAACCAGTGCAGCTCCTGCAGGAGAGGTGATACATGTGCACACCGAGGTCTGCACAAAACCATGCAGGCTGCTGCATTTTGAACCAAACTTAAAGTCAGAAATTGCTCTGGAATCTCCTGAGGAGCCGGGGGAGGAGAGGGAGAGGAAGACATTATATTAAAAGAAAGTATGATTGCATTTTTTTCCCCCAGAGCGGTGGCAACTGGCTTAGTTGGCTAATGGGGAAAAGCAAACATGAAGCTCATCTTCCTGATGATAAGAACAAGTCGGTAAGAAAACCGTTCACCCCCCACTGGCATCCGTGGGCATTGTTTTCTTCCTTTTAATACTCAGTTCCCAACTGCAATATTTGGCCTTGGGATCTTTAAAAACAAACACATTTTTATGTTTTACATTTTTTAAATTTCAAATGGCATCAATTCCAGTCTCAGAAAAAAACCTTTCAGGATTGGCAAAGAAAGTTAGAAAAACGGTTCTACAGAGAGGCAAATTTGGAGCATTGGCACTGTGGTTTCTATCAGAGAGACAAAAAACGAATGACGCAAAACTATTCCTAACAAGAACTAGTATTTTATTTATTTATTAAATTTCTATGCAGCCCATCTCATGGTCAAGGTACCCTGGTGGCTTCCAATACCAGAACTAACAAAATAAAACAATGACAGGATTAAAACATAGGGCATTAAAAAGTAAAACATTAAAATTAATATTAAAGAGGATAAAAAGAATCAGTGAGTGGAATAGAACCTATTAGCAACCACTTGTGTGTGCAGCTTATACAGAATGTAGCAAAATTCTGTATCTTTAGAGAAATAATTTTTTCTTAATTATTTAACATTAAAGAAATCATAGTGTCTTGGAAATTTAAATAAAAGAGGGATAATCAACTCTGTGATGAATGCAATACCAAGACCACTTCACAGCATTGGGTTCCTAGGGGTTTCCCTAGATTTCCCTTTCAGGACAGCTGTGGGGTGAGCATTAAATAGAGCTAAAGAGAAGGTTCTCCTTATTTGGGAACTCTGATATGATAGAAATGTGAGGCTGGTTTAGGCACTAACATTTACTGTATTTTTGGGACTATAAGATGCACCTACCTTTTTTGGTGAGGAAAAGAAGAAAAATAAATCTGCCTCTGCCTCTGCCAGCAATTTTGCCTCCTTGCAGCAAGCAGCAGAGGCCAGCGCAGCAACAGGCAATGGCAATTCCTGCAGCCTGAAACAGCTGAGAGTCGGGGACAGTCAACTTTTTTTTAATTTGCATTTATATCCTGCCCTTCTCTGAAGACTCAGGGCGGCTTACACTGTGTCAAGCAATAGTCTTCATCCATTTGTATATTATATACAAAGTCAACTTATTGCCCCCAACAATCTGGGTCCTCATTTTACCTACCTTATAAAGGATGGAAGGCTGAGTCAACCTTGGGCCTGGTGGGACTTGAACCTGCAGTAATTGCAAGCAGCTGTGTTAATAACAGACAGACTTAGTCTGCTGAGCCACTAATTAACTTGTGCTAATTATGCTGTGCTGAAGCTGAAATGGGCTGTTTCTTCTTGCTGCTTGCTACAAGGAGGTAAATTGCTGGGAGGCAGAGGCCAGAGGGTGGGGGCCAGTGGGTGACCAGGGATACATTCGGTGTATAAGACGTACCCAAATTTTCACCCTCTTTTCAGGGGGTCTTATACTCTGAAAAATACGGCAGCTATTTGAGATTTAGATTATGCAAGAAAGCAGCAATTTCTATTCAATCTATAATAGTAATGTATATGCCTTAGTATTGATCTGGCTTGATCTGACTCTGAAGTTAAGATAGCATCATTGGAGAAACCATAGAGGCTTATTTTCCTCAGGATCTCTGCTCCCCAGGGAGATTTGTAGTTGTCTGGATGAAACCAGGCTTAATAGCAGTAACTGTGAGAGGGATCTTGGCGTCTTAGTGGATAACCAATTAAATAGGAGCCAACAGTATGCAATGGCTGCCAAAAAAACCAATGCAGTCCTAAATGGTATTAATGGAGGGATACAATCAAGATCAAGGGAGATACTAATACCACTCTATAAAGCCTTAGGAAGGCCACACCAGTACTGCATCCAGTTTTGGTCACCGCAGTATAAAAAAGAGGTTGAGACTCTAGAAAGAGTGCAGAAAAGAGACCCAAGTGGATTAGGGGACCAGAGGTTAAAACCAGGGGTGGCTTCTAAATTTTTTTACTACCAGTTCTGTGGGTGTGGCTTATTTTGTGGGCGTGGCTTGATGGTCATGACAGTGGGCGTGACTTGGTCATGTGACTGGGTAGGCGTGGTTTGGTGGTCCTGTGACTGGGTGGGCGTAGCTGGGTAATCATGTGACTGGGTGGGTGTGGACAACTTGATGTCACTCACGTCAAAGGTTGATGTCACTGACGTCAATTTCCCTGTCTATTTATTTACTACTACTGAACATCCAAAATATACTATTAAATCCTATGTATATATGCCATATGTGTAACTACATATCACATAGTACAGCGTGTATGGGCACACAAAAAGATACATTATCTACTATATATATATTGTATGTACACACACCCACACACCCACGCAGACACACACCCCTCTTCTAAAACTAAAACACATTCAACCTCACTTACTACATTTGGAAAAACACACCCAGAGTCCACTTTCTGCCACACATTTAGCTATAACTTCTGTACATTTAGAACATTACACACACTTCAGATGTTTATTTATTTATTTATTTATTTATTATTTAAATTTTTATACCGCCCTTCTCCCGAAGGACTCAGGGCGGTTCACAGCCTGGTAAAAATACAAAATAATACAATATACATACGATTAAAATATGATTAAAAAACTTATTGAATTGGCCACGGTTAAAAATTTAGAATAAAACCCATTAAAAACCCATAAGTTTAAAAACTAACCCAGTCCAGCGCAGATGAATAGGTGAGTTTTAAGCTCGCGACGAAAGGTTCGGAGGTCCGAAAGTTGACGTAGTCCTGGGGGGAGTTCGTTCCAGAGGGCGGGAGCCCCCACAGAGAAGGCCCTTCCTGGGCCGCCAGACGACACTGTCGCCCCGACGCCACCCTGAGGAGTCCCTCTCTGTGAGAGCGCACGGGTCGGTGAGAGGTATTCGGTAGCAGCAGGCGGTCCCGTAGATAGCCCGGCCCTATGCCATGGAGCGCTTTGAAGACGTTCACCAACACCTTGAAGCGCACCCGGAAGGCCACAGGTAGCCAGTGCAGCCTGCGCAGGATAGGTGTCACGTGGGAGCCACGAGGGGCTCCCTCTATCACCCGCGCAGCTGCATTCTGGACTAACTGAAGCTTCCGGATGCCCCTCAAGGGGAGCCCCATGTAGAGAGCATTGCAGTAATCCAGACGAGACGTCACAAGGGCGTGAGTGACTGTGCATAAGGCATCCCGGTCTAGAAAGGGGCGCAGCTGGCGCACCAGGCGAACCTGGTGGAAAGCTCTCCTGGAGACGGCCGTCAAATGATCTTCAAAAGACAGCCGTTCATCCAGGAGAACGCCAGAAGAATGTTCTTCCCTAACTTGCACATAGAGATCATGGATTGAGTAAAATATGGTGAAACTCACTTAACAACACTCTTGCTTAGCAACAAAATTTTGGACTCAATTCTGGTCATAAGACAAGGACTATCTCTGCCTTCCTCTGCATGGCAGCCTTGTCCTAGTAAACTCCTTCTCCTTTCTGGCAATTTTCCTCTCTGTTAGAGGCACCAAAATAATCCAGACAATAGAAGGTTTTCTGCTGGAGCAGGGGGTTGGACTAGATGCCCTCTAAGGTCCCTTCCAGCCCCAGATTGCTGTCCTGTTTCAAAGCGTCTTCTGAAGTCAAATCTAGTGCCAGGGTTTGTGGTCCTTCCTTCCTCTTCTCTCTCTCTCTTTTCTCCCTTCCTCTTTTTTTCTTTCTTTCTTTCTCTTTCTTTCTTTCTTTCTTTCTTTCTTTCTTTCTTTCTTTCTTTCTTTCTTTCTTTCTTTCTTTCTTTCTTTCTTTCTTTCCCTCCCTCCTTTTTCTCTCTCTCTTTCTCTCTCCCTCCTTCCTTCCCTCTCTCTCTTTCTTTCTTTCTCTTCCACTCTCTCCCTCCCTCTTTCTCTTTCTCACCCTCCCTCCCTTCTTTATTTATTTCTCTCTCTTCCTCCCTCCCTCTTTCTCTTTCTTTCTCTTCCACTCTTTCTCTCCCTTCTATCTCTCTCCCTCCTTCCTTCCCTCTGTCTCCCCCTTTCTTTCTTTCTCCCTCCCTCTTTCTCTTTCTCACCCTTCCTCCTTTCCTTCTCTCTCTTCCTCCCTCCCTCTTTCTCTTTCTTTCTCTTCCACTCTCTGTCCCTTCTTTCTCTCCCTCCTTCCTTCCCTCTCTCTCTCCCCCTTTCTTTCTCTCTCCCTCCCTCTTTCGCTTTCTCACCCTCCCTCCTTTCTTTCTTTCTCTCTCTTCCTCCCTCCCTGTGTGTGTGCCTCCCAGATCAGTGCAACCCCCGTCGGCCACCCTCCCCAGAAACCCCCTGACCCTTTGGAAGGGCAGCCCCCACTCCAGCGTCACCTCATGACGGCGCGCTTGCCCTTCATGTCGGCTCCGGCATAGCAAGCGACCTCCGGCTGAGCAGCGAGTGAGCGAGCAAGCGAGGAGAGAAAGAGCAAGGGAGGCAGCCGGGTGGGGGGTGGGGTGGTGGGGTGGTGGTGGCTCCTTTAAGACTTGTGGACTTCAACTCCCAGAGTTCCTCAGCCAGCAAAGCCTGGAGGTGGTGGTACAGCAGCAGCGGTGGGGGCGGGGGCAGCGGTGGGGCGGCAACAAACATGGCGGCCGGGGCGAGCAACCAACGATCGGTTTGGGGGTTGGCCAGCCATCTTTTACTACCGGTTCTGCGAACTACTAAATATTTTTACTACTGGTTCTCCCGAACCGGTGAGAACCGGTAGCAACCCACCACTGGTTAAAACATCGCTGAATGGTTGCAGGAACTGGGCCTAGGGAAGAGAAGGACCAGGGGAGACAGGATAGCAGTCTTCCAATAATTGAGGGGCTGCCAGAGAGGAGGGGATTAAGCTGTTTTCCAAAGCACCTGAAGGCCAGACAAGATGGAAACTGAACAAGGAGAGATTCAACCTGAAATTTCCTGACAGTGAGAGCAATCAACATATGGAACAGAAGTTGCCTTCGGAAGTTGTGGGAGCTTCATTACTGGAAGCTTTCAAGAAGAGACTGGAGTGCCAATTGTCAGAAACGGTGTAGGAACTCCTGCTTGGGCGGGGTTTGGACTAGAGGACCTACAAGGTCCCTTCCAACTCTGTTAATCTGTATCTGTCTGCCAATATTAATTAGTTAATCAATATTTGGAGAGTCGCTATGATTTCTAGGAAAAAGATTATGAGGCTAATAAAGTGAAAGGACTCAGATCAGTAGAGCAATAATCTTCAGGGTTCAGTATAAAGCATAAATATCCAGGGTGTGGGCAGAGTGGTTAAAAAAACAAACAAGGGAAATTAGAAAATGCATCTATAGAAAGTTTTCCATAATACATTTACTTCTGCTTAGTAAGGTTTTTTTTTGAAATTCTATTACCTAACGTAGACTGTTTCCCTTTCTATTTGATTATTCTAACAAGCCTAAATGTGTTTAAATAGAAAACACACACCCAGGTTTAGCAGCTGAATCTGGCTCCTGTCGGAAAACGTTGCTTCATTCTTCTTTATCTATCTCCAGATTGTTTGGGATGAAAAGAAACAGCGGTGGATCAACCTGGATGAACCGGAAGAGGAAGTAAGTGTCGCAGCCAGTTCAGGAATGAATGTCAACATATCAGATTGGAATTAAGATTGCATCACCCATGAGCATAACGCACTTCATGCTCCAAGTCCCTTTTGTCTCTGCTCTACACACACCCCACATCATCAAGGGATGGGAAAGTAGCTTCGTTCCTGGAAGGTCCTTCCACTTCTTTTGCTATTCTAGCCTGCTTGTTTTTTATCATCCCTTCATCTCCTGTGCCTGAGGGGCTCTTGCGAAAGCTTCTCGTGATTTCCTGCAGTCCAACACCAAACGTAAAGGAATCCCAACAATAAAGAACTGTTCTTGAACTGACAGAACAATTAACCAGTGGAACAACTTGACTCCAGAAGTTGTAAATGCTCCAACACTTCTTGCCCTTCTTGCCCTGCGAGATTCCCCTCTCGCGGGTTTGGCCCCCCATATTATTGAGGGCCCATCTTGAGGACGGGTTTTGGAACCCTGAGAGGTGGCATGCCAAAAATAGGAGACTTAGGGGATTTTTAATTAATTGTTTTAATCGATTTTTAAGGGGAGGTTTTTTTTTTTTAAATTCAAAAAGTTTTTTTAAAAAAAAATTCCCCCCCCTTTCCCCCCAACCCCCCTCCCTTCACTAATACCCTCCCCCCTCCCCCCTGACTTCCCGGAACAAGCACAAGGTATAGTTAAAAATAAAACAAACATATGCTAAGAAAATTTTTCCCCAAAACTATTATACCAATTTTCCCTCTCTAGCTCTGACTTCCTCCTAACATAACCAAAATCCTTCCAAAAAAAAATAAAAAATTAACAATTAACAGTAATAAAATATATAAATCAATAGAACAAATCAATCCTAAAGTATTTAAAACCAGCTAAAGCATAAAAATCCAATCCAATTCAGAGAATATCTCCCTTATAGCTTCTATAACCATATAATTTTTCCCCCAGGTCTTTCTTACATAAACTCTTTCAAAAATATTCTATTCAAAATACTATACAACACATTATAAAATTTCAATACCGAGAATTACAGTAGCTGTCAGGCTGCCTCTGATTATAACTAGGAAAGAATACACCTTGACTTCATTTGCAAGTAAAGAAAAGTACTTTTACCAGTTACATCTGGATAGCAGCAGTACAAAGTTGGATCTGAGACAAAATATGGCTAACAATCCGTATCACCCTATTCCTCCCTCCTCTTTCCCAAAAGGTCATCAGGTCTGGTCCAATGCCAGCTCCTTCCCGGGGTCCCGTGGTAATCTTCTTCCGCAGGTCTCTGGTTGTCAATCATATCAGGAATGCAATGTCCGTTAGAGTTCGCGCTAAAACATTTCTGTTAAATTCAAAACATTAATCTCCCCTCCCACCTTAATTATGTCAGACCGACACTCTTAAAGGGCCGGGACACTAATATTTTTGTCTGTTAATATTTCAAAAAAACCTTGTTTCAAGGATAATACTTTTGTCTCTTGCCATTTTTTTTGATGCATTAATCTCTGTCTTTCCTTCATTACTCCTTTTGAAAAGTCAGTCACAATATTTCCTAGTAGTTCCTTATGTCCAAGAATCCACAAATTACTGCCGTATATTCCATCAGTCCAAAAAGAGAACTCTTGGAAAGCATTAACCCTGTGAGTTTTTTCGGTTCGGGAGACAGCCTCTTGTAGCACAAATTCAGGCATTTCATCCAAACTATTTAAAGAAAATACATCAACTTGTTTATTCACGATCATATCTTCATATTTATCCACTTTTGTTTGTATCTCCTCCATTCCATTTTCCAAGTCCTGATTGCACTGGTTAATTTCCTCCAAGCTCTCATTTTTTATCAATTCGTATTTTTGAATAATTAAATACATTCTTTCTGTGTAATCCTGTATAAAGTCACAAATCCATTCTTCTGAAAGAACCTTCATGACAAAGTTCCTGCTGAGAATCCCCTTATGAAATACTTAAACAACGTAATATAATCCAACAATCCACAGTCCAACACAATAAGATAAAATCTCCATTCAGTTTCGATTTCGCAGCAAGGCTCCCTTTCCTTTATCGCTCTACTTTCAGTTGCTTTCAAACACCATTTTAAACAATTAAAGGAAGGGGAGGGAAATTCTCTTTTTATTTTTTATTTTTGTAAAAAGTTTTATTTTCATTTTCCAACAACCTATGCAATATACAATCTCTTATTCAACATTAGTCATTAACTTTCATTTGTTACTTATTCAGACCTGCCCAGCTACCACTTCCTTCCTTAACAAACCTTTCTTCCTCCCTTCTCTACTTTCTTCTACTTTCTTCATCCTTCCTCTCCTTCGCTTTTCTACATCCTCTCACCTTCCCTACTCTTCTCTTCCACCCTTTCTAACCCTCTCTCTTTCTCCTTTCTTCTTCCTCTCCTTTCCCCCTTTTCTACCTCTCTCTTTCCTACCTACTTTCTTCCTTCACTCACTCCTCTCCCTTTCCATTCCCTTCTGAAATGGCAGCTGAGCAGCCCCGCTTTCATTTCAAATTATTTCTATTTCTTAATTACATATCTTCAATCCTTCCTTTACATTGATCCTTCATCCTTCGTCTATCTAGACCCGTTCCAGTCCGGCTTCCGACCCGGATACAGCACGGAGACAGCTTTGGTCGCATTGGTGGATGATCTCTGGAGGGCCAGGGACAGGGGTTACTCCTCTGCCCTGGTCCTATTAGACCTCTCAGCGGCTTTTGATACCATCGACCATGGTATCTTGCTGCGCCGGTTGGGGGGATTGGGAGTGGGAGGCACCGTGTATCGGTGGTTCTCCTCCTATCTCTCCGACCGGTCGCAGACGGTGTTGACGGGGGCAGAGGTCGACCGCGAGGTGCCTCACTTGTGGGGTGCCGCAGGGGTTGATCCTCTCACCCCTTCTGTTCAACATCTATATGAAGCCGTTGGGTGAGATCATCAGTGGCTTCGGGGTGAGATACCAGCTGTACGCTGATGACACCCAGTGTCAGGCTACCTCCGACTATAATTAGGAAAGAATACACCTTGACTTCATTTGGAACAAAGACAAGTACTTTTACTTTTTACAGTCATGATAGCAGCCAAGCTAAGTTGGAACTGAGACAAAATATGGCTAACATATCATATCCCCCCATTTGTCCCTCCTCCTCCAGGAGGTCAGGCTGGTTTGGTCCAATGCCAGCTTCTTCTCAGCCCCTCGTGGTAATCTTCTTCCACAGGTCTCTAGATGTCAGTCATCTTAGGAATGCAGTGTCTGTTAGAAAACGCGCGCTGATAACACTCAGTCGTTAATCATCCCTCCCCCCTGTTATGTCAGCCGACACTCTTAATAGACTCCTTTCCCTTACCCTGTACGGTGGTATGATACATCTCATTTCCTAAAGAGTTTTATAATACAGAAATAAACATTTTACATTCTATCTACTGGTATAATCATTCCAAAGCATATGAAGATTGGAGTGGAGGCTGACATTCGGCCCTCCTGCAACAAGGACGTCAGTCCTAGAAAGAAAAAAGAGAAGTTAGGGTTTGTCAGGATATTTTTTATAGAATTGTGCTATCTTTTCCGATGCACGAACATCTTCTTTGTTCACCCATTCAGCTTCGGATAACGGGAAGTGTTTCCAGGAAATAAGATATTGAACCTTATTCCTATGTTTTCTTGAATCTAAAATTTCTTTTATTTCAAAGTGTTGTTCTCCCTCAATGAGAATTGGTATAGGAGGGGGTGTTCGGTTAGGACGGAAAGCAGACGTGTGTTCAGGTTTCAGCAAACTCACATGGAAAACGGGGTGGATTCTCCTAAGTGTTTTTGGTAAATCTAGTTGTACCATCACGGGGTTGATGATTTTTACTATGGGGAAAGGTCCCACGTATTTGGGTCCAAGTTTCTTAGATTTTTGAGTGGTTTGAAGATATTTGGTGGATAGATAAACCTTATCGCCCACTTGATATTTGTTCTCAGGGGACCTTTTTTTATCTGCTTGTTTTTTATGCGCACGATGAGCGTCGTCGATCGCTTTGCGAGTCATTTTCCATGTGCTTTGTATTTGATCTATCCATTCTGACAAAGAGGAAACAGTAGTTTCTTCCTTTGGGAGTTCCGAGATAGGAACAAAATCTTGACCTGAAGCTATTTTAAAAGGAGTAAATCCCGTGCTACTATGAATTGAGTTGTTGTAGGCAACTTCAGCAAACGGTAAGAGATCTGCCCAATTGTCTTGCTGGTAGTTAACATAACATCGCAGATATTGTTCTAGTACAGAGTTTGAACGTTCACAGCTTCCATTAGTTTGGGGATGATGGGAGGGGCTCAATCATGGAGCCAATGAGTCGTAAAAATTCTTTCCAAAATTGAGAAGTGAATTGAACTCCTCGATCTGAAATGATGCGATCAGGAACTCCGTGGAGTCTATAAATGTGTTGTACAAACAACTTTGCTAGAGTCTTTGAGGAGGGTATTTTTGAACATGGAATAAAATGGACTTGTTTGGAGAAAAGGTCAGTTACCACCCATATAACAGTATTGCCTGAACTTTCAGGTAATTCCACTATGAAATCCATGGATATTTCTTTCCATGGGGTTCCTGGTCTGGCTACCGTTTGAAGCAGTCCAGGAGGTTTTCCCGGAGGTCTTTTGGATGATGCGCAAATAGGACAACTTGCTACATATGCTTGAACGTCTTTTTTAAGACTTGGCCACCAAAATTGTCTTTTAAGAAGATGCAAAGTTTTTACAAATCCAAAATGTCCTGCCATTTTAGCATTATGGCATCGTTGTAGGATGGTTTCTCTGAGTGATAGAGGAACATATAGTTTTGTTCCAATCCAAGCTAGTCCATCACGGAGTGTGCATTCGTGGGAATGCGTTAAGTACCAGTCATCGGTGTTTAAAGCTTCTTTAAACGACTTGGTCAGTTCATCTGGGAGCGAGGGGTCAGCCTTGGAGTGGCTTCTAGTTATTGCTGGGGCTGCTAACTGTTGCACGGGAAGTATTGGTCGAATCACCTCGGAACGAGTGCAATTGTATTGGGGCAAACGTGAGAGAGCATCCGCTAAGAAGTTTTTCCCCCCAGGAATGTAATGTAAAGTGAAATTAAAACGGTTAAAATATTGAGACCAGCGAGCTTGTTTAGGTGAAAGTTTTCTAGGAGTCTTTAGAGCTTCTAGATTTTTGTGATCAGTCCAAACTTCAAAAGGATGATTTGAACCCTCTAAGAATTGTCTCCATGTCCGTAGAGCCCAATGAACTGCAAATGCTTCCTTTTCCCAAATAGCCCATCGTCTTTCAGTTTCAGTCAATTTTCGCGAAGTGAAAGCACAGGGTTGTAGTTTACCATCAGTATTGTTTTGGAGCAAAACGGCTCCGACTGCTACATCACTTGCATCAGCTTGTATTACAAAAGGAACATCCATGTCAGGGTGCTTTAAAATAGGTTCGGCGGCAAAGAGTCGTTTCAATTTTTCAAATGCTGCCTGACATTCCATTGTCCATTCGAGAGGTAATGATGGTTTGGGTTTCGTGTCTCCTTTAGTTTTCAAGAGGTTGGTGATTGGTAAAGCAATTTGAGCAAAGGAGGGGATGAATTGACGATAGAAATTTGCGAATCCTAAAAAACTTTGGAGTTGCTTGCGTGTGCGTGGGGGGGCCCATTCCAAGACAGCTTTCACTTTTTCTGGATCCATTTCTAACCCATCAGCTGAAATGCGATATCCTAAATAGTCTATTTTGGTTTGATGGAAATCACATTTGGATAGCTTGCAATATAGTTCTGCAGATAATAACTTTTTGAGAACAGCTCTTACTAATTTAATATGTTCTTCCATTGTTTCTGTATAGATAAGTATGTCGTCAAGGTAGACAAGAACTCCTTTGAAGAGATGCTGATGGAGTATTTCATTAATTAGTTGCATAAAAACTGCGGGCGCCCCCTGCAGTCCAAAGGGCAGTACTCGAAACTGGAAACATCCTAGTGGACAGTTGAAAGCGGTTTTCCATTCATCCCCCTCTTTTATACGAACTCTGTAGTAGGCTTCTGAGGTCCAGTTTGGTGAAGAATTTTCCTTCGCTAAATGTGCTAACATATCTTTCATGAGTGGCATGGGTATATGTTTTCAAGACACATTAGGTTCTATAGTCAACTATAAGACGAAAGAGCCATCTTTCTTTTCGGAACATCACTGGCGCAGCCACGCGAGGTCTAGCCGGTTGGATAAAGCCCGCCTAGGTTTTTGTCTATGAATTTACGTAACTCACCCAATTCTTTTGGGTCATGGGATAAGCTTTTGGTTTTGGAAGCTTTACCCCGGAAGGATGTCTATGGCACAGTCAATAGGCCTATGGGAGGAAGTACGTCTGATGCTTTCTCACTAAAGACTTCTCGCAAGTCCCAGTATTCCTTGGGTATTCTCTCCTCCCGTCTATCCGTTCGATTATTGCCCCAACGATCCTGGTGCATGGCCACAGTAGATCCCTTCTTGGGTTCCCCTTTTCCCTTTTAATGTTTTGGAACGGAAACGAGGGACTCTGCCTCCAGTTAATATGGGGTTCCATTTCAACCATGACAGGCCTAGCAACAGGGTTGGTCCATTCCTGGGGCTACTATGAAGTTCAGAATTTCGGTGGTCTCCTATTATCATTTCTATGGGTTCTGTTACGAAATGGGCGGGCCCTCCCCTGCCACAGAGCCATCCAACTGGGCAAATGCTATGGGCCTACTTAGGGTTCTCAATCTTAGTTCCATTTTTCTACTAGTTCGGGACTGACCATACACCTAGTGCATCCAGACTCGAGTAGTGCTAGCAGCTCGCCGTTATTACCCGAAGAGGGTACATGTATATTGACTGGAATGTCCAAGGGCCCCGTGCCCAACTCACCAGAAGGTCTTCATCGGACTCTGATGTGGTTTTGCTGTCGTCAGTATCGGTCGACGCGCCATCCTCTTGATGGGCGTGCCCTTCTTGGCAACGCCCTCCCCCACTTTTGCCGGTTTACGCGCCTTAGCCGCTGGTTTCACTGGTTCCTTCTCACCACCAGAGGTCGCGCTTGGTATCAACTTAACCCTACAGTCGGCTGCTCGGTGGCCTTCTTTTCCACATCTGTAGCACGCAGACGAACGTGGTCTTCCTCCCTCCAATCTAGGGGCGTCCCTATAGGTACCTCCTGGAGAACGGCCAAGGGATGGCCCTCCAGTGCGCTGTCTTCTGCCGCGGTCCTTCACTAGCTCGATTTCCATCTCTGCTGCCAGGGTGTACCAGCCATACAGCGTAGTTGGAGAGGCTCGGGCTCGACACAGTTCATAGAGATCTCCATTCAGACCATCTTTGAAAATGTCCACAAGGGTCACCTCCGACCACCCTCTCATCAAGGGAACTAAATCACTGAACTCCTGGTTATAATCAGCCACCGGTCTCCTCCCTTGCCTGATGGTTTCATCGACCTTTGGCCTTTTGCTCTGCCAGGGGTCCTCAAACCTCCTCCTCAGTGCAGTCATAAAATGCTCGTAGTTTTGCAGTAAGGGGAGTGGTTGGTATATACGACACATACCACGCAGCTGCTCTTCCGGTCAAATTGTGGGTCACAGCTCTCACTTGTGCTGCCTGTGACCAATAATCTTCCCCAGTCTATCATGTGGTCATTCACTGCCAGGAACAGTCCCAATTCCTTCAAGATTTCCATCAAATTTCTCTGATATGGGGGGAATTTTGGGCTTTTTCCTTCCCCTGCGCGGCCTTGCTTGGTCAGCAGGTGGCGCCCAGCCCCCATCCAATTCAGCTTCCTCTGGGGAGAGAGTTCCCGGTTCTTCAGAAATCTCACCGCCCTGGAAATCACCTCTAACTGGCCCCTTTGTAATTTCTTCTTCCTCTTCTCCTCCCCCCTTGGAGGACTGAACAGGGGATTCATACCTTTGGCGAGCTGCTTGCCTTACTTTCACCTCACGGAAAAGACGAAATGCTTCCTCCAGCTGGCGTTTGTCTCTTATCTCTCTCTCTTCCTGCCAATCCGAAAGTCTCACCGTCCCCTTTTTTTTTCTTTTTGTTACTCCAGGCTGAAACTCTTCGGCACTTGGTTCCCACCTTTCCTCTTCCAGCTTTAATTGCTCAATCCACCGAGCTCTGCAAACTTCCAGCTCAGGGTTAAAAGTGTCAGCAAAAATTCCTCCGGACGCCTCCCCCAGCTCAGCCGGCAGCAGTCCTTCCATCACATTTGGGTTTTCTTCCCCCCCGGTATTGCAATTGCAATCCTGGTTGGTAGACATGATGTGAGTTCCAACTTAATGTCAGGCTACCTCCGACTATAATTAGGAAAGAATACACCTTGACTTCATTTGGAACAAAGACAAGTACTTTTACTTTTTACAGTCATGATAGCAGCCAAGCTAAGTTGGAACTGAGACAAAATATGGCTAACATATCATATCCCCCCATTTGTCCCTCCTCCTCCAGGAGGTCAGGCTGGTTTGGTCCAATGCCAGCTTCTTCTCAGCCCCTCGTGGTAATCTTCTTCCACAGGTCTCTAGATGTCAGTCATCTTAGGAATGCAGTGTCTGTTAGAAAACGCGCGCTGATAACACTCAGTCGTTAATCATCCCTCCCCCCTGTTATGTCAGCCGACACTCTTAATAGACTCCTTTCCCTTACCCTGTACGGTGGTATGATACATCTCATTTCCTAAAGAGTTTTATAATACAGAAATAAACATTTTACATTCTATCTACTGGTATAATCATTCCAAAGCATATGAAGATTGGAGTGGAGGCTGACACCCAGCTTTACTTTTCCACCCCGGGCCACCCCAATGAAGCTGTTGAAGTGCTGTCCCGGTGTTTGGAAGCCGTACGGGTCTGGATGGGGAGAAACAGGCTCAAGCTTAATCCCTCCAAGACGGAGTGGCTGTGGTTGCCGGCATCCCGATTCAGTCAGCTGCAGCCGCGGCTGACTGTTGGAGGCGAGTTACTGGCCCCAAAGGATAGGGTGCCCAACTTAGGTGTCCTCCTGGATGAACGGCTGTCGTTTGAAGATCATTTGACGGCCGTCTCCAGGAGGGCCTTCCACCAGGTTCGCTTGGTTCGGCAGTTGCGCCCCTTCCTTGATCGGGATGCCTTGTGCATAGTCACTCATGCGCTCGTTACCTCTCGCTTGGATTATTGTAATGCTCTCTACATGGAGCTCCCCTTGAGGTGCACTCGGAGGCTTCAGTTAGTCCAGAATGCAGCTGCGCGGGTGATAGAGGGAGCTACGCGTAGCTCCCACGTAACACCGCTCCTGCGCAGACTGCACTGGCTACCTGTGGCCTTTCGAGTGCACTTTAAGGTTTTGGTTACGACCTTTAAAGCGCTCCATGGCTTAGGGCCTGGGTACTTACGGGACCACCTGCTGTTACCGCATGCCTCCCACCGACCCGTACGCTCTTCTCAGGGTGCCGTCCGCCAAGCAATGTCGGCTGGCGGCCCCCAGGGGAAGGTCCTTCTCTGTGGGGGCTCCCACACTCTGGAACGAGCTTCCCCCGGGTTTACGCCAAATACCTGACCTTCGGACCTTCCGCAGAACTGAAGACACATCTTTTCACTCAGGGCTGGCTTAAATTTTATCGATTTTAAATTTTCTATTATTAATTTTAATGGGGTTTTAGTTTTATATATTTTAAAGTTTTTTAGGCCAATTATAAAATAAGTTTTTTAACTTGTATTTTAAATTGTATATTGTATTGTCTGTTTTTTACTTTTGGCTGTACACCGCCCTGAGTCCTTCGGGAGAAGGGGGCTCCCACTTCGAATAAATAATAATAATAATAATAATCTCCCCCCCTCTCCCCCCTTCCCCTCCCTCCCCCCTCCCACCCCCCGAGACTTCCCAGAACAAAGTATAGGGTATAAAATTAACAATCATAAATTAAAATACAACATAAATCAAATCCATAGTCACTCCTCTCTCTAAGACCTTAACTCCCCTTCCAGAAACAAAAAAGTACATTCTTCTTCCAGTCCATTATATATCAGTCCATTCCACTCCTAAAATCTTCAGAATCTTCCAATTAAATTAGTATTTCCAGTTCATAAAATACATAGTTTTTAATATCCAATCTTCATCAATTAACACCAAATATATATCAATCCATTCCACTCCTGAAGTCTTCAGAATCTTATAATTTTTAATATCCAATCTTCATCGATCAAGACCAAAATGATATTCCATCTTCCAGTATTCATCATAAATTCTTCTATAATATACCTTTCTTCCTTAAACAGTGTCCCAAATATAATTCATATTTCCAGCTTAAATTCTTAAATTTTTATCCAATCTCCAAAAATAAACAATATTCTATCTTCTCATATCTTTAATATCACTTACATAAATCAAATAACATTGCTAAAATTAATATTTCTTCAATTTAGTTTAGTTTAGTTTTAGTTTTATTAAATTTTTATACCGCCCTTCTCCCAAGGGACTCAGCCAAAAGATAAGAAATATAAAAATATACAATTAAAACAACAATTTAAAACCGAGCAAATTAGAAAAAATGGCCAGTATTAAAAATTTAAAATTTACAATTTCAAACCCTAAAATGATAAAACCCCAATTAAAATTTAAAAATATTAGGCCAGTCCCGCTTGAATAAATAGATATGTTTTCAGCTCACGGCGAAAGGTCCGAAGATCAGGCACTTGACGTAATCCAGGGGGAAGTTCGTTCCAGAGCTTAGGAGCTCCCACAGAGAAGGCCCTGCCTCTGGGGGCCGCCAGCCGGCATTGTTTGGCAGACGGCACCCTGAGAAGACCCTCTCTATGTGAGCGTACGGGTCGGTGGGAGGCATAAGGTAACAGCAGGCGGTCCCGTAAGTACCCGGGCCCTAAGCCATGGAGCGCTTTGAAGGTGGGGACCAGGATCTTAAAGCGCACCCGAAAGACTACAGGAAGCCAGTGCAAGCCGCGCAGGATTGGTGTTACATGGGAGCAACGAGTTGCTCCCACTATAACCTGCGCAGCTGCATTCTGGACTAGCTGCAGCCTCCGGGTGCACTTCAAGGGCAGCCCCATGTAGAGAGCATTGCAATAGTCCAAACGGGAAGTGACAAGAGCGTGAGTGACCGTGCATAAGCCTCCAAAATTTCCTATTAAAAAAAAAAAAGATTCCATATTTGAAATGAAGAAGTTTGCAAGATTTTAATAGTTAGTTCTGTTTGCTTAAGAGCCATTCATAATTTACCTTACATCTGTCAAATAACATTATTAAAATTGTAACTTATATCCAAAATATATCAATTATAACAATTAAATTCTATTTAACCAAATACCAACATTACATCCATAAATTTTTCTATCTGTCCTCCAAAAGTTAAACAATATTCCATCTTCCCATTCCTTTATACCTCACATATATCAAATAGTAACACCTTATACCCAAAATAAGTCAGTTGTAAAAATTAAACCCTATATATATATATTAAAAAAAGAAAATACCATCAAAATCACATCTTAAGCATTCTCCTTCCCCTTGTTTCCACCATCTGCTCACCAATCAGCTTAACATCTAACAATAAAGAATTTCCAATCTTTAATATATTGGTGTAAAAATCTCTTGTTTAAAAACTTATTAAGAAAAATACGCCTCCAAAATTTCCTATTAAAAAAAAAAAGGATTCCATATTTGAAATGAAGAAGTTTGCAAGATTTTAATAGTTAGTTCCGTTTGCTTAAGAGCCATTCATAATTTACCTTACATCTGTCAAATAACATTATTAAAATTGTAACTTATATCCAAAATATATCAATTATAACAATTAAATTCTATTTAACCAAATACCAACATTACATCCATAAATTTTTCTATCTGTCCTCCAAAAGTTAAACAATATTCCATCTTCCCATTCCTTTATACCTCACATATATCAAATAGTAACACCTTATACCCAAAATAAGTCAGTTGTAAAAATTAAACCCTATATATATATATTAAAAAAAGAAAATACCATCAAAATCACATCTTAAGCATTCTCCTTCCCCTTGTTTCCACCATCTGCTCACCAATCAGCTTAACATCTAACAATAAAGAATTTCCAATCTTTAATATATTGGTGTAAAAATCTCTTGTTTAAAAACTTATTAAGAAAAATAAGCCTCCAAAATTTCCTATTAAAAAAAAAAAGATTCCATATTTGAAATGAAGAAGTTTGCAAGATTTTAATAGTTAGTTCTGTTTGCTTAAGAGCCATTCATAAACTGTAAAATCTACCAAAAAGAGAAAAAAAAAATTCAATAAACTTTTCTTCTTAAACATTGTGATAAAGAAAAAGGTAAAAAGAGAAAAAAATCATTAACAATTCTTGTTCATTCCATTTAAAAAAGTAGCTTGTTATGTTCTTCTTCCTTTGTCCTTTTATAGTTTCACTTTCCTTTGTATATTGCAAACGCCATTTTAAATCCACTCAAGTTGAAAGTTAGTTCAAAGGAAAGCTATTTAAGAGCTGAAGTTAAGATTTATTACTTGCAAATTCTTGCTAGTCCTCCTACTTTGTTCTGTCTGTGTTGAGTTCTCTTTAGAAATAAATCTTGGCACAGAGATGGTCGCGGCTTCTCGTTCTGTATAAACAGAAGCATCCTGGGCACGGAGCTTCGTCAGGCTAAAGGGGAGCTCTCACCCTTCGATCCCCTGGTAAAATTCCAGGGGCTCCCGGGGAGCTCTACCCAAAACCTGACCACTCTTCCCTCCCCCTTCACCTGGGGGAGAGAATTCCAAACCGTTTGACAGCCCATTTACGCTGTCAGGGACGGTTTGATGAAACCCAGGGCGGACGATCCCAAAGCAACGTCCACGAAGCCTGCGTTGCCAACCGGAAGCCCCCCCAAAATTCTCTTTTTAAAGAAGGTGGAAGTCAGGAAATCAAAAATACTTGCAAACCAATAATTGTTCATTCATGCTTCTTCCGTCTGCTGATAGAAATCCACAAAAAGAAATCAATTGTTAGCAGAAGTGGACACCTTCCTCTTTTCCTGCTTTTGCAGGAGCGCAGTGAATACTGGAGATTAAAGGAGGATTCAATGGGATTCGACCTTTCGGGATTTTGCATAACAAAAACAATGCCCCTAGGGGAATCTACCACTCTCCCCCCCTGCTCTTTCTCTCTCTTTCAACCAGAGAGGGAAATTGAAGCCGGGAACAGCATTCGTTGCTGTTTTCACCGGCTTTTACCATATCCAGTGCAGAGTGCCATAAATTAGCACCCAGCGAGAAAGGTGGCGCCAAGCGGAAGTCGAGTTTTAATGGGAATTTTAAGGGGAGGGTGGGAATTGACGGGTTGGGGTTGGGGGGGGGGAGGAGCGGGTGGGGGGGAAAACCCATGGGGGAGGGAGCCAAGTCCAATGTGCGTTCGCGGCGTTAAGTCAGGTCCGAGGGTGGTGGGGGAGGGTTTCGTTCCAGCTTATCAGGGTTGTGCTATTGACACGGTAAGTGGGAGAGGCAGATATGGCAGAAGTTGGGGGGGCACATCAGGTTTTGGGAGTACGCCCTCGCCATTTAAGAGCGATCGCGTGCTCCGGCTCCCCTGCTTTTTCCCGTTCCCCGGGTGGCCAGAGTACTCGGGACTTGGGCCTCCGGCTGATGTTATGCAATGCAAGGTCCGTGGTTAACAAAGCCCCCCTGATCTCAGATCTAATTCAGGAGGGGACCACGGACGTTATGGGCATTACGGAGACCTGGTTGGCCACGGAAGGGGGGGTTCCCCTAGTGGAGATGTGCCCACCAGGTTTCCAAGTGTTTTATCAACCGAGGGCCCAAGGTAGGGGTGGCGGGGTGGCGGTTATTATTAAGGAAAGCCTGGAACTGAGGGAGACCACCGTGCCTCAGATAGCTGGTTGTGAATCCCTCTATGTGAAGTGGGGTCGTAGGACTCAGGTAGGCTTGTTGATCACGTACCTGGCTCCTTGCTGCGTGACAACAGCCCTGCCCGAGCTGTTGGAGTTGCTGGCCGGGTTGGCAGTTGAAACCCCTAGACTGTTGGTCATGGGGGATTTCAACTTGCCATCAACTGGCATGGCATCCTCGATGGCTTAGGAGTTCATGGCTTCCATGACGGCCATGGACCTGACTCAATTAGTGGACGGCCCTACCCACATCGGGGGAGGCACTCAAGATCTGATTTTTGTCTCTGGCCAGTGGTTGAATGATCTGATTTTAAATGATTTAATTATCGAGCCTTTGTCATGGTCAGATCATTCTCTTCTTCGTCTGGACTTTCAGACCGCTACTCACCACCGCAGGGAGACGGAACCAATACGTTGGTTCCGTCCCAGGCGCCTGATGGACCCAGAGAGGTTCCTGACGGAGCTTGGGCCGGTTCCTGAGAATCTGGCCCGTGGCACGGCTGAAGAACTAGTTGCGGCCTGGGAACAGGCCGCGGCTGGAGCTTTGGACTGTGTCGTGCCTTTGCGGCCTCTGACCCGGCGTAGGTCTCAACCAGCTCCTTGGTTCTCCGAAGAGCTGAGGGAGATGAAACGCCGGAGAAGACGCCTAGAGAGCGCTTGGAGATCCAGCCGTTCGGAGGATGACCGGACACTAGTTAGGTCCTATAGTAGGACCTACCTAGTGGCACTGAGGGATGCGAAGCGTTCTTATGTTTCCTCCCTCATTGCGTCGGCAGATAACCGCCCGGCCGCCCTGTTTCGGGTGACCCGCTCTCTCCTTCAACAGGAGGGGCGGGAGGACCCATTACAAGGGCGTGCTGAGGAGTTTAACGATTATCTATACGATAAAATCGTTCAGCTTCGGGATGGTTTGGATCAAAATTGGGTAGATCCAGACGAGAGGTTCGAGACATGTCTTGTTGAGACGGTTTGGGATGACTTTGACCCTGTGACTCCCGAGGACATGGACAGGTTGCTGGGGAGGTTGAATGCCACCACATGTTTGCTGGACCCGTGCCCCTCCTGGTTGGTGCTGGCCATGCAGGAGGTGACACGAGGCTGGCTCCGGGGGATTACAAATGCTTCCTTGCGGGAGGGTGTCTTTCCTGCTGCCTTGAAAGAGGCGGTGGTGAGACCACTCCTCAAGAAGTCTCACTTCTGGACCCAGCTGTTTTAGGAAATTATCGTCCGGTCTCCAACCTTTGCTTTATGGCAAAGGTTGTAAAGAGTGCGGTGGCATGTCAACTACCCCAGTATCTGGATGAAACTGTCTATCTAGACCTGTTCCAGTCCGGCTTCCGACCCGGTTACAGTACGGAGACGGCTTTGGTCGCGTTGGTGGATGATCTCTGGAGGGCCAGGGACAAGGGTTATTCATCTGCCCTGATCCTATTAGACCTCTCAGCGACTTTCGATACCATCGACCATGGTATCCTGCTGCGCCAGCTGGGGAGTTTGGGAGTGGGAGGCACCATTTTTCGGTGGTTCTCCTCCTATCTCTCTGGCCGGACGCAGACGGTGTTGGCAGGGGGGCAGAGATCGACCTCGAGGCGCCTCGTGTGGGGTGCCGCAAGGGTCGATTCTCTCGCCTCTCCTGTTCAACATCTATATGAAGCCGCTGGGCGAGATCATCAGTGGCTTTGGGGTGAGGTACCAACTGTACGCTGATGATACGCAGCTGTACTTACTTTTCCACCCCAGGCCACCCCAACGAAGCCGTCGAAGTACTCTCTCGGTGTCTTGAAGCCGTACGGGTCTGGATGGGGAGGAACAGGCTCAAGCTTAATCCCTCCAAGACGGAGTGGCTGTGGATGCCGGCACCCCGGTACAGTCAGCTGCAGCCGCGGCTAACTGTTGGGGGCGAGTCATTGGCCCCGATGGAAAGGGTGTGCAACTTGGGCGTGCTCCTGGATGGTCGGTTGTCCTTTGAAGATCATTTGACGGCCGTCTCCAGGAGGGCTTTTTACCAGGTTCGCCTGATTCGCCAGTTGCGCCCCTTTCTGGACCGGGATGCCTTATGCACGGTCACTCATGCTCTTGTTACCTCTCGCTTGGACTACTGCAATGCTCTCTACATGGGGCTCCCCTTGAAGAGCACCCGGAGGCTTCAGTTGGTCCAGAATGCAGCTGCGCGAGTGATAGAGGGAGCGGTTCGGAGCTCCCATGTAACACCCATCCTGCGCAGACTGCACTGGCTACCTATTGTCTTCCGGGTGCACTTCAAGGTATTGGTGACCACCTTTAAAGCGCTCCATGGCTTAGGACCGGGTTACTTATGGGACCGTCTGCTGCCATCTTCTATCTCCCAGTGACCTGTGTGTTCTCACAGAGAGGGACTCCTTAGGGTGCCGTCAGCCAAGCAATATCGGCTGGTCTCTGTGGGGGCTCCCACCCTGTGGAACAAACTTCCCCCTGGACTTCGACAACTACCTGACCTTCGGACCTTTCGCCGCGAACTTAAGATTTATTTATTCCATCTTGCTGGACTGGCTTGATTTTTTAAAATTTTTAGATGATTTTATGGGTTTGTAATCTTTATTAATTTTAAAGGGTTGTTCATATTTTAATATTTGGCCAAATTGAATAAGTTTTTTAATGTTTGTTTTTAATATTGTATGTGTTGTTGTTGTATTTTATTCTGGCTGTAACCGCCCTGAGTCCTTCGGGAGAAGGGCGGTATACAAATTAAAATATTATTATTATTATATTATTAACACTGGAAGTTTTTAAGAAGAGATTGGATAACCATTTGTCTGAAGTGGTGTAGGGTATCCTACACCTAAGTAGGGGGCTGGACTAGAAGACCTCCAAGGTCCCTTCCAACTCTGTTATTCTATTTAGGAAAGGGAAAGTTGTCAGTTAAGAGATTTCCATTTCACTGACCTTTTTCCCCCCTCCCCCCTCTCTTTTTAGAGCAAACCCCCTCCACCTCCCCCCACAGGATTTCCTCAGGCTGCTCCCTCTGGATTAGCAGGACCTCCCAATGCTTCTGTCAACAAGTTCTCCAGGAGAGCAGGTAACTGATACAATTAGAAAACCCATCCTTGACCTGAGAGGTGGGACGAGCCAGGAGTTGCCTTTGAACCAGGGGGTCCATTGTCTGTCCACTCCCTTCCTTGACTAAGAGTGCTTGTTGAGAGGGCAAGCAGCAAGGGAAGATAATGTTGATTTGAGAGCATCTCAAGAGGTTTCAGGAGTTGAGATGCATTAGGTCAGGTGTGTCAAACTCAAGGCCTGCGGGCCACATCCAGCCCTTGGGGTGCTTAGATCTGGCCTACGGGGGCCAGTCTGGAAATAGCAAAGGACTGGCCTGCGTTGCCTCTGCTAGTGAAAATAGGATGCCGGGGTGTGTGCGCACGGGTCCCCCGTGCCCCATTTTCACTGGCAGAGGACTATCAAAACAAAATAAAAACAAAATAAAAGGAAAAATGTTTCCCCTTTTGCCTTTGCGCATGCAAGAAGGGACAGGAAAGGAGAAAGGGAAAGAGGAAAGACAAAGAAGAGGAAGGAAAGATGGGAAGAGACCAAGGAAGGAAAAATAATGAAAGATGGGCAAGAAGAAGAAATTAGAATGAAGGGAAGGAAAAAGGAAGGAAGGGATGGAGGAAGGAAGGAAGGAAGGAAGATAAGATTATAATGAGTAAGGGAGGGTCTCAGGGAAGCCCTGCCTTACCACTTGGCCACCACAGGTTCCCCACCCCCCCACCCCGACACAAATTTTGTGTCACACCCATGACCACTCCCGCATTAGGTCAAGGGTCCCTTGGAATGAATAAATAAATGCAACACAGCCTGACCACTTGCTCAATCCGTAGTTGTTAGCAGGGCCCCATTTGCAAAATGACCATAGTACATTTGGCTTTTCATATGCATCCATTAGCCCCCAAAAGTTAGGAACTCCTGCTCTATGTAAGTACAAACAAAATGGATGAGAAAGTGGGATTCTGGCCACGGGTCTGCTGAAGCCTCTCATTCATTCCCACATCTCCAGATGAGCTTCCTGGGTCTGACCATAAGGTCTGCCTCACCTTTGCTTTCGAAGCCTTCGGGTGGGCTGGAAGATGGTGTCAGACCTCTCCCAACTTAGACATTTAGGGCCCTTGCAGCCAGGAAATTGGGCCCTTGTTCCCTGACATGCTTCTTCTCTCTCTTCCTCGGTCTCTGGAACGAATCTTTTTTCTCTGCTTGTCCCTTGACAGCTGGAAGTAAAGTTCGCTACGTGGACATTATGAACCCAAGCAAAGCCAAGTCCCCTGTTCCTGCTCTAGCTCCAGCTGACCTGTTTGCTCCCTTGGCTCCGATGCCCATCCCTGCCAACATGTTTGTACCCAACTCAGGTGAGTCAAGGCAGGTGCGAAGAAGGCGAGCAAAAGCCGCACTCCGGAGCCTGCCCGCCTCCCTTCCTGGCTGCTGTTTTTCTGCTTCCTTTTCCAAGAAAGAGGGAAGGGGGAAAAATGCTGTTGGCTGATTTTAGTTGAACAGCTTTTGCTAAGGAAAATGAGCATTCTCTGGCTGGCTTTAGGGGAAACTTGTCCTCAAGTTAAAGGCTTCAAAGTTATTTTGAATTACATTCCAAAATTGTGAAATCTATTTGTTTTTTAAAGCAGTATTTCACCAAAAAAAAAAAAGGGCATGTCGTTTAAGCGTAATACCAACTGCTCAGAAAGTATACTCATTCAAGAAGAGTATTTTCACAAAGAGGAAGGTGTCCAAGTTCTGCTAACAATTGATTTCTTTTTGTGGATCTCTATAAGCAGGCGGAAGAAGCATGAGTGAACAATTATTGGTTTGCAAGTATTGTTGATTTCCTGACTTCCTCCTTTTTTAAAGAGAGAAAAATTATATTTTTTTTCCTGCTCTTAAAATGGCGTTTTAGGCTAACTGCAAATAGACCAGCTTTGCTACGAAATCGAAACTGAATGGAGACTTCATTTTATTGTGTTGGATTCTGGATTGTTGGATTATATTACGTTGTTTAAGTATTTCATAAGGGGATTTTCAGCAAGAACTTTGCCATGAAGGTTCTTTCAGAAGAATGGATTCGTGACTTTATACAGGATTACACAGAAAGAATGTATTTAATTATTCAAAAGTACGAACGGAAAAAAAATGGGGATTTTTTGGATCAAGGTTTGGACGAAATTAATCAGTGTGATCAGGACTTAAATGCAATGGAGGAGATACAAATAAAAATGGATAAATATGAAGATATGATCCAGGAGGCTGTCTCCCGAACTGAAAAAAATTATAGGCTTAATGCTTTTCAAGAATTCTCTTTTTGGATTGATGGAATATATGGTAGTAATTTGTGGATTTTTGAACATAAGGATTTATTAGGCAATATTGTGACTGACTTTTCAAAAGGAGAAATGAAGGAAAGACAGAGATTAATGCATCAAAAAAAATGGCAAGAGACAAAAGTATTATCTTTTGAATTATTAATAGACAAAAATATTACTGTCCCTGAAAGACAATATGTGAGGAAGATCTGGAAGAAATGGGTTGATTATATGTTTTATATCTATTATAAAAGACTAGGTATTTGGATTTATACTGGATTTTGACGAGGATGGACTAAATTTGAATAGTTACTGTAATTCTTGGTATTGAAATTTTATAATGTGTTGTATTGTATTTTGAATAGAATATTTTTGAAAGAGTTTATGTAAGAAAGACCTGGGGGAAAAATTATATGGTTATAGAAGCTGTAAGGGAATTGGATTGGATTTTTATGTTTTAGTTGGTTTTAAATACTTTAGGATTAATTTGTTTTATTGATTTACATATTTTGTTATTCTTAATTGTTAATTTTTTTATTTTTTATTTTGTTTTCTTGAAGGATTTTGGTTGTGTTAGGAGGAAGTCAGAGCTAGAGAGGGAAAATTGGTATAATAGTTTTGGGGGAAAATCTTCTTAGCATATGTTTGTTTTATTTTTAACTATACCTTGTGCTTGTTCCGGGAAGTCAGGGGAGGGGAGGATTAGTGAAGGAGGGGGTTGGGGAAAGGGGGATTTTTTTGTAAAACGTTTTGAATTAAAAAAAAAAAGAAGAGTATTTTCACAAATAGTCTAAACCAGGGGTGTCAAACACAAGACCCGCGGGCCAGCGTGTTTAAATCTGGCCTGTGGGGCCAGCCTGGAAATATGAAAGGACTGTCCTGGGGTGCTTCTGCCGGCCAAAATGGGCCGCGGGGGGAGGGGGAGGCACCCGTGGCACCTGTGGCCCTTTTCTCGCCTCCACGGTCTTCTGCAGCACTCTGCTGGTCGAAACACCACCACCACCCTCAGCCGGCCCATGGTGGAGTACCACAATGCTGAGCCAGCCCTTGAAGAAATCAGCTTTGACACCCCTGGTCTAAACAGAATATTTACAATCTAAGCTCTTCGACAAGAGGCAGTCTTATCTACCTGTGCCAGTTCATAAAATCCCAATCTTATATTTCAAGCTTGGCTACTTTTCCATGGAAAACCCTCTGTAGACACTTGTGATGGAGGGAAGGGGACAAAAAGCTTGTTTTTTTTAAAAAACAACAACACCTGTGACCTCTTTATACAGTTCCTGAAGAGCAGACACCGCTGGAGGGTGGAGTGGCTCAAGATCAGATGGCACCAGGCAACAACACCAACCCTGAGTCAACTGGAGAAGTTCCAGTAAGTTGGAGTTGCAAGGTTGTTTCCCTTTAGAGATGAGCCCCTGAATGCAGCAGCTGGGCTTCCAAGGCCCCACTCAGATGCCTCCCTGGCTATTTCTATAGCACCAGTTCTAGAACTATTTGGTGTTATCAGAATGGCTAGTTATATATTAATGTGTCAAAGCAAAAAGTTGAGGCTGGAGTCTGTTTATCTTGTACTGTGCTAGGAAGAGGTGGAAGTCAATGTCTTCTTTTCTTTTTCTTTTCTTTTTTCTTTTCTTTTTCCCCTTGTACTTCATACCCCCTTTTCCCTGTTCCCTTTCCTGCCCTTAATTTCCTATTTTATTTTCTTTCTTTCTTGTTTTTGGTATTTTATATTTTATATAATAAAATAAAAGTGGTATTTTTTTAAAAAGCCTTTCTGGCTGAGAATTTGGATGCCAGTGAAAGATTGTGGGCTGAGCAGGGTGAGGGAAGAGAACAGTCAAATGGGTGAAAGATACGTGAATAAGAAGAAACATATACAGTAGTCCTCAGTTTACGACTACAGGGGAGCAGAATTTCTGTTGTAAGTCATGGCTGTCCTAAAGTGAGTCGTCATGTGAGTGAACCTGATTTTGTGACCATTTTCACCACTGTTATTAAATGAATCCAGTTTTCCTAGTTTATGTTTGTGTCAGAAGCTGGCTGGGAGGGTCGCGCATCACAATCATATCACCACAAGATGCTGCAACCCGTTGTCAGTGTGAGCCAGGTGCCAAATGCCTGCATTGCAATCACGGGGCAGCGGGGCTGGTATGGCCGGTGTTCAGTGCAAGAGCAGCTGGCATATCGCTTTTTCCAAGGCATCCTAATTTTCCACCGTAGTTAAACAGTCATAACTCAAGGCCTACCTGGCATTAATTATTGCATTGATTCTTCTCTGACTCTCCTCATGACGGAGAACTTTAACAATAACACGAGGACTTTCGGATTTGATAAAATGCTCGTGCCAATGCTTAGCCGTGGATGATTTCAGTTGGATTCTCTTGGATCATTGCTACATTTCTATGGGTCACGGCGTCCTTCCTTCCTTTTGTCTTTCAGTACTTAAATTCTGCTTCGTTTCCACCTGGGCCTGAGCTTCCTGTGTCGAATCCGGGAGATGCCCAGTCTGGAGAGGTAGGCGCCTCTTGCCAGGTTAGCTATTCTGAGCCTTTGAGGCACCTGCCAGGTGCTTCTGGGCCCACCTTTGCAACAGAAAATAGCAGGTAACAAGCTCAGGAGCTAAAGGCCATTGGAAGCAGGAAGAGCAGAACTGGAAGGAGGTAAATGTAGAGTAAGGTTTGGCCTGGCAATCTGTATCTGGGAACTGAAGATATAGTCAGTCGTCTCTTCTGAAGAGGCCTGTCATTCTGAAGAACCTTCCTTCCTTCGTTGAACATTATTTGTGCATGAGTTTGACTTGCGTGAAGTGCCATGAAAATCATAAACTCTTAAAATCCAACCCACGGCCTTGAGTTGCATCTGAGAGGTCCGTAACCCAGAAAGCGCCTTTAAAAAAAAAAGCAAAGCTAACTTGCATTTAGCCATATGTATAATTAACCTTTGGCCCTGGGCCCCTCCCCCTGCCCCCTCCCCCTTTGATATGAACAGAAGTTTAGCTGAGAGTTGCAGGCAGCGGCTGGCATGGTGACTTTGATTCCTTTTTTTGTGTGTTGTGTGTCTTTGCTGTTTTGTAGCTTTCGCGCTCTAGTTCAATGAGTTCATTATCCCGTGAAGTCAGCCAGCATTTAAATCAGGTACCTTGGCTGGCCCTCCTCCTCCTCCTTTCTTTTCCTGCTCCTTTTCCCTCCTTCCCCCCATCGTATCTTGTCCCAGTTCTGCCATCTCCAATTTGCATTTCTATCCAACTAACACGTCACCATAATGATGAAGCCTTCTGCCCCCCCCCCCCAAAGCAGGGAAATGGAGTACCTGGCTCTTCTTTGAGCCAACTCTCATTGGCTGGGGAAACATGGTTGCTTTTCCATAATGCAGGGTTCATAGTCCAAGCTCCTACCCCTCAAAAAAGGGTCAGAGTTAGGGTTTTGTCTAGCCAGCCTGGAATGAGATAGCAACTGAAAAACAACAGAAAAGACAAAAATGTGCTGAATCCGGCTTTGTTTTGGTGTAACCACATACTTACAATTTGCTGGTTAAACTTACCGACAAATCAAAGGTATATCCACAGGATCCCCACTTTCAGGACCGATAGCAGAGGTTGTAATGCAACATCTGGAATCAGCAGCACTCCCATACATACAACTCAAAATATGGACCAGGTATATAACACACCATTTGGCCTAGAGGTGGACTTCTCACCTCACAACCAGGAGGCTGTGAGTTCGATCCTAGGTAGAGGCTGATATTTCTGTCTCTGGGCACAATGAGAATATGTATCAGCTGCAAACACTCCGCATTGGCAACAGGAACACTCAGCTCCATTCAATTGCCCCGACTCCATCCCATTGCAAGGGATTATGGGGTCATTAAATGATCAACATACAGACCACACCTTTTATTAACGGACCAGTTAGAGAACACGGACAAAACCACTACCAACATCCTCAAAAGAATTCAATTCACAAGAGTTAGGGTGAAAACAATAACCTGCTACCCTTCCTGGATATTCTTATCAGTGCCAACTAGGATGGCAAATTAGAAACACAGGTATGTACCAACCAGCCCACTCCACCCACATAGCAACCAAGTGTCCCACTACCAAAGTAATAACACAACCTCCAACAAGAGAAGCTGTGTGTAAGAACACTATTTAGATGAGTACAAACACAACATCTTTCAACAAAATGGATATCCCTGCAGCTTCATCATATTCATAAAAAGAGCCTTGGTGGCTCAGTAAACAGCCCAACCAAAGAACTTCTAAGACCCCCAGCACTGTAGGGACAAGCCACCAAAACATCAATTGAGAGCAAATCCCTCTCCCTTCTAGCACTGATGATTGTCCCAAAGGGGCTTCTTCAGGAGGCAACGGGACTTTCTTGTTTTTTCTTTTGAAGACGTTTCCCTTCTCATCCAAGAAGCTTCTTCAGCTCTGACAGGATGGAGGGGAATGGAAGGATTCATATTCCTTGCGGAGAGCTGGTCCTTTGCATCCTTTTAGAGGGTCATTGAAGCACTTGGAGGTTTATCTGTGTCCTGTCAGAACTGAAGAAGCTTCTTGGATGAGAAGCGAAATGTCTTCAAAGAAAAAAAGAAAGTCCAGTTGCCTCCAAAAAAAGCACCTTTGGGACAACAACCATGACCTGGAGGACTGAGAAGCTCTACAGACTTAGCACTTATGATATTACCTACTTTGGGTAATGAAACATCTGCAGGAAAACAGCCAAGCTCAGAGAGCACCAAGCGCCCCTCATTTCGACTGAGTTACATTCATTCTTTATCACTACTGTTGTGATGCAATGGACACAGCGCTAGGATTTCTGGAGAGAAATTGAGTGTTTTGGAAGCGTGAATCCTACTCCACTTTTTTTTTAAAATGAACATTGACAAGAAACAGTAATTCTGTCAGCAGGGAGATTGGGGAAGTCCAAAAGGATTTCAGGGGCCGTACAGATTACCCACTCAATATCATATATCATACTATATGATGTCACGTGATATGACGTGACAGCTGTCTCCCAGTACTTGAGGGGATGTCACAGAGAAGAGGGGATTGACTCATTCTCCAAAGTAGCAGAGGGCAGGGCAGGAAGTAATGGGTGGAAGTTCATAAGAGAGAGATCCAACCTACCGTAGAAGTAATTTACCTGTCGGTGCGAATGATTAATCGGTGGAACAGCTGGCCTCCCGGAGTTGTGAGTGCTCCATTGCTGTAGGTTTTCAAGAACAGACTGGACAGCCATTTGTCTGGGATGCTATAAGGTCTCCTCCCATTTAGCCCTACGATTCTATCCCAATGCTCTGTTGCATGAATGAGTAAAATCACCAGGAACTAGAAAACAATATGTCTCAACAAGCATAAAAGACCCAAGAGTAGAGCCCTCATTTTTGCTGGAAAATTGCTCAGTGAAAATTTTCTGCTCCCTTTTGAAATCCAAAAAATATAAAAAAGAATGTTTTGCTGAATGTGAAACACACCTTCTCCATGCTTTGTGACATTCTTCTCCCACACCGAGACTCACATGCGGACACAGGTACTCCTGGTTGGGGGACACCCTTGATGCTGTGAGAAAATGATCAACATTTTACAACTACTGTTCCAGTCAAAATGCCAGTCAAAATGGCCTGATGCTCAGTCAAAATGGCCTGATGCTCAGCTGGATTTATGAGAGTTATGAATCTAAAGTCGTACGCTTAGGCAAGGGAAACCAAAAGTACGCATATAGACTGGGTGAAACCAGGCTTAATAGCAGTAACTGTGAGAGGGATCTTGGAGGCTTAGTGGACAACCAGTTAAATATGAGCCAAGAGTGTGTGGTGGCAGCCAAGAAAGCCAATGCAATCCTAAACTTCATTAACAGAGGGATACAATCAATATCAAGGGAGGTACTAATACCACTCTATAAAACTTTAATAAAACCAGATCTAGAATATAGCATTCAATTTTGGTCACCACACTATAAAAAAGAGGTTGAGACTCTAGAAAGAGTGCAGACAAGAGCAATCAAGAGGATGAGGGGACTGGAGGCTAAAACACAATGAAAGATTGCAGGAACTGGGCCTGGCTAGTCTAGTGAAGAGAAGGACCAGGGGAGATATGACAGCAGTCTTCCAATATTTGAGGGGCTGCCACAGAGAGGAGGGGCTCAAGCTGTTTTCTAAGACCTGAAGGCCAGACAAGGAACAACGGATGGAAATTGAACAAGGAGAGATTCAACCTGGAAAAGACAAATTTCCTGACAGTGAGATCAATCAACCCACGGAACAGAAGTTGCCTTCAGAAGTTGTGGGAGCTTCATCCCTGGAAACTTTCAAGAAGAGACAGAACTGCCATTTGTCAGAAGTAGTGTAGGGTCTCCTGCTTGGGTGGGGGTTGGACTAGATGATCTACAAGTTCCCTTCGAACTCTGTTAATCTGTAATCTGAAACCCTCAAAGTAGGTCCCTTTCTAGAGCTTTGGACTTCCTAGGACAGGGTCTCTCAGCCTTGGAGAATGTAAGATGCGTGGACAGAATTGCTCTGCATGTCTTAAGGTTGGCCAAGGCTAAGAAATCCTCCCTCCCAGGTTCTGTCAGAAGGAACCAAGCGCTTCAATCTTTGTTCACGTCCATATTTGGGGCTCCCTTGGAAGCAACAGGGGGGGGGGAATGCTCCTCCACATGGACCCCCAGGCAGCCTTATGGCTTGCTCCCCAACCAGTTGGGCCTTCTTTGAGCACTTGGCACGGCTAACCTTTCCGCTGCTCCTCTTGCATGTTTCGAGGGCCGCTCCCACCCTACCCCAAAGGAGCCTTTTCAGGCTCGTGCATGTGCCTTTGTTCTGTGACAGCCTGTGCTCCTGTCGGTAACACGGAAGCTTCCCTGCAAGTTGGGGGCAGGTGTGTTCTCCTTCCTGTGTTGGCATTTGTGTGTAATACTCTTGCTGCAGTATTGTGAATCCCTGCTTGACCATGCACACGAGACAAGCTTGTCTGACTTTCCTTGGCATCACAGTGATCGCAAACTCTCTCCTTGCTTTGTCTAGGCATCTTCTGGAGATCCCTCAACCGGTGCTGTTCAGTTCTACAATCCGTCTCAGTTTGCACAGGTACAGCATTCCTCCTATCAACAGTCCCCTCCGATGCAAGTACTGCAAAACTAGCCTTGTATAAACCCCTTCCACACACACCCCACTCCCTGTAATGCTTTGTGTAATGAGCAAAGATTTGCTCTAGTTTGCATTCAATCCCTAGGGTGGGTTCAGGGTCCCAATTTTTTGCTTCAACTGTGGATTGGCTAGGAATAGTTTTCTTTTGAGCTTTGAGGATTGGAATTTGTTTTGGAATAGAATTGGGAGGACTTTTTGCTTTGCATTAAACACAACCCAAGAGGAAGATTTCAAACACAACAAGAAGTTGTGGGTGCAGGGTTCTTTTTTGTCTCCAGCTGTGCGGTTACCTGATTGATTGAAAATTTTGTCTTTTTTTTTTTTTTTTTTGCAAATTTTTTTTATTTTTCCATAATAATTCCCACAATTTGACCAGTGTACAATACAATCACTTATCCAACAATCAGTCCTATACTCAAATTATACTCAGTCAGGGCTGCTCGACTGCCACTCCCCCCTTTAATCCTTTCTTCCCTTCTCATCCTTCTTAAACTTCCCCACCACCTTCTCCTCGCTTTCCTACTTCCTCCTCTTCCCACTTCTCACTACCATCCTTTCTAACCCTCTATCTCCTTCTTCTCCTCCTCCTATCCTTTCTTCTCCCTTCCTTCTTTCCTCCCTACCCACCTACCTACCTACTTTCTTCCTTCTTTACTCCTCTTTCCTTACCCTTTCCTTCGGGAGTGTTTGCCGAGCAGTCCCGACATTACACCATTCCAACTTGTTTAATTCTACCATTATTCCTGTACAATGGCAACCAATCAATTTATAGTCTTCCCTTCCCACCTCCTTCCCGAGACTTCCCAGAACAGAATACAGGGTATTGTAACTAACAAACATAATCTAAAATATAACATAAAACATATTCCATTTCACACCATCACACTATCAATTCCTTCTTTCTTAAACTAATACATAATAATTCCTAACTTCACTCAAAACTAATTGATATTTTTAATCTGATACTTATTTTGAATATAATCAATCCACTTCCTCCATTCCAATATATATTTTTCTTGTGTACAGTCTTTCAAGTAGGCAGAAATTTTGCCATTTCTGCTAAATTTGATACTTTACTAATCCATTCTCCAATTGTGGGTAAGTCTTCTTTCTTCCAATATTGTGCAATCAATAATCTTGCAGCAGTTATTAAATTCAGAATCAGTTTTGTCTCTATAACAGTGCAATCTGAGATTATTCCTAATAAAAGAACTGTGGAACAAACTTGATCTTCTTTTCAAAATGTTCTGCATAATCCACCATATTTTTAATCCAAAAGGCTTTAACTTTTTGCAAGTCCACCATATATGATAATAGGTAGCATCCTCACAATCACATCTCCAACATTTTGCTTTCACATTTGGATACATACATGACAGTTTTTAGGATCTAAATGCCATCTATAAAACATTTTATAAAAATTTTCTCTTAAATTTTGTGCTTGCGTGAATTTAACATTCCTCACCCAAATTTTTTCCATGTTTCTAACATTATAGGTTGTTGAAAATTTTGTGCCCATTTTACCATACAATCTTTAACCAACTCCATTTCTGAATCAATTTCAACCAATACATTATATAATCTCTTTATATGCTGTTGACCTTGATCTTTTATTTGTTTTACCAGATTATCATCACTTTGCCTTATACCAATTTTCTGATCTATTTTCCATCTAGATTGCAATTGTCCATACTGGAACCATGTATAATTTCTTCCTTCATCCCTCAATTTCTCCCTAGATTTCAACTGTAATTCCCCTTTTTCCATAGTCAAAAGCTCCTTCATGGAGGACAGCTTTTATTTCATTAATACCTAAAGAAGATCGAGATGGTGTTAAACCAGAGAATTATAGGCCAATATCGCTTTTAAATACTGATTATAAGATATTTGCTAAGATACTAGCGAATAGATTGATGCCACTGATGAATCAATTAATTCATAATGACCAATCAGGATTTATTAAGGGGAGACAGATGAGATATAATATGAGACAAATTGTAAATTTACTTGAATATTTGGAAGGAAACAGCCAGGTTTCAGCAGCATTCCTCTTTTTGGATGCCGAAAAAGCTTTTGATAGATTGGATTGGCAGTTTTGTTTAAAGTAATAGAAAAATGCAATTTGGGGATTATTTTATTCAAGCAATTAAGGCTATATATCAAAAGCAAACAGCTCAAATAATAGTAAATGGTGGATTAACAGAATCTTTCAAGATTGAGAAAGGGACTAGACAAGGATGTCCCTTGTCACCATTATTATTCATTCTAACTTTGGAAATATTATTGAGTAAGATACGTGGTTTAGATCGAATAAAAGGAATTAGAATTAAAAATCAAGATTATAAATTAAGAGCGTTTGCAGATGATTTGGTTGTTTCTTTATCTCAACCAATACATTCAGCTGTATATTTGATGGAGACAATTGATCAGTATAGTAAGGTATCTGGGTTTAAAGTGAATCAACAGAAGACAAAAATGATAATTAAAAATATGAATACACATCAGAGGGAAGAATTAGAAAGAATAACTGGATATGAAGTAGTTAAAAAGGTTAAATACTTAGGAGTATACATTACAGCATCGAATGTAAAATTATATAAAAACAATTATGAGGTATTGTGGGGAAAAGTAATTAAAGAAATGGAGAAATGGAAGAAGTTACAATTATCATTGTTGGGAAGAGTGGCAGCTATAAAAATGAAAATTTTGTCTTTTCAGCCTTCTGCAGCTCCGGCTAGCTCCCGACTTGGCAGATTTGGGCAGAGAAAATACCCCACCTTAAAATAGCATCCATTTGGTCTCTCAGCCGGGCCATCGCACAAGAAGTCCCCAAAGATGTCACGGGAGAATCCATCTGGATGGCTCCCCCACGGAGATCGTGGCCGATGTTGATTACCAAATGCTCTCCTCGTTACCCAAAAGCTTGGCTGAGATGGTCAAACGTCCAGAGGGACTGGAGAAATCAACCCACAGGAATGCAGCTGGGGCTGCTTCAACCTGAAGGCCTGGGGACCCCCCTTTTTCCTCCTCGGCTTTGCTAAAATCCAGCTGCTCCGTCTACAAGACTTTTCCCGTGTCACCTTTTAACATTACAGTTTGTGGCCTTACAGGGATCGGGGCATTGTTTTTATGCATATAAACCACTACTTGGGGTTTATTGCTCATCTGGCACATTAACAGAATTGGTGGGGATTTTCTTTTCCTATCGACTTTCCCTCGCTCCCACCCTTCAGGGAGGGGAAATGTAGCTGATCCAAATAAACAGAGAAATGTATAATGAATAGGGGGAAAGAAAAAGAAAAAAAACTGTGACTTGTAATCTTAAGATTTCCTTGGAAGTGGATTTTCTTTAGTGTATATGTAGTTTGCGTCTTAGCCTCCTTGTAAAACGAACTGTAGAGTCAGGAGCGGAAGCTCTTTGTACAGCATTTCGCATTGTTCTCCTTCTGATAATTCCTCTGAAAGTGCAATATAGCTCCTTTCTGAAACTCGGATCCCTCCAATAACTTCGTAACAGCTCAAAAGGGCTTAGCATTGTATTTTTTAAAACTTGTGGAAGTTTTCCTTCTTCCATCTCAGACTTTTCCCCACGGGCCCAGCTCATAATTTACCTGGTTGTCCCTTTTTTAAAAAAAAACTAATTAAATTAGCAAGCCTCTCTAACAAGAGATGTGAAATAGGTCTCAGGTGGAGTTGCAGGATCTCTTCAAAGCTGTCATAGGTTATGCTAACATCCACGTAAGTCTGATCAGCGACAAGACGAAACTAATGGTTGGTGCAGTAAAGGCCAGTCCAGAAGACCAATGCTCAAGTCAAGAAATACAGAGGGTATTTTTGAATGTTGATGCTTGACTCTGTGGCTTAATTCTACATATCTGGGTTCTGGAGAGTCTTAAACACATTTCCAAGGATTGTTGTGGGCGAAGAGTTGTAAAAAAAAAAGGCAGAACTTGTCTCAGCCACTTGCTGGCCTCTCTTCTAGTCATCTTGAATTTGTTCAAGATGTTTTTTGTCCCTTTAGACCTCTGCCTGTGTCGATGACCACCAAGCATTTTTCCACTTCCAAGTTTCCTCCACCCAGAAGAGCCACTCTCTGTCCTAAATGTTATAAACGACACTGTACATTCTTAAAATAAAAATATTTTGCGCATCTGGAGCACTTTTCACACTTAACTCAGCCTATGGTTTATTGGGGTCCCCAACTTTACACAGAAGCAGGCGTCCGAAGAGCCTGCAAGTTTCTGGCACCGTAAACCATCAACCTTCCTCTCACTTTGGAGAAACCTTTCTTAGGAGATTTGAGTGGCGTTCGCCAAATTCCTGCGCCCATTGGGAGAATCGAGGCTGAATGGATGGTCCCAAATCAGCATGGCGAATCTGTATAAAACCTTTTAAGTTCTATCAAGTCATCGTCCGCTCAGATTTTCTCCGAGAGGGTCTGTCCCCCACCTGGTCCTTCAGTTTTCTAAGCATGCCCCCATCTCCACCCTAACTGAGTCCATCCCTTTTGCAGCTGGTTGTCCTCTTTCCTTCCACCTCCTCCAGAGCTGGGTGGTTCACCCCCTCCCCCCAATAGATTTGAGTCAGGTCATTGCCTCAAGAGAAGCCTCTCGGTTGAGGAGCTTTGTCTTCTCCAGTCCCAGAGTTCAAAAGCATCAATGTTGCTAAACAGTTATCTGAAACAATATAGGTTCTGCTTGAGCAGGGGGCTAGACTAGAAGACCTCCAGGGTCCCTTCCAGCTCATTCATTCTATTCTGAGTGCTCTTCCTCTCCTGCTTCCTTGCAAATACAAGACATAGAAGCTGGAGTCATGATGCATAAAAGCAACAAGCAGTCATAAGCAAAGCCCTGCATGTGGTGAGGATAATGAAGAAATGCCCTTGGTACTGGAACATAGTTCATTTAGTGCCTGTTTAAAGTTACAACCGCACTGAAAAAAAGTGACGTGACCATTTTTCACACTTGCGACTTTTATAGCATCCCCATGCCCATGTGAGAAAAATCCAGATGCTTGGCAGCTGGTTCATACTTATGACCGTTGCTATGCTGTCCCCGGGGTCACGTGATCCCCTTTTGCTACCTGACAAGCAAAGTCAATGGGGGAACCCAGATTCATTTAGCGACCTGCAGCAATTCACTTAATGTCTGTGGCAAGAAAGATGGTAAAATGGGCCAAAACTCATCTAAATGAGTACGTGTCTCACTTAAGGGTAATGTTGGGCTCCGTTGTGGTCGTAAGTCGAAGACTCCCTGTAAAGATCAATGGGGGAAAAACTGCCCGGATGCCCAACCAGAACGAAAGGAGCCCCCACCCCGATCCCGTGACCTTTCGCTGTGGGTGCGGCGCGGCTCCCCCACCCCTCCGGGTTCCAAAGCGGCAGGGAAGAACCGCCCACCGCAGGGCGCCATGGCAACGCACTGAGGAGGCGGGGCGAGGGGAGCGTGCGCAAGCGCGCGGGGAGGGGGCGGCCGTTGGAAGGGGGAGGAGCCACGGCCTCGACTACGGGACGGGAAGGGCTCGGCGCGAGACTGCTCAACAACGGCCCTGCGAGGTAGGCCTTCCCACCGTTGGCGGCTCTGTATTATTTCGCTTTGCGGTTTTGATCCGTGCCGTTATTTCGCTTTTCACTCGCATTTCTTTGCTTTCCTTTCCCTTTGATCGGTTTAATTCTGTTTTACTGATTCTGACGCGGGTTACGGCCGGCCCGACTCGGCCGCCCACCCCACCCCGCAAATCAAGGAAAACAATCCCAAGCCTCCCCTTAGGAACCTTTCCGTGCATGCCGTGGATGATGGGGCCCTTCATCATGACCTGCCCCCAGAGGGACCTTTGGAGGAAAGGAGGGGCCTGGAGTTGGGGGCCCCTTTGCCCTCCCTTCCCAGGCTTTGCTAGCTGAGTGTGGGGGAGGGGGGCTCTGGGTCACCTTGCCCCCATTGGTGACCCTCTGCTGCTGAAGGGGGCTAGTCCAGGTCTGCCCCTCCCCCATCCGTCTAGGGCTTCCTCCTTCACTTCCTATCATCTCCTCCCCTCCCCCCGTCAGTCTTTGGAAGAAGGAGGGAAAGACCCCCAGAGAGAGGACCACAGGCAGGCCCCGACTTACGGCCACAACGGAACCCAAAGTTCCTGTTGGTAAGCGAGCCACTTGTTAAGTGAGCTTGACCCCGTTTTAAGATCTCTCTGGCTATGGTCGTTAATTGTTAAGGTACTAGCATGGTTGTTAAGTGAGCCACTGCAGTAGTTAAATTAGTAACATGGTTGTTAAGTGAATCCCGTTTCCCCCTTGGCTTTGTCTGTCAGAAGGTCGCAAAAGGGAATTGCGTGACCCCCCTGGGACAACCGTCCTAAATAGGAGTCAGTTGGCGAGCGCCTGAATCGTGATCATGTGACCACGGGGATGCTACAATGGTTGTAAGTGTGAAAAAGGGCAGTAAGTCACTTTGCGTTGTCACAATAGCAATAGGACTTAGACTTGTGTACCACTTTACAGTGCTTTACAGCCCTCTCTAAGCGGTTTACAAAGTCAGCCTCTTGCCCCCAACAATCTGGGTCTGTTGTAACTTTGAATGGTGACTAAATGAACTGTTGTAAATCGAGGACCACCTGTATTGCGACTGGGTTAGACTTCTTCCCCCTGAAATTGCTGAGGATAAATTGCAACAATGTGGAAAGTATATGTGGTTGATTGGAGACACAAGTTATCCTTTTCCTGTAGTTGAGCTGCCATAGAGATCCAAGGATTAATCCAGACAATGTGTTAACAGAATAACAGGATTGGAAGGGACCTTGGAGGTCTTCTAGCCCAACCCCCCTCCCATGCCATTTCAAATAAACAGCTGTTCAGGCTCTTCTTAAAAACGTCCAGTGATGGAGCACCCACAACTTCTGGAGGCAAGCTGTTCCACCAGCTAATTGTCCTCATTGTTAGGAAGATTCTCCTTAATTCTAGATTACTTCTCTCTAATTAGTTTCCAACCATTGTTTCTTCTCTTGCCTTCTGATGGTTTGGAAAATAGGTTGACCCCCTCTTCTTTATGGCAGCCCCTCAAATATTGGAACACTGCTATCATGTCACCCCCTAGTTCTTCTGTTCTCTAGATTAGCCATACCGAATTCCTGCAACTGTTCTTCATATGTTTTAGCCTCCAGCCTCCTAATCATCCTTGTTGCTCTTCTCTACATTCATTCTACAGTCTCAACATCTTTTTTATAGCTTGGCGACCAAAACTGGATGCAGCATTTCAAGTTTGATCTTGATTCTATCCCTCTGTTAATTGGCTTTTTTGATAACTGCCACACACGGTTGGCTCATATTGAAATGGTTGTCTTCTAGAACTCCTGGGTCACTCTCACAGTTACTGTGATTGCTGTTAAGACAGCTTCTACCTATTCCATACCTGTACATTTTATTTTACCTGCCTAAGTGTAAAACCTTACTTTTCTCACTATTGAATAGATAGGACCCAGCGTTCAAGTCTGTCAAGATCTTTCTTGGTGTCCTCTGCAAATTTGATAGGTTTTCCCCTTCTATCCCTCATCTAAATCATTTATGAAGATATTGAAGAGTACTGGGACTAAGCAAGACTCTTGGGGTACCCCACTGCATACTTCCCTCCTTGTAGACATAGTTTCATTGAGGACCACACATTGAGAGTGGTTGGTCGGCCACTTACAAATCCATCTAGTGATAATATTGTCTAACCCTATTTCTATCTTATCATAGGTTGTGGTCTCCTTTATCAAATACCTTACTGAAATCCAAGTAAATTATGTCCACATTTCAGTGGTCTAATTTAGCCACTTTGTCAAAGAATGCAATAAGATTTGTCTGCCATGATCTGGGTTTGACAAACTCATGTTGGCTTCCGGTTATAACTTTGCTTGCCTTTGGTGTTCGCTGATTCATTTTTTATTATCTTTTTCAGCATTTTCTCAAATATTCCTATTCCGTAGTTTCCTGGACCCATTTCCCTCCCTCTTTTGAAGATGGAAATCATGTCAGCTCTTCTAGGAACTCCTTTCTGGGAGTTCCCTGGTGCTCCATTACCTCCATAACCATAAATATATTTTTCCCAGGTTGATATCCCTGCCTTGACACCTGATACTTTGCTGGGTATAAATTACAGTCTCTTTTAAAGACTGTGTATAAACTATTTAAGAGGCGCCTTGCATTTTCATCACCATCTAGTTAATCGTGGGGTGAATAGTGTTCTTCCAGATGAATCTACCCTAATAATAATTTCCTGCAATTCTAATTTGTTTCAAAAACCTTTGATCTTTAAAATAGGAATGACCCAAGTAATACTAGGCACATCTTTTGAGAGTGGATCCATTGGGTGGTCTCAAAATTTTGCAGTTAAAGCAGAAGGCTTGGATAACCTCTATCATTAACATTTCTAGGGGCAGTACAAAATGAAATGTCACACCAGCTTGGGTAGCACTTTTAGGGTTCCTTCCCTGACCATTTTTTTCTCATATTCCCCTTCAGGTTTTTCCTTTGAGATGGAAACTTGGCTAGTAAGAAAAAGTGGTTCTTTGACTTCCTTCTAGTTGGCGCATCTAATGGATTCTCCTAGCAGACAATGGAGCACCTCTCAAGCGATGGGCCCCAAATCCTGCAGCCAAAGGAGGACAGCTGCTCCCCAAGGAAAGAGGCAGATAGTAGTGGGGATCATCATTTCGAGGACCCACCAGAAATCAAGCTCCCCTTTTCCAGTGACCCTTTTAGACTGCAGTTAGAAGGCTCCCAAGGCCCAGCTGGGCTCAAGTCATTTACTCCAAAGCCTCCCCGTAAACCGAGGCTGGAGCGGACGTCGTCTCTGGACGAACTGATCTGGCAGCGGCGGAGGAGGCCTTTCAGAATGAATCAAGGGAATTCGGTTGATTCAACTGAGGGGGGCTCCTCCGATGGGTCTTTCCAGGGAGAGAGCCCCACCAAGCAGGAAGTCGCCTCCAGCGGTGACCATCGCCACCTGCGGCCTCGGCACGACTTGAACCCGGGCTCCGAGGGTCCCCACTTCAGCCAAAGCAGACCCAGCCTTTCAGCTTCACCCAGGAAGTTGTCCAAGGTCTTGGCCTCCCAGCCTCCACCTCCTCTGGAACTAGAAGGCTCCTTTCCTTCTCTGAGGACAACTAATAGGATTGACCCAGATTGTGTGGAGTACAAGTTTGGCTCCCGGAGGGGGCTTCCAAGAGCAGGCAGCAGCTGGAGCGACACACAGCTTCAAAGCCGTGGGATGGCTTGTGAACACTGCTTGGCAGCCTCCACCAAATCGACCTTCAGCCTGCTGGCCCCCATCCGTGTCACAGATGTGCGAAACAGGTGTGTATCTAGAAGGTGGGAGACCACGAGGGCGCTAATCACCTGCTCCAATATGGACATTTGCAGTTCTTTTAAGACAAATTTTTCTTTAAGGAACTCTGAACACCAAATGGGAAAAGTGTGTGTGTGTGTGTGTGTGTGTGTGTGTTTGTTTGTTTGGGGGGGGGAGAGGGGGTTCTTAGAAGGATGCTTCAGCCGCAACCTAATATCCCCTCCAATAATATCATTGGGAAATCCTTGTCAGTTCTGAGTGTATAACTTTTAGATAATAAGGTTTTGCTTATTTTCTTTTAGAAAGTTATGTGTCTGCAGATAGTGCTGCTTACTGAATCACACGCTGCTCTGCCCTGCCTTCCCAGCCCAGCTGCTTAGATCCCTGGCATAAATCAGGTTCAGCCTTAGAGCTGCCAACAGAAGGATAGGGTAGCATGTGACAAGGAAGCCCCTGCTGCTCTTTTGCTGATTCTCCTGTGCTCCAGAGAAAGAGAATGCTGTTTCATATTCATCAGGAATATGATGCTGTTTTAATCTTGAGACGGGAAAAATCCATTATAAAATGACTGTTACACCACTGAGCTCTGTGTAGCCTCTGTGTCTAGGAATCACTGACTGGGATGGACTAGCCCTTCCCTCTCTAAAACTGAGGCAAAGTCCTAGAGAGGCTCCTTGATAACAGGAGGGTACCATGTTTCAAAGGCTGTTCTGTCCTTCAGGTGCATGCAGTCATCCCTGGTTGAGATAGAAAACTAGCAGAAGTGAGCTGTGCATATGTTAGAGACTGTTTATTGTGGAATAATTCTGATTGCACCACAGTGTACCTTCTCTTGTGTCTCCACCTTTCATTCCAGGCTTTGGGTAGGGAGAATGGGGAAAGAAATACTGGCTAGCCACCCAGCATACTTTGCAGTGTTGGGAGGGCGTTAAAATGTGTAACAGAGATACCCAGCCATCCCTGGTGGCAATGTTTAATAACAGGGAGAATGGACAGCTCTACATGCTCTATGTGCAGCAGTATGTTGTTCTTCTAGCAGAATTCTTTTCTAGACTTTTCTGGCTCAAATCAGAAGGCTGTTCATGATCTTCGAAGCCAACACAACTTCACACTTGGGTGTTTTTAAGAGCAGCCCTATTCCCCACAAACTCAGTTGCCTTTTTTTTGCTTTTTGTGAAATCCCAGTACAGTTTTCACCTCCATGCCATCACTCTGCCAAGCAGCTAATTCCCACAGCACTGTCTTATGCCTGAGGATATTTACCCTCGTAGTGAGACTGTATTACTATTTTCCTTCTCATCTTTCCTTCTCCTATTGGTATCTTATGATTATATTACTTATTGCTTGCATGTACACTGAGAGCTTATGCACTGAAGACAAATTCCTCGTGTGTCCATGAGCCTTGGCCAATAAAGAATAAAGAATATTCTCTTCTTTTCCTCATGAGGACTTAAGCACTGGAGTACCCTTCCCTGCTCATTTTGCAATGGCCCTGTCAAGGGAGGTTAAATGTGGAGATAAGAATTGATCCCCAGTCACTTAGTGGGCTTCATGATTTGAGCTTGTCCTCCCAAGTATTGTAACTGCTGCATCTCACTGAATTGAAGAAGACCTCTCTGTGTGTCTCTCTCCCCCAATGCCAACTGAGCTTTTTTTAGAGGGGGACTTTGCCAAGACTTTGGAGTTAAGAAAGGCCTGGCTCACCTCCTCCTTTCTTATGCCTTTGACTTCTCAGTCCTGATTTCAGTCTTAGGTTCACTTTCCACAGGTAAGTCAAGCCTATAAACCTACCCTCTAGATTGTCTTAATGCAACAAAACAGAATATCCTTTTCTACAGAAGCTACTTGGAAGGCAGCCTTCTTGCTAGTGGTGCCCTCCTGGGAGCAGAAGAGCTGAACCGGTATTTTCCTGATCGCAACATTGGCATCTTTGTAGCCACCTGGAACATGCAGGGCCAGAAGGTGAGGAAGGGAGGGGTCAGTGTCCTTCTCTAACCACCAGAGTTTTTATAGGAAAGTCCAGCAGGAAAAAATAAAGGCTCAGCTCAGCTTGGCCTACAGAATTGGCAGGTATGGGTTCACACAAACTTTTCTCCCTGGGAAAGAAAGCGTTGCCCTTTTACACCGTGAACTCTGCAGATATTTCGGGACAGTGTCATAATATGATTCAGGTTTTGCATGTCAAGTTCATATTTTAATGCAGACAATTTGGAAGCATGTTCAATGAGGTTATGCGCAACCTATCGGAACTAACCAGCATTTTAGGATCCATAAATCTTGCAGCTCTTCCATTCCCAGATGAGGAGTGTTTTTTTATTCCTTTTAGCTTTTCTTTTACAAACATTTTTTTCTGGGAAATGTAATAAAAGAGTGGAAAGATGCAGATGGGTCAGTCCAGCTTTCTAAAGGTGATCTGTGGGTGAGAAAACTAAAGAAAACGGGAGTCTCTCCTTGTGTGATTCTTTTGTTTTTGCCACGTTACAGATGGGACTTGCAGTTGTCCTTGTTACAATGCTTGTGTACCCGAAACAAGTATTTGTGCATCATTTCACAAGTAGTGCATGGGATAGCAGGAGGAGAAGAGTTGCCGTAATCTTCCAAATATTGTGGATTATGTGATTTTCTGAACAGATCAGAAAATGGCACATTTGTCCATTTTCTGCATTCCAACCCAGGTGAACAGGAAAGTGTTTGCAGCCTGCAGGCAGAAAAATGGATTTGATACCTGAATCATTTCTTGTTCTTCAGTTGGCAGAAAGCCCTCCAATTGGCCTGTAGGGCTCATCTACAGTTGGAAAGGTCATTTTTTTCTTGCAGGAACTCCCTGAAGTGCTGGATGACCTCCTGTTTCCGTCTGAGCCTGATTATGCCCAGGACATGTATGTGATAGGGATCCAAGAAGGCTGTCCAGATAGGTATGGAAAAAGAAGCAATTTGGTAGTGAGGGACCCTTCTTCCCTCCCTCCCTCCCTCCCTCCCTCCCTTCCTATATCCCTTCTTCCTTCCCATCTCTCTACCTCCCTCCCATCCTTCCTTCCTTTCTTCATCCTCCCTCCTTTCCTGTATCCTTCCTTTCTTCCCATTCCCATCTTCCTCCCTCCCTCTGTCCCTCCCTCCCTCTTTCCTGCTGAGAATCACCACACTACAAGTAGGATCATTACACTCCATGGGTTAAGGCTGTTGCAAATCCTGTCTCCCCTTTTGCAGTGAGACTCTCCCCTTCCTGTCAAAGCCTTTGTCTCGTAGGCGAAGGCCTCCTTTGGGAGAAGGCTGCTAGGGGTCTGTTGGCAATTTTAGTCCCGTCTTCTCCTTTCCTCTTCATTTGTCTGCAATCTTCAGTGGGCATGACCAGAGACTGGAATCCGGGAGAAGAGTGAAGGTGGGCAGTTCCCTGCCAGGAATTGGGAGCCAAACGGAGGATCCCTCCCAAGGACACGGAATACGTGCGAATGACGAGTGCTTCCAGGAGATCCCGTGTCCTCTGAATCAGCCTGACTGGCCCCAGAAGTCTTTTCTGAGCTTGGATTGGGCCTGCTGACCTCAGAGCTGCTCCAGTACCCAATTGGCTTTGCTTCCTTTCTGCAGGCGAGAGTGGGAGATTCGCCTGCAGGCAACGCTGGGCCCTCAGTACGTCATGTCTTACGCAGCTGCTCACGGGGTCCTTTACCTGTCCTTCTTCCTGCGAAGGGATCTCATCTGGTTTTGCTCAGGTAGGCATGGATGGCCAGGGATGAATTCCCAGTGGCCTTTTCAGTCACTTCTACCATGGGAATTTGGCTGAATCAGCAGACAGCCTTGTTTCTGTTTGGTGGGGAGAAAGCTGCTGGCTTAGAAGGTGGAACTGAAGCCCGTCATTGAATTACAGCATTTTCCACCCCAGGTATTAAGGAGAAGAGCCACCTTTTTGTTCTATCCCTGCCTGGTCTGAGCACTCGTTGACAGGCCGGGCCGCTTCTCTCTTCCCACAGAGGTGGAATGTGCCACAGTGACAACGCGCATCGTGTCTCAATTCAAAACCAAGGGTGCGCTGGGAATTTGCTTCACATTCTTCGGCACATCCTTCCTTTTCATCACTTCCCACTTTACCTGTGAGTATCTCCCCAAGTTCCCCTTGCGCCTGCCTTGGAGTCAGAGTAGGTTCCCCCCCCCCCACAAAGCTCTGTAAACAGGTATTCCAGTTGAACTATCTGCTTTATGCTCTGTTCCCAGTTGAATGCAAGTAAGGTAGAGATGAAGACTTATTGCAGAAAGTGAGGAAGCTGGGTCTTCAAAGAAATGGACAGCCCCAGACATTCCTCCCCCTTTATAGTCCCAAGGCTTAAATCTGGGTATCCTCTCTGCCTTTGTGGAGTCCACAATCATGGAGCAGCAGCAGATTATTAGGGGATTGGAGGCTCAAACAATTGCAGGAACTGGGCATGGTTAGTCTAGTGAAGAGAAGGACCAGGGGAGACAGGGTAGCATCTTCCAATATTTGAGGGGCTGCCACAGAGAGGAGGGGGTTAACTTATTTTCCAAAGCACCAGAAGGCCAGAGAAGGAATAATGGATGAAAACTGAACAAGGAGAGATTCAACCTAGAAACAAGGAGAACTTTTCTTGACAGTGAGAGCAATCAACTCATGGAACAGAAGTTGCCTTCAGAAGTTGTGGGAGCTTCATCACTGGAAGCTTTCAAGAAGAAATTGGACATCCATCTGTCAGAAATGGTCTCCTGCTTGGGCAGGGAGTTGGACTAGATGACCTGCAAAGTCCCTTCCAACTCTGTTAATCTGTAATCTAATCTGGCCTGTTAAGGTTTTCAGGGAATTCTCCAGTTGGAGATTTCTACCCAAAAGGTTGAATCTATACAAATTTCCCTTTTCAAATAAATGAACATGACTTCTCGGGTGACACACTTATAAACTGTTTCTCTGTCTCTTCCAAGATAGTGCATACAGAATAAAAAACACACTCAGAAAGTCGATAGAGGAGACTTTGGGTTTTTGTAATTGAACAAGAGACCTTTGGTAGTTGGGTGTTGTGGTTAAGGCACCAGGATAGAAACCGGAAGATGGTGAGTTCGAGTCCTGCCTTGGGCACAAACCAGCTGACTGACAGTGAGCCAGTCACTTTCTCTCAGGTCTAGGAAGGAGGAAATGGCTTCCATGCCAAAAAACTGCAAGGACTTGTCCAGGTAATAATCTCTAAGAATTGGACACAAGTGAATGGAAGGGAAAAAAAGTAACGAATCTCAGATTGGTGAGTTGTTTCCTTTGAGAGTTAAGATGGTACAGCAGTCCCGTTCTGGAGAAGGCGAGTGGGCAGAGGAAATCTGCCAGCCTGTGTTCACTCTCCAGCCTGAGGTCCATGATCTGTAGGGCTGCAGCATCCAGTACCTTTAGAATCCCAGCTCCCTTCCTTCCCTTCCCCACTTTCCCCAGCCAAGAATTTTGATCTTTCCCACTAGAAAATGGGAAAATATCCCCTTTGTAATCTCTGACTCTTCGCCTGACAGCTGGGCTAACCTTTGACCCTCAATTAGACTCTGTAGCCCTCGTTCTTCTCCCTGATCTTCAGAATTCTGGCCTTATATTGTGAACGTTGGAGATTATTCCAAAAGAATCTTGCCTCATTTTTAGTGGGACTCTGATTCAGATTCTTTTCTTGATCCAGCCGGCTCTCCTTGCTCCATTTGCAGAGGGGAGCGGGGATGAGTCTGCCTATTGAGATGAGGTGGACCGGTTGCTTTCATGGTGTGGAGCCAATAACTTGGTCCTTAACACCAATACGACCAAGGAGCTTATAGTGGACTATAGAAGGAATAGATCAGACATCCTGCCCTTGTTTATCAATGGAGACTGAGTGGAGCGAGTGGCCAGTTTTAAGTTTCTGGGTGTTATCCTAAAAGAGGACCTGACCTGGGGCACTCACATTGCAGCACTGGTCAAAAGGGCCCAGCATACTACCCAAGGGAAACTACTACTTCTCGGGAAACAACAATTGAATGAAAAATTGATGGTGACCTTCTACCGCTGCAGTATAGAGAGCAATTTAACTTACTGCACCTGTGTATGGTTTGCCAATTGCACAGTGGCAAATAGGACATCACTCCAGAGGGTCAACATCATTGCCCAGAGGATCATTGGTTGCCCCCCGCGGCTCTTTGAAACAGCTTTCTAGTTCCCGCTGCCTTAAAAATGTTCAAAACATCCTTAAAGATCCATCTCATCCTGGGCACCCGTTTTTTTTTGAACTATTACCATCTGGCAGTCGGTACAGGACAATAAAAACAAGGACATCCCAGAGCAGTAACTGTATTGAACTCTACTGTATAGTACAGGAGTCTCCAACCTTAGTAACTTTAAGGCTTGTGGACTTCAACTCCCAGAGGAACCCCCCCCCCAAAAAAAAAACCCCATGCCCTAAACAGCCTTCTTTTCTTTCAGCTGGAGATGGCAAAGTCACTGAGAGGGTCCTGGATTACCACAAAACCATCCAGGCTCTTTCGCTGCCCAGAAATATTCCAGATACCAACCCTTATCGATCTAGTTCCTGTGAGTAACTTGGCACTTGAAAAATGCTGGTTTTCATTTATATTCTTCGATATCATTTTAAAATGTGGGTCCCAGCAATAAAATCAGATTTTAGAGGGAACAGCCAGTGTTTCCCAATGTGGGCAATTTTGAGATGGGTGGGCTTTATTTAATGATTTATTTAGTGATGACAGTTTTTCCCTGCATGGCATCGCTCTGCTAAACAACTAATTCCCACAACACTGTCAAACTATTTAGTAAGACTGTATTAATAGTCTTCTTCTACTTATCTTTCCTATTACCTATCTCCTTTTCTACTTATGACTAAAACTGTGTTGCTTGTATCTTTATAATTTATATTGTTTTATTTCCTAATTCTGGGAATTGAAATCCATGCATTTCAAAGTTGCTGAGATTAGCACCGAGATGGCAAATGGTGGCAGATTATGGTCACTATGTTTCAAAAAATGTGACAAAGTCACACAGAAATTCAGAATTTAGACAGTCTTCGACTTATGACTGTTGCGACATCCTCATGGTCATGTGATCAAAATTCAGCTGCTTAGCAACTGGCATGTATTTATGATGGTTGCAGTGTCCCGGGTCCTCTTTTGTACCCTTCTGAGAAGCAAAGCCAATGGAGAAGCCAGACTCACACAATAACCATGTTGCTAACTTAACAGCTGCAGTGATTCACGTAACAACCGTGGCAAAAATGGTTGTAAAATTGGGCACAACTCAAAAACTGGTTTAGCAGTGGAAATAGTGGGCTCAAATGTGGTCATAAGTCGAGGACTCTCTCTACAGAAATTCAGAGTTCAGACTTGAAGCGGTTTTAGTTTCAGTTGCTTTGTTTGGAAGCTTTGAATGGAATGAATTTCACCCTTAAATCTCTTGGTCAGCCTCGGGTGCCAGTGGTTGGGGAAGGCTTCGTCTTCACTGTTGCAGCCTCTTTAGAATAGACTAGAGCTGGAAGGGACCTTGGAGGTTTCTCATCCAGCCCCCTGCTCAAGCGGGACAACCTGTACTATTTCAGATAAGGGGCCGTCTAGTCCCTTCCTAAAAACCTCCAGTGATGGAGTGCCCAGGATTTCTGGAGGCAACTTCGGTTTCACTGGTTCATTGTCCTTTTTTATATATATAAAGTTTTTTATTTTATAGACAAACCTACATTTAAAGCACCAGCAATTTCTTCCATGTGAAGTCTCGGTGTTTTCTTCCTGGCTCCATTATTTTGTTGTTTCTTCTTTCTTCATTTCAATTTGAACTACTACCATTTCCCCCCAAATACACTATTATCATTTTCTTACATTGCTTATCTGTACCTTTCTTCTAACCAATGGTAAAATTTATCCCATATCTTAAAATATTCTGAATCCTTTCTTTCTTTAATCAAGGTTAATCTATTCATTTCTGTACAATCTAAAACTTTTCTAATAATTTCTCCTTCCAGAGGTATTTTCTCTGTTTTCCAATTTTGCGCAAAAACTATTCTTGCTGCTGTAATTACATGTATAATCAAATAAATATTTTCTTTACTAATTTTCTCTGGTAGAATCCCCAGTAAAAACAACTCCGGTTTTAAATCAATATGTTGTTGGGTTATTTCTTCTAACCAACCCTTTATTTTCTCCCAATAGTTTTTGGCTTCTGGACATGTCCTTCACATATGATAATAAGATCCTGGTAACTGATGACATTTCCAACATTTAGCTGATTTGTCTTTAAACATTTTCACTAGTTTCTCAGGTGGCATATGCCATCTGTAAGACATTTTATATTGAATTTCTTTATATGCAGTGCACATTGTTAATTTATAATTCCTCTCCCATAGCTGTTGCCATTTGTCTAGGTCTATTGAATATCCAAAATTTTTAGCCCAAGCTATCATAGTTTCCTTTACTTGTTCCTTTTCTAACTCAATCCCCAACAAGAAGTTATAAATTTTTTTGATTAATTTGTCCTCTGTTCCTGTGAGAATCCTATCCAGCTCAGTCTTTTCTAAATAAAAACCATAGAGTTTAACATCTTTCTGATATCTTGCTTGTATTTGCATATACATATACCAATCTAAGTCAATCCCCTGTTCTTCCAAATCTTTTTTTTTTTTTTATTCAAAAAGTTTTACAAAATTTCCCCCCCCCCTTTCCCCCCCTCCTCCCCCCTCCCTTCGCAACCCCCCTCCCCCCCCGACTTCCCGGAACGAGCACAAGGTATAATTAAAAATAAAACAAACATATGCTAAAAAATTTTCATCCCAACTTAATTGTACCCCTACAATCATCAATTCCTAACTTCCCCCAAAAGCAATCAAAATAATACATCATAATCATTCAAAACAGTCTGATAACTCTTAGTCTGATATCTACGTTGAATATAGTCAATCCATTTTTCCATTCCTTTAAGTATCTTTCTTGCGTATTGTCTTTCAAAAGGCTGATATCTTCGCCATCTCAGCCAAATTGGCAACTTTCAATATCCATTCTTCTATTGTTGGTACTTCTTTTTCTTCCAATATTGTCCTATTAGTAATCTTGCTGCAGTTATTAGATTTAAAATCAATTTAGTCTCAATTACTGTACAATCCGTAATAATTCCCAACAAGAAAAATTGCGGCAGGAACTTTATCTTCTTTTCAGAACATTTTGTAAAATCCACCAAATTTTTATCCAAAAGGCCTTTATGTCCTTACAAGTCCACCAAATGTGAAAATATGTAGCGTCATCACAATTACATCTCCAACATTTTGCTTGCATTTCTGGATACATACGATAATTTTTAGGATCTAGATGCCATCTATAAAACATTTTATAAAAATTTTCCCTCAGATTCTGTGCCTGCGTGAATTTAACATTTCTAACCCAAATTTTTTCCCACGTTTCCAATAATATTGGCTCCTGAATATTGTGCCCACTTTATCATACAGTCCTTTACCAAGTCCCTTTCAGAATCTATTTCAAGTAACACATTATGCAATCTCTTTATATGCTCCTGAGACTGATTTCTAATTTGCTTTACCAAATTTCCCTCGTTCTGCTCTATACCAATTTTCTGATCTCCTTCCATCTAGCACGTAGTTGCTCATATTGAAACCAAGTATAATTTTTCCCTTCCTCTCTTAATACTTGCAGAGATTTTAACTGCAAATTACCTCTTTCAGTATACAAAAGATCTTTATATGTAATCATTTCCTGATTCTGTTCTATGTTTATATTTTCTACTGTATGTCTAGGACTTGCCCATATAGGAACCTTATAATTTAGTTTATAAGAATATTTTTTCCAAACACATGAAGGGCATTTCTTAGCACATGATTTTTAAAGGCCTTATCCACTTTTTGTCATAAATTAAATATGCATGCCATCCATATAGCAAATCATAACCTTCTATATTCAAAATTCTGTCCTCTGTTAAATTAAACCAATCACTTATTGCAGAGAGCAGCTGCTTCATAATATAATTTAAAATTAGGCATTTTAAACCTCCCTTTCCGAGAATCTTGAATTATTTTCATTTTAACCCTAGCTTTTTACCTTCCCATATAAATTTGTTAATTCCCTTCTGCCATTCCTCAAGATTCTTATCTTTCTTAATTATTGGTATCATCTGAAAGAGGAATAAAAATCTAGGTAAAACATTCATTTTAATAGCAGCAATTCTCCCCAGCAAAGATAATTGCAATTTTTCCAAACAATCAACTCCTTCTGAACTTTTGCCATAAAACCTCATAGTTATTCTTATACAATTTCACATTTGATGACGTAATATAAACCCTAAGTACTTAACCTTCTTTACAATTTCAAATCCTGTTACTTCCTCTAGTTTTTCTTTCTGTTGTCTGGCCATATTTTTATTATCACTTTTGTCTTTTCTGATTTACCTTAAACCCTGAGACATTCCCATATTGATCAATTATTTCCAACAAAGATTTACTAGAATTTATAGGGTTTGTTAAAGTAATCACCAAATCATCTGCAAAAGCTCTTAACTTATATTCATACTGTCTAACTCTAATTCCTCTATCTCCTTTACTTCTCGTATTTTATCCAATAATGGTTCTAGAGTTAAAATAAACAATAATGGTGATAAAGGACATCCCTGTCTTGTTCCTTTCGCAATCTTAAAAGGTTCTGTTAAGCTACCATTGATTATAATCTGTGCTGTTTGCTCTCCATAAATTGCCCTAATTATTCTTAAAAAACCATCTCCAAATTGCATCTTTTCTATTAATTTAAATAAAAATCCCAATGCAATCGATCAAAAGCTTTCTCTGTATCGAGAAAATAAATGCTGCTGGAATAAAATTTTTCTTTTCTAAGTACTCCAGTAAATTAACAATCTGCCTAACATTATTCCTCATCTGTCTCCCTTTTATAAATCCAGATTGATCATTATGAATTCTTCGCTGCAGAATCAACATTAATCTATTAGCTATTATTTTAACAAAATCTTATAATCATTATTTAAAAGTGAGATTGGCCTATAATTCCCAGGTTTAGAACAATCCTGTTCCTCTTTTGGTATCAATGAAATAAAAGAGGTTCTCCATGAGGGGAATTCTCCTAGTTGTATCTGATTAAATAATTCCTTAAGTGGACCTAACATCTCATCCTGTAAATTCCTATAATAACTAACTGTAAGCCCATCCGTACCAGGAGTTTTCCCATTTTTAATTGTTTAATTACCAAAATAATTTCTTCCGGTTATAGGCCGATTCAGTTCATCCGTTTGTTCTAAAGTTAAATTTTAACCTTATATTCCTTCAAATAATTATCAATATCCCTATTCAATATATTATCTTAAAGATATAAATTTGTATAATATTCTAAAAAAGCTTTTTTAATTTTATTCTTTTGATATCTCTCTTTACCTTTATATTCTATTTTTCTATAGTACGTTGTTTTGTCTTTTCCTTAATGTATATGCTAACCACCTACCAGGTCTATTTGCGTTACAAAAAGTATTATGTTTGGCATATTGTATATTTGTTGCCACCTGATCAGCCATTATCATATTAAATTGATTCTGTAGTAACTTTATTGCATCTTTAAGTTTTTGATCATGTGGTTATGTATTAATAATTGTTGTTTCTTATAAATTTCCTCTTCTAAATACCTCGCTGTCTTTGTTGCTTATTTCTCTGTCTATTATTAAGATATATTAACATACCTCTCATAAAAGCTTTACTGGAGTCCCAAACCATTTCTATCGATGTTTCATTATTCAAATTATAATCAAAAAATTCTTTCATCTGCTTTTTACATTGATTTACATTATCCTGATATCTAAACAAATTTTCATTTAATTTCCAAGTTCTTCTACCCTCTTTTCCATATTGCAATTCCATCCAAACAGGACTATGATCAGACAAACATCTTGGAAATATCTTAGTTTTCTTCACCCTAAAAAGCAAATCATTAGAAATTAAAATAAAATCAATACGTGAGAAGGATTGATGCCTATCAGAGAAAAAGTATAGTCTCTTTCCTCCAAATTCCAGTCTCCATACATCTCTTAACTCAAAATCTTCTATCATATCAAAAAAGGATTTAGGCAGCTTTGCATGTGCAGGTATCTTCTTGGAAGAAATTCTCTTGTCCTTTCGTGTATCTATTACTCCATTCCAATCTCCCAATATAATACGATTTATAATCCCATAGAATCAACTTATCATATAACATTCTATAAAATTTTTCTTGTTGCTGATTGGGTGCATATATACCAAGCAAGAGAGTCCTTTTGTTTCTATTGTAAGTTCAATAGCAATATATCTTCCGTGAATATCTGCCTCTATAAACTTGGCTGGTATATCTTTTCTCAAATAAACCACTATGCCATGTTTTTTCTCCAAAGCTGAAGCAACAAAATGTTTACCTAACTTTGAGTTTATTAGGTACTTTTGATCTGATAATTTAATATGCGTTTCTTGTAAGCAAATAACATCATTTTTAAATTGTTTCAAATAATGAAATATTTTTCTTCTCTTCTGAGCTGAGTTCAAACCATTGACATTCCAAGTCAAGATTTTATTTGCCATTACTGGGCTGCTGAAGCCTTTGAGCAATCAACTGAAGATCGTCCTCCAGGAAATCAAGGGGATTTTAATTGTTAACAGAGGCCAAAAGGAAAGAGTTTTGTATTGCTTTAAAGCCAAATAAATAACACAAGAAATAGTTGTTACTGTTGCTATCTTAACAGCTTTGCTTTTAAGTTTTTGTGTTTTTTTAATTATTATTTTTTATTTGCATTTATATCCGGCCCTTCTCTGAAGACTCAGGGCGGCTTACACTGTGTTAAGCAATAGTCTTCATCCATTTGTATATTATATACAAAGTCAACTTTTATTGCCCCTAACAATCTGGGTCCTCATTTTACCTACCTTATAAAGGATGGAAGGCTGAGTCAACCTTGGGCCTGGTGGGACTTGAACTTGCAGTAATAGCAAGCAGCTGTGTTAATAACAGACTGTCTTAGTCTGTTGAGCCACCAGAGGCTTTTCAATCTATTTGCCATTATTGAAGCAAAGATCTTATAGTCCACATTTAATAGTGAGACTGGCTTTTTATCAGTTGTAAATCTGCTTTTCTTTAGGTATAAGTGTTACATATGCCTCTCTCCATGAGTGGCTTTTTTTCTTTATCTAGGAGTTCATTATACAGCTCTAGCATTACAATACTCATTATTTCTTGAAAGGTTTTGTATAGTTTGGCTGGTAGGCCATCCGGTCCTGGTGCTTCCCACTTTTTTTGTTTTTTGATTGCTTCAGTCATTGTTATATGAATAACATTCATCATTGTTATTCTTTCTTCTAACAATGCCTGATGTTGTTCCGATATTTTTGGTAACTTGAATTTTCTAAGTATTTTATTGTCTCTTCTTCCAAAATATCTTCTTGATAGTATAGTATAGTATAGATAGTATAGTTTTTCATATTAATTTTGAGTTATTTTCATCTTTTCTTCATTACTATAGTGTAGTTCAATGGTTCATTGTCCTTACTGTTAGGAAGATTCTCCTTAATTCCAGGTTGCTTATCTCTTTGATCAGTTTCCTCTCCTCCATTCTCTTCTCCCTCCTTTGCTGGGTGTTCTGCAGCAGACGTCACGAGCCGCTTCGACCATGTCTTCTGGTTCGGAGACTTCAACTTCCGCCTGAATGAGAACCGGGAGGTGGTAGAACAGATCCTCAACCACGGCCAGGACCTGGACGTGTCGGTGCTGCTGCAGCATGACCAGCTGTTGAAGGAAATGCAGACTGGTGAGGAGCTCCTTCCTATTTTCCATGTGTGTCAAGAGTCGGTTTAATGTCAGGGTTCCAAGTAATAAATCCATTGCAAGCAAGACTCTGAGGCAATTGAATTCCTCAAAGATTACTTTTATTGGAAATATCATATTGGCACATATCTGGTGAAAACCGGCTCTAAAAACTTCTTTGGTTTTCACCTTATTAAAAGTTTTTCCACTTTCTCAAAACAATCAGTCACATGGTCCAATCACCATGCAGTCTGGCAACCGGGTGGCATCGCTCTGACCAGGTGTGAGAATGTCCTTGGTTCCCAAGAGAAAGTATTTTGTTTTGGCTACAAAATTCCCTCTATTTCAATCCCCACCTCCCTGACCCTCAGCTCCAGTGTGGCAACCCTGAAGTGGACAAAAGGGGTGTGCATAAGGGGCGTGCATAAGAGCACAAAAGTGCCTACCGTTCCTGTCCTATTGTTCCCTTTATTATATCAAATTAATATAGCTAATGCATATTCTTTACTTATATATATATATATATTTTCTTCATGATATGTTTTTTACTTTTGACAATGTTTATGTACACTGTTATGACAAAATAAAAAAAAAGGCTTTGGTCAGGCCAGCTTCAGGGTTGACAGTGGGTTTTTGCAGGAGCCAGCCTCACCCCCACACCAAATGTCTTGATCCGTCCAAGAATACTTACAGAACCCAAAGCTGCAGCTGGGTGCCAATTGTACCCCTTCCTGCAGTCTCAGCACCACAGCTCTTGCCTCCACAGTGACCCTGTGAGGGCCCTCTAAAGACGCCCCTCTCCCTCCTTTCCTCCATCCCACTCAAGAAGGCAGTGGCCCTTTTGATGCCCTCCACAGCTCCTGCTTGGTTTCTGAGTGCAATTTAGAGGGTTGGTTTTGACCTCTCGAATCCTGATGACCTGCAGAACTGTCTTCTCCAAACAGAGTTAGCCCAGCCACCTCAGCTGTCCTGGAAGATGCCCTGGGTAGAATATCTTTTCCACAAAGGGTGATGAGATCCAGAGCAGCTTCTTTCAGTAGGAGGACCTTTTGGGGATCAAGCTTGCTCCCTCTCTTTTGGGAAGATGCTAAGGAAAGAGCTCTCCCAAGGAGCATTGGTCAGGTGATGAGGGTTTCTTAGTTTTTCTGTCTTTAAGGGATTACTATTTATTTATGGATAGGTAGGTAGGAAGGTAGATACTGTTTTTGCATATCAGAAAGGTTTAATATTGTACATTGTCATTAATCACTGTGCATCCTAGTTGATTACAGCCAAATAGTAGCATAGGCCTGGAAGGGCCCTCAGAGATCTACTAGTCCAATCCCCTGCCCATAGCAGAAGACTTTATGACCATCCTAGACAAATAATTGTCCCAAACTTTTCTTGAAAACCTCCAGCACCCATAAATGCTGGAAGTAAGCCATTCCACTGATTTTGTTCTCACTATCAGGAAGTTTCTTCTTAGTTCCAGGTTGGCTGTCTCTTTTATGAGCTTCCACTCATGCTTCTTATCCTCCTCTTGGGAGCTCTGGAGAATAAGTCCACTCCCTTCTCTCTGTGGCAGCTGCTCGTGTACCAGAAGATAGCTATCATGTCACCCCTAATTCTTCTCTTCGTTAGACTAGATATACCTATTTCTCTGAACTGCTCCTCATGGGATGTATCCTACAGACCCTTCAACATCTTTGTTCTCTGCACTCTAAAGTCTCAACAACTTTTAAAAAAAATGGGACTCAATATTCCAAGTGTAGCCTCAATAATAAGCAGTACTATCACTTCTTGTGATTTTGATGCTACCCCTCTAATGATGCAGCCAAGGACTGCATTGGCTTTTTTTGGCAGCTGCAGGGCACAGCTGCCTCATACTTAAGCGGTGGTCCAGTGAGATATCTAGATGCTTTGCACAGTTACTACTGTTGGCCCAGGTACCACCTATGGATTTGATTTTTTTCTGCCTAGTTCTTTGAAGTACATCTTGTTAACTAGGGTGCTCTAATCTGTCAAAATCTTCTGAATCTTGAGTCTGTCTGAAAGAGAGTTAGTTATTCCCAATTTGTTGAGCTCTTCTTCTATCTCTTCATCTAAATCATTTATGAAGAGATTGTAGAGAAGAGCAACAAAGATGAGTAGGGGACTGGAGGCAAAACTATACAATGAACATATGTAGGAACTGGGAACGTCTACTGTCTTAACATTTAACAAAGAGAAGGAGTGACATGATAGCAGTCTTTCAATATTTGAGAGGCTGTCACAAGGAAGAATGGACCAACCTATTCTCCAAAAAACCTGAGGGCAAGACAAGAAGTAATAGTTAGAAGTCTATTAAAGGAAGTCAGAGCAGAAGAAGCTTCTTGGATGAGAAGTGAAACTTCTTCAAAGAAAAGCCAGAAAATCCAGTTGCTTCTTGAAAAGGCACCTTTGGGACAATACATGGAAGCTCAACAATGCGAGATCCAATCTAGCATTAAGGAGAACAATTAATCAGTGGGACAGCTTCCCTCCAGAAGTTCTAGATGCTCCATCGCTGGATATTTTAAGAAGGGATTAGACAGCCATTTGTCTGGGATGGTATGAGAGCTCCTGCTTGAGCAGAGAGTTGGATCTCCAAGGTCCAGCTGTTATTCTGTGCTCTGTATCTTGTAGTGAAACCCAGTTGTACCCCACTATGATTAAGTACCCACAGATCTTTTGCAAGCTAAAAGACAGAGCCATTCCTGGCAAGCATTAAGCTTGTATAGAGGGAGGCAGTCTTCAACTTACGAGTGGGAAGAAGGTGGAAGCTGGACGGAAAAGTCACAAGTTTCAGGCGAGACACCCCACTTAATTACCATAGGGATTTGCTTAAATTTCTAAGTAAAAGTCGTAAAATTGGGTGTAGTCATATGACTCCTCACATAATGACACTACCATTTAATGACAAAAGATTCTGGTCCCTATTGTCATATGTTGAGAACTCTATTTCTAAGACAGAGAAAGGGGCTTAGCCAGGTCCCTTCGCCTCTTGCTCATTTCCAGATGTTGGGGGGCTATTGAGCCATATCTGGTTGATTACACCCACTTTTGATTTAACCCCAGCCTGACAGGTGAGACTGGTGACATGTCAGAAGAGGAGTCCACTGAAAAGGTGGGGGGAGAGGCATTCCAACCCAGCACCACCTTGGCTCACTCTTGGTCTGCCTGGGAGGCTTTTACCTTGATCCCTGTTATCAAAGCCTTTCGCACGAGACTGTGGTTCTGACTTCCTCCGTTTGCCAGCTCACCGCAGCCTGGCATGTAATGGCAGGGCGGCTCTGCGTCTCCAGGTGTCCTCGAGGCTGGGATTTAGGGTCCAGCCCTTTGACTTGCCTGATCTGCTCTTTGCACAGGTTCTGTATTTAAGGGATTCCAAGAAGCCCCCATCTTTTTCCGTCCTTCCTACAAGTTTGATGTTGGACAGGACACCTATGACACAACCTCCAAGCAGAGGACACCTTCGTATACGGTAAATGTTGGGGGGGCAGCAAGAAAACAGGCCTCCCCCCTCCCCAGAGAAACCCCTCCAGCAGAAAAGGGCACCCAGAAGCCAACCGTTCTGTCCCCAATTCCCACAGTCAGGCCAAACTTTCTTTCGCCCACCATGCCTACCACTCAGCTGTTTAGCAAGCTGGCTAAGAGTATAGTAGGATAAAGAGGGAGATGGATGTGTGTTAAACATACCTTCCCCCCAAGCCTGAATCAGGTACCCAAATGGTGTGATGGACAAGAAGGCTTCAGCCATGCCCCCCTACCATCAGCTTTGAGGGAAGAGAACTTCCTGCCTCCGAAGGCTGTGTGCACTGGAGGGAGAGAGTAAGAGTGGAAGCCCCCCTGCCTCCCCTCAGCTGCTACATATACAGGCAGCCTTTGGCCAAAAAGCTTGCCTGCACTGGCCTAGAGGCTTTGGGTTAAAGGCAATAGAAGCCTGCCTGGCAAAAAAAAAACCTCAGGTAAATGATACAAGGATGACTTAATTGGGTTACCTTTTCCTTATGCAAGTGCTGATTTGGTCTAGTGGTTAAAGGCATTGGGCACGAAAGTGAGAAACTTGTGAGTTTGCTTAATTCATTCATTAAATTTTTATGCCACCCATCTCCCCTATAAAGTGACTCTAGTTCTGCCTTCTGTATTGTGCCAAGAGAAGAACATGGACACATTCCTGAAGCCACTAGAGGCATTATCTTATTGTGCCTCTTCAAACCTCGCAGGTGCTCCTTAAGCATCGTCCTTGTCTTTTGCATGCAGTCCTTCATTCTAGAAAGAGAAGCTTCCTGCAAAGTCCCCTGATCCCACCTCCTTGCATAATAGGGGCAGGGAAGAAACATGGCAAATTAAGCTCACTTAGCTTAAAAACAATAAAAACCTCCAAAGTCCCTTCCAATTGTTAGTCTGTGTTAAGTAACCACAGAGCTTTTGCTAGCTAAAAGGAATAAGAAAGATCTCAAAGCTCTTTCCCCAAAGGTCATGTCCATGGCAGCTTGTGGTTCTGCAGCATCCAGGGCTGTGTTATAGAGATCTCCACCATCACACCTTCCGGAAGGCTTCTGCACCAGAGATCTAAGGCAGATCTGTTTGCCCAGGAGCCAAAGATCCTTTCTAATTAGGTTTGTCAGGGGGTGCTCTGCTCATTTCTCTCTTTTCCAGGACCGGGTCATCTATCGAAGCCGCCACCAGAATGAAATCCATGCTGTGACGTACTCAGCCTGCTTTGGGATCAGAACATCCGATCACCGCCCTGTGTATGGGTTGTTCCGTGTCAAAGTGAGACCCGGGAGGGACAAGTGAGTACGACTGTCATTAAGAGGGGACAGCAGGGGCTGCCTTTTGAAAAGGCTTCATCCTCCCAACGTTCCTGCGTTGCAACACATCGGTCCGAGCTGTGACTTAGAGGCTGGGTAATGAAGCCAGATGGCAGCCTTTCTCCCTCAGGGTCAGGATCAGGAACTAAGAAGGATTGAGGCTTTGGCTCTGCTTTGGGATAAAACTATTTGTCAGAACTAGACCGCCCTATCCGTGAGAAGGCAGAGAGGCATCGGCCACCCCATACCTGGACTCCCCTGCTGAACTGCCCTTAATCCTTAAAAAATGAAACTGGGGCTTTGTGATGGATATAAAATCCACTATTTCATGCAACTGGGATGGGCCTGCTAACCTGTACTTAAAAGAATACACTGCTCTATATTTGTAGCTATTCTTCGCTATTCAAAATCTCACGGAATAGCCAATTGATCTTGTGAGTTCTTTGTTACTGACCCAATTAAAGGTTATGGAGATTTGTCATTTTAATCAAATTCCAGGCTATGCAAAGATGAATTGAGGAATAATCAGGATGCCAGACTATTGGAATGGGTCGCAGAGATTGTAAAACAATATAGTACGTTTGTTAACATTTTCACCAGCGGGTTTGTGCTTTGTCCCATTCACTAGCATCCCACTGGCTGCAGGCCTATTTGATCGAGAGCTTTATTTGATTGGCATAAAGAGACGGATCACAAGGCAACTTCAGAAAAAACAAGCTCTGAAAAACCAGAAATCCAGCACTGTCTGTTCTGTTTCCTGACCAAAAGCACCCAAGAACATCTGAGGCGAGTGAAAGGGCTTGTGGACCAGGCCTCCTTCAGTTCCTTCTCTGAAACCAGGCTGAAAGGGCTTCAGCAGGGCCCCAAAAGCAAAGGGCTCTTTTGCGGCTGGAAATGGCTGGGCAGCCAAGAGATTGGATCAAGATTTACCAAGCATGTAGCATCTTCCTGCTCGACAAACTGTTGTCCCTGTATCCTGTTGAGGAGGGTTCTGGAATAATCCTGCAAAGTGTTGGCATTTACACTAGCCATAAACATTTCTTAGGTTTGGAAGGCACTTGTGAGGATCATCTTGGGAACAAAGGAACACATTCTCTAAGCCTTGTATTGTTCAGCTGCAGCTCGGAAGTGAATTACGCATTGTCTAATTTGGTCCCCTAAACCAACATTTTTCCTAAGAATTCTAGAAAGGTCCTTGAAATGCCAGAGGGGCAAGGGAGGACTCAGAAAGCACCAGCATGGGAGTTTATTTATTGAGTGGGTTTCTTACCTTCAATCAAGACAAGCCAGCTTCCACCAGCTACATTTTTAAAAAATCCATTAACTAAGAAAAAGCGAAAACCAGTTGCACTCAACATAGGGCCTTGAGTGGCTGCAAAAATCAGTATTTTCAATAGCAAAGGCCAATTTTTAGTTGATGCCAATGGTTGATAAGTAGTTAGAAATGTTTTCCCCTCCATCACATTCCTGGATTGTGTTTGGGTTCAGAATTTCTTGAAATAAAAGAATGATCCAGAACTTTAAAATGTGTCCCTAGTGTGTTGCCTGCTTCTTTAATCTCCGCACTGCTGATATACCTGTATTCCTACCTAGAGCTAATTTAAATCCTCATCAGTGGAAGTCCAGTATTTTCAACATGCAATACAAGTTTTCCCCCTCCCCTTTATGGGACATAATTAAGCATTAATTACAAGATTCAGAACGTATAACACTTGCTTGTAGCACTGGATTATGGCAGAGGGCTGTATTCCAGAGTGGGGGGTCTCCAACCTTGGCAACTTTAAGACTTGTGGACTTCAATTCCCAGAATTCTGGCAAGGTTGGAGACCCAGAGCATTCTTCCAACATTCCCTCTCCCCCCCCCCCCCCACCGGATGAGCCATCAGCCATCCTGTTGGAGGCGACAAAGAACCCCTCGGGAACAGGAAGATCACTGGGTATAATATTCAGCTGATGCTTCAGACTGTTTTCAGTCCTCTCCTGCCTCTACAATTAGACCAGAATTCATCTCAACAGAAATTTCTGGCTGCATTGAAAAAGGAGGATTTTGTCAGCCAGCAACAGTATGAGAGGAGGGTGTCTCCCTGCAGAAGAGTTTTTCACCAGGCTGGGGAGACAAACATTAAATGCACAATGAACTGGACCAATAGCAATGCCACATACTTGGTTCTAGAGCATTCTAGGTACTTCTCAACTTAAAGATGGCTCAAATTAATGATAGCCTCCAAAAAGTCAGTTATAACCTAAATTTGAACTAATGACCTTCACTCGGCCTGCAGTCACACCACCACAATTTGAGCATTTGGCAACTGGCTCTCACGTACAACCAGTTGTAGAATCCCAGTCACAAATGTTATTTGTGACTTTTTTTACCAGTTTCTGGCAAAAATAACATTGGTTAAGCTGGATTCACACTTGCGACTGTGGTGACTTGAGACACTACCACTGTAAAGATGGTTGTGAAGTCAGATCTGGTCACATGAGGGTCTATGACAATTTGCCACGGCTAACTCACCATAGCCAATTTGCCACAGCCAACTTGCTGCAAGACAACTCACTGATACCAGAGAAATGATGGGATAAATCATTAAAGAAAGGATGCAGAAGGAGGGGCAGAATAAAATGTGAATGGTAAAAATATAAATTTTTATTTATTTAAAAAAATTAAACTGAATTATTAAAATTGTCCTGCAGAGTTGGCCATGGTGAGTTGGCTGCAGCAAGTTGTGCCAAGTTGTCCCATTCCTGTCACATGATGTCTGAATTTATTACGATTTACAACAGAAATTCTGGTTCAAACTGTGGTCCTCAGTCAAGGACTATCTATAGGGGAAAAGTTTTCATCTTGGGTCAAGAGTAACAGAGAAAACGGTCTTTTCTCCATCCAGGAAGAAACAGCAGTCAGGAATGGGTTAACTCCGTCTGCTAACTGCTTGGACTGAGCCTGCCAAATTGTTAAAAGCACGGCTCTTCCTGTTGCTTGCCAGCTTTTTTAGACTCAGTCTAACTGGGCAGACTTGTTTCTCTGAGCTATCCATTCACTGACTGCGTTTCTTTGGAGACAAGGAGTTTTATTATTTTTATTCTTTTTGCTGAATATTGATTCCTATCAGGTACCTCTTAATTTCTTTCCAGCGTGAGGGGCGATTTAGCCTGAGCCGCTGAGGACTGCTAGGGTGGTGAGAGGTCGCTTGGCTGAGGACCTCTGGGCAGCACTCACAGGCTTGCCTCGTGGTGACTGACCTACAGGGGACTTGAGGACTCGGACCCTCTGTAAATTAAAACAGCAGCGCCCACAAACAGAGCTCCGTAGCACTTGTCTGGAAAGTACACAGGACCGGCACCATTTCAGCCACTTCAGACAGCGCCCATGAGCTAAGCCCCATAGTGCTGTCCTACCTGGCAAGGAGCGGCAGCGCAGAGCCTCTAGGAGTCGCGGTGGCCCTTTTTTTGTGCCAGTGAAATTGCGGCAAATTTGAATCCATGTGAAGAAGCAGAAGCCAATTTGGGAGGTGCTGTGGCCATTTTGAGACCGTGTGGTAGGTAGGCGGCAGCCATTTTGAGGCCACTACAAGGAGGTTTGGTGGCCATTTTGAGGCCACTACAAGGAGGTTCGGCAGCCATTTTGAGGCCACTACAAGGAGGTTCAGCGGCCATTTTGAGGCCACTACAAGGAGGTTCAGCGGCCATTTTGAGGCCACTACAAGGAGTTCGGCGGCAAGTTCGAGCAGAGGCTTTTCAGCTGCGCTCTTCAATCTGGGTAAGACCGATCCTGGTTGACTGGCATCTTCGGGTATACTCTTTCTCTCGTTACTGGGCAGGAGCTCATGAGCAGGTCTCTATGGCTCTGGGGCCTTTATACAGTTACCCAGCGTTTTCTGGTGAGGCCTTTAGTCTTTGAGGTTGTGATCCCCCTATTGGGCCTGTGTGCAGGCTTTGCAATCTTATTCCATGGCAGGGCCTGCAGTAAGGGGTAATTTTGTTACCTTTATTCACCGTGGCCTCATTCTCCTTACAGGAGTGGTCACTATGGCTTCCACTACTTCAGGACATTCCAGATCCAGATCCAGATCCAGATCAGGCCACCAGGACAGGACAGTGATCCAGGGGAAGGGCCTTCTGGCTCTCCATCACTTGGGAGGGGCAAGACAGGTTCTGCTTCTCATGCTCAAATGCCTTCATCCCAAACCTCACAGCAGTCTAAAAGGGCGTCCAAACATAAGCATAAGGATCCTGCAAGGGCACCTCAGCAGATTTCTGAGGAGGCTGTTTTACAAGGGAAGAGTTCCCATTCCAAGGGTCCCCCCTAAGGCCCAGATTGCCTCTGAGGAGATACCGGAACTGTCTGTTATTCAGGAGGAAGCTCCTCCAGCTGCCTGGTCTCCAGATGGGGATCCAGCACAAGCTCCTCCCTTGCCCGGTGGCAGTGACTTGGGTTTTGGAGCAATGCCTGCTCTTGAACCAACGGTGATCCCTTGGGCGCAGCAAGTGGAACGCAGGTCTCATTCACCTGGGGTTTCCTCCACTCCCATCTCTACGGGCTTGCAGCCCAGCCAGCAGGGTGACGCTCACTATGCGGATCACTTGTCCACCTTGATTACTAATGCCATGAGCCAAGGCATTGAGGCAGGAGTAAAACGTATTTCTGCTGCTATGATTTCTGAGCCTTCTAGAGCTCATTCTTTCCAACATAGACAACAAGGATTGGGATCTTTCATTCCCTTTTGGGATCCGGAATGTTCCAAGGCATCTTCTGGCCAGGTTTCTCTTTCTGGAGAGGAGATGCAGCGTGATACTGAGTTATCTGATGATGAAGATCTTTTACCTGACCAACCATTTGTTGGACTCTTTAGGCCTCATCTCTTCCGGTCACTGCTGCACAAAGCCAAGGTGACCACTCAACAGGGCTCTGTACAGACAACTCCTGGAACTGTTTCGGAGCCCGTTGACCCAGCTGATCCTTTGTTTGTGGAGCCCATCGTTGAATCTGAGGAGGTTCTGGCCTCCACACTTTTTCTCGACATGGTACAGCGACAGTGGGTCTCTCCTGGCTCGGGTCCCATTCCCAGCAGTTTGGACAAACGCCTTTACAATATTGGTTCTGATATGACCAAATCTTTACAAGTACTAGTAGTTGATCCTCCAGTGGTGGCTCTGTCATCACAATCCAACCTCCCTGGTCCTCCGGAGGAGCACCTCCATCCAGAGGATAAGAAATCGGAGCAATCTCTGGTCAAGGCCCATCTGGCTGCAGCCTGGGCAGTCAAGGCATCTTCAGCTGCATCATTTTTTAACAGGGCGTCTCTACTCTGGTTAAGGCAATTACTGGACCGTATTCCAGTCACAGATATCATATCTCATCAAGTTCTTGGCAGTGGTGGAATTTTCCACAGATGCAACACTGAATGTGTCTCGATTTGTGTCTAAGGCCATTGGATCTTCCATCACTTCTCAATGTCTTCTGTGGCTTCACCAGTGGCAGGCTGATGCTAGGAACAAATGGAGACTAGCTTCTTCTCCTTATAAAGGAGAGAAACTGTTTGGCGAATCTGGTTGAATCTAGGGACAAACGCAAGATTATGCCTAATTTGACAAGAAGAGCGGAAGTCCGCTCAAGTCTGTATTTTTGTCTTTCTTCCTTTCGGGGATTAGACGGTTGTTTTGGGGGGCAACGTTCACAGAGACAATTTGCCTTCAGACAGAGTCAGGATTGGCAGGGCAGACAGGGGCACCGTTATCCATCCAAACGTTCCTTTTGGGGTGGGAAGGGTTGCCCCTATCGTAGGTCCAAATGACTGCTCTTCCAAGCCTCCCATGGGGGGGTGGCAGCTGGCTCTGTTTGCCCATCAATGGGAAGTTTCCACTTTGATTCTTGGGTCAGGGAGACGGTAAAGTCAGGCCTCTCCCTGGAATTCCTGTCCACCCCCCCCCCACGAGGTTCTTTGTCTGCTGTCCTGTATCGCAGAATTGGGGGAAGTGGTGCCTCATGGATTCGACCATAGCAAACTTATTGGCCATTCACGCCATTCAGCCAGTTCCGGAGGTGCAACAAGGTCAGGGATTTTATTCCAGACTGTTCCTGTTTCCGAAGTCCTCAGGCGGTTGGAGGCAATTCTGGATCTCAAGACCTTGAACCATTATATAGTGTATTGCAGGTTCAAGATGCAATCTCTCCACTCCATTTTGCAGGGTGTCAGGAGGGGAGATCTACTCACGTCAATAGATTTCACAGAGGCCTACCTGCATGTCCCCATTCATCCACATTACAGAAAATTCCTTCGGTTTCAATACACAGGGAAACATTATCAGTACCAGGTGTTGCCTTTCGGCCTGTCCTTCGCCCCAAGGGTGTTTACCAAAGTGATGTCAGCCTTGGTGGGCCATCTCAGGACTTTATCTGTCCGTATCCAGATCTACCTGGATGATATTCTCATCCACTCCAGTTCAGAGTCCCGTGCCAGACAGGACCTAGATATCACCATTCAGGTTCTCCAATCTCATGACTTCTCAGTAAACCATTCCAAAAGTCATCTGATCCCCACAACACGCTTGCTTCATCTAGGGGTAATAATAGACACAGTGGAGTCAAGGGTGTATCTTTCACCGGACCGGCAATCCAGCCTGAAGGACCTGGCGGAGTCAGGTCAGATCATTCTTCTTCCCTACTGCTTCTCTCGCAGCTGCTGGGAAAGATGGTGTAGTGTTTCGGCATCACTCCTTGGGCTCGTCTCCACAGCAGGGCTCTGCAGTGGTGTCTCCTTTCATTCCAACAAGCTTGGTGCAGTACGTCTCCAGTTCGAGTAGAGGTTCCGCCGGAGGTCTGATTTTCCCTCGCATGGTGGGCTTCCAACGCCATTGCTCAGGGTTGCAGGTTCCAGGAATCTCGTCTCATCCTGATAACCAACGCCAGCCTTTTCGGCTGTGGGGCTCATCTCAGATCCCAGATGGCTCAAGGTCAGTGGTCTCCAGTGGATCTTTTCCACAACATCAACTGGTTGGAACTACGAGCCGTCCATCTGTCTCTCAAGTGTTTTGAGTCACTAGTCTTGGGCAATGACATCTTAGTACTGACAACATGGCCACCAAGGCTCACATAAATCATCAAGGAGGGATCAGATCCTGGGCTCTGATGCAGGAGGCGGAGAGACTGATCCTCTAGGCAGAGTCTCACCTGTCATCCATCCGAGCGGACCATATTTCGGGAGTGGTGAACATCCAGGCGAACTGGCTCAGACCTCAATCGACCAGGCAGAGTAGAGATTGGATCGTCCCTGTTCAGGGATTTGACGGACTGGTTTGGCCTTCCAGTGGTAGACCTGTTCGTCACCCGGGACAACTGTCAAGTTCCAAGATTCTTCTCCCAATTTCCGACTCAACGCAGTGGATGCGTTGCGGAACCCATGGCCATCAGGGCTCCTATATGCCTTTCCTCTTCTTTCTCTGACTCCCAGTCATCCGGAAGCTTCTGGAGAACTTCTAGAGAACTTCTGCTTCTGGCCCCTCATTGGCCCAGGAGACCTTGGTCTGCAGATCCAGTGGCCCTCTCAGTGGAATGCCCCTGGAGGTTACCTCGGGACAAAATATCCCTCAGGCAGGGGGCGTTGGTACACCCGGACTCTCAGTGGTTTCAACTGACCACTTGGCGCTTGAGCGGGTCCTGCTGAGGGGTGACAACCTTTCCTCCAGGATCATAGCTACTATCCAGGCTTCCCGCAGGGATTCCACCAACCATATCTATAATGCTACATGGAGGGCGTTTTGTTCCTGGGGCAAAAGAGGGGGTCTAGTTCCCATTTCGGTTTCTGTGGTTCAGGTTTTAGAATTTCTTCGAAAGTGTTTAGATGATGGGTTGGCTCCTAATACTCTTCGGAGACAGGTGGCAGCCCTTTCTTCCATTCTGACCTGTGGGACCAGGTACCCAGTGATTAGACAGTTCCTCGGGGGGGCACCAATCTCAGACCTCCTGTGGTCCACCGCTTTCCTACTTGGGACTTGAACAGGGTCTTAACTGCCCTTACCAGGAGTCCCTTTGAACCTCACCGAGAGGTTAGTTTAAAATTTATTTCCAATAAGGTTTCCTTTTTAGTAGCTATTACTTCAGTTTGGCGCATATCTGAGCTGGCGGCTGTCTTATCAGGGTGGATCTCTGTGTATTCCATTCTCACAGAGTAGTTTTACGCCTCGATCCTACATTCCTTCCCAAGATAAATACTTGGTTTCATAGGGCTCAGGAGTTGATCCTTCCCAATTTTTGCCCGAGTCTTCCCACGGTTTGGAGAGGGTTTGGCATAAGTTGGACATGCAGAGGGCTCTCTGCATATATATTAAAAACTCTTCTCTCAGGAGGACAGTCCCTTTTTGTTTCTTTTCAGCTGGCCACCCTAGGCAGCAGGGTTGCTTCCCCCACATTGGGACGCTGGATCAGGGCTTGTATCTCTATAGCTTATGAGATGCAATCCTTACCTGTGCCCAGGCGTATTACAGCTCATTCGACCAGTAGTGCTGCTACTTCAGCAGCTTGGGGTCTGCAGGCCTCTCTGGAAGAGGTCTGCAGGGCAGCTACTTGGTCGTCTTCTCCCTTTGTACGTCACTACAAACGTGATTCTTACACCTCGGTTGAGGCTGCTTTTGGCAAACGGGTTCTACAGAGGGTCCATTTAGATCAGGGACCACAGGCCCGGACTTCTCCCTCCCAAGAGGACAAGGCTTTGGTATGTCCCATTCCTGACTGCTGTTGCTTCCTGGATGGAAAATGGGTGTTGGTTATTACCTGATAAGCCCTGTCTCAGCTTAGAAGAAACAGCAGTCAGTTCGCCAGGGGTTTTTAGTCTGCCCCTAGGATGTGGGAGGGTAGGTCTTTGTTCTAGTTACAGCTCAACACATCAGTCTGCGTCACTGCCTTCGTCAAAAAGCTGGCAAGCAACAGGAAGAGGAGTGATTTAACAATTTGGCAGACTCAGTCCAAGCAGTTAACAGATGGAGTTAACCCATTCCTGACTGCTGTTTCTTCTAAATGAGAAAGGGCGTATCAGGTAATAACGAACGCCCAATCTGTCTAACTAAGGATGCAACGTAGACTCTGAATAAATCTACCCAATCCTGAAATTCAGTTTTGTTGCTACCAATTCAAAATACAATTGCACTCTGATTTACCACTCATAATTTAAACTTAATTTTGGAAACAAAGGTCAACATACCACACCCTCATTAACTCTTTTTATCTGTATTCTTCGCCATGGATTGCCTTGGGCTCAGACTTAATTGTCCCTTAATTCAAGACAACTCAACAAGGACAGGAATTTGAAATACCAAAATAGCAATCTGATTTGTAGGAGCAGCTCTCTTCAACCGTCCGGCCTCCATCTTCTCATTTAAGTTTTGAGTCTCACAAAATAAGTTATCTTGACGATGAACAGAATTGGAACAGACATGTGACTCTGCCAACCACCCTCCTACGGTGCCCGGTGTGCGCACCAAGCCGCCCTCCTAGCAGGTGAGAAGCCTCTTGGCAAGCATTGGCTTGTCTCAACCAAATGTCTCGGTGAAGCAGCTGCCACTTTAACGAAACAGCCGGTAGACCCTGGGAAGCCGCCCGTCCTTGCTGGAAAGGGCACCCTGGATGTGTTCATAGCTGGGTAGCTCCCGCAAGTCCCCCAGGGCGGCAACCGCTGGCTTCTTCCGCAGCATCTTCGTTGCTACCCGTTTGATGTCACTGGCACTCACTTTGCCTGTGCAGAAGGGAAACAAAGGCCACTAGGATCAGTTTGTGCAAATCCGTGTGGCACCGGCTTCCACACAAGGCTGCTCCACTATAATAGGGGCCACCCAGTCTGGCCCATCAGAATCAGTGGAGAATGGGCCCAGAGACACAAGAGGAGCAGAGTGAGAGAAAGTCCAAAGGGAAGCCACCTCCGGCTGGGGAGGGTGGTGAAATTCCATAAGGGGGTTTTGGGCAACAGAGCCGGGGAGGTGGGCTCACTTCGGCAGCAGACTCAGAAACCAAGGCCCCTCCCCAAACTTCCTCACCTGAAGAGGGAAGGCTCCATTGAGCTGCAACTCAGGAAGCCAAGCTTGTCACTTACCGATCAGGACACAGAGCTCCTGTGGTAGCTTCCTCCCTCCTGTGGCCAAGACCTGTCTCCCAACATCCTCAAAAATGACCGGCCGGGACTCCAGATTCATCATCAGCATGGACCGCAACTGAGTCTTGGCCCGCTCCAGCTCAACCTAGACAGAGAGGCAATGGGGTTGCTCCAGCCTCTCATCCGACCCCAAAGCCCCAACATAAACCCTCTCCCTGACCTCTTACCTCTCCCAGGGTTCCAGCCATTAAAACAAATTCCCGGGTAATGATCTCCACCATTTCACGGACCTGCAATCGAGGAGGAGCCGGGCATAAGAACCAATTCTGTTCAAGGCCTCCCACTTCCTGAAGGGTGAACTTTGAGGGAGGCCTCTGGGATAAGGGCAGGAAAGGAGGTCTCCCCCTCGCCAGGCCAGGCAAGGGGGCACTGGGACGGCTGTTCCCTTCCTCGCTCGCCTGCTGACCTGGTAGATGCAGCCCAATTTCTAACTGGCTAAGAGGACATGCCTGGCAGGTGAGGGATACATTCTGAGGACCAGCTCACCTGTCTGGGATCTGCACTGGCGTGAATGCACAGGAGGCCGGTGTCCTCGTAGCTGTGGTGGTAGGAGGTGGCATTGTACATCCAGTGGTGCCTGGGAGAGAGAGAGTAGCAGAGTAGGGGACAGGGATGAATACTGGCAGCCTTGCAGGGTTCCTTCTCGTAACTATGGGTCCTCCTCAAGAGTCGGACCGCATGTCCCATCAGCCCTAGCCACCGGCTGGCCCAGGGAAGGCCAAGGTATCAGCCAGTCAGATTCCTGAAGAATTCTGCCAAACTCGCAGATACATTCATTCATGTTTCACTCAGGCTGCAATTATTGTGAGAACACAGAAGAGGCCCACTGTGGATCTGCCATTCCAGATGCCTTTGTAAAGATTGTCAAGAAAAGGGCTGGTCAGTCACCACAAAGGGCTGGACCCAGAGCAATCAAACGTCAAGCCTGGGGTGGGATGGAAACCACGCAGGTCATTCCCATCAATGGACTGAGCCTGGGGGGTGGCAGTACGACTATCTCAGTAGCCTTCCAGACTTGTGACTCCAGGGTCCTTCTGGACTGCTGCGATGAGGGCCGGGATGGGGGACATCATTATATGGTAGCTCTCCTTCTCCTGGAGTGGATGGTTCCTTTGGGGCTACATGGAGAAGGTTCAACTTGCCTGGAGCATCAGTAGGGGCCCCTCAGGGCTCAGCCCGCTCTCCATAACATGTATGAGAGAAAGGTCTGCAATTTGTCTCGGATGGAGCATCTCAATGTGCTGGCAACACCCATCTATCGATCCCCACCCTGGGCAGAATGGAAAATCTGCAAAGTCTTGGGAAGCTGGAGTGGGGCCAAGTACTGAACACAATCCACGTATTATCCAGGCAATCGGGAACACTGAATGAGACTGCAAGATGAGAGGGAGATTTCGGCCCCAAGGAGTTTGCCTGGCTTAGGGGACATTCTCAGGACACTTCAAGTTAACAGACATGCTCTTTGCTACCCATCGTTGTGGTGATGGAATGTAGAGAGCAGAGAGGATGGCCTTGAGGGAGGATCCATTACCACAGCAACAAACAGATCAACATGGTTTAAGCTTACACCAGGATAGAGATTTACAAATATGCTTACAGCAGCAACCCCAATTCACATGAACAGGGAGGGTGGGAAGCACATTCAACTTGCAAGATTGTGCTCCTATAAACACTGGAATAAAAGTAGTTTTAGGCCTACATAGTGCCTGTCTCTTCATTTGGTCTACTTTGTAGGGCTCAAACTACAGGCCTGGTTCAAATACTGTGATAAGTCAAAGTGGTTTATTTGGTTTAGATTTAGTCTGTTGTCTATTTGTAGCAATAGTAATAGCACTTATATGCCACTTCACAGTGCTTTACAGCCCTCTCAAAGCGGTTTATAGAGTCAGCTTCTTGCCCCCAACAATTGTTTTACTGACCTCAGAAGGATGGAAGGATGGGTCAACCTTGAGCTGGTGAGATCTAAACTGGCAAATTGCAGGCAGCCGGTAGTCAGCAGAAGTAGCCTGCAGTACTGCATTCTAACCACTGCAGCTCTTGTAAAACCATAATTTATGGCTTAGAATGACCCTGGAGCTCTATCACTGCTGGGTTAGCCAAACCCTCCCCCCGCCCCCCACCAACACACACACAATTAAAGCTAATTATGCTTTAGCACAATGTGTAAACTGGCCACACATTTTTACTCCTTTCTCTCTTTGGACACTCCCCTCAAACCGAAGGTCCCACGCAGCAACGTGTCAGTGCCCTTCCCTCCCCCCTCCCCCCCTCCAGTGGTCTCTGCTCCTGGCCCTTAGCAGTAAAGTTCTCCTGCTCTTCCTTCTGAGAAGCCCAGGGACTTACCGGTTGAGGACGTTGAGGTACAGCCGCGTGAACATGCCTTTGCCAGGGCCTCCAGCAGAGAAAGAGCCACCACCCCCCATCATCATGTTTAAGACGGCGAAGGGAATGAAGTCTTCCTCCTGGACCAAGGAAGGCAAACCAGATGGTTACTTGGACGTCCAAGCAAAAAGGGCCACCACAGCCAGAAGTGGATGGACGCTTACCAGAAACGAGCAGCTTTCTAGTCCAATCATGATGTGGGCCAACTCTGGGATGGGAGTGGGCCCTAAACTCACGTCTGACATGTCCTTCTCCAGCTGCAGAGAGAGGGAGAGATTCTGTGGGATTTGGCTTTGCTGCAACTAGCTGGCTATTGGCTCTAAATCAGGGGTCTCCAACCTCGGCAACTTTAAGACTGGCGGACTTCAATTCCCAGAATTCCACTGTGGAATTCTGGGAGTTGAAGTCCGCCAAGCTAAAAGTTGCCAAGATTGGAGACCCCTGCTCTAGAGCTCTCTTTTTACCTTCAGCTTTTTAAACTGTGCTTTTTATTGCTTTTAATACTTGCGCTGCCTTGTGTTTATTTTTAGAGTTGTGAGTGGCTCTTTATGTTCACCTTGGAAGAGGCACAGAATCTACTACTACCTTGACTTACGACTGTAATGGAGCCTGCCCATTAGGGTTGCAGGTTGGGATGGTCATTAAGTGAGGCTTCCATGATTGCTTCACTCAACAAGTGGCCCAAGACATTCTGATTCTAAGAGATCTCTTCCTTACACTTTGGACTGTAACTTAATATTGTCCCTCCAATTATCAATTTTCTGCTTTCTCTGCTTCAGAAAGATAGAATTTGCGGCCAATCACAAAAGGCATCTTTTTTAAAGGTGGGGAAAAGCTTTGCCAGCCAGGGTCTGGGAGCAGAAGGACTGCTTGTGGAGGGACCTGCCCCACAAGGGGTGAAATCCATCTGTCAGCTAGTTGTGATGCCCTCAAAGACACTGCTTGGAGAAGTCTGTGGCAAAAGCTAAGCAAGATTTGCAGAGATTCACTCCTCCAGGTCTTGGTTATCCCAAAGGTGCTTTTTCAGGAGACAACTGGAGTTTCTTGTTTTTTCTTTGCAGATGTTTTGCTTCTTATCCAAGAAGCTTCTTCAGCTTCCCCACTGTCCCCCACAGGAAGGCAGAAAGTCTCTTTTCAACCAGGGTCTTTGGGAGCGACAGGGCTGCTTGCAGGAAGGACTCTGCTCCATGTGCTGCGTGAAATTAATCTGGCAGGCATCCCTTCCCCCATCAGAGGCTGACTGAAAAAAAAAACTCTTATCCTAAAAAGAATTTCAGTCAGCCACCAGCAACTAGAGGGAGTCCTGGGCAGCACCTGGCAACTTTTACTGTCTGCTTTCCTGTTGCCTTTCTGAGAAAACAAACAGCGAAGATTACAAATGGCATCTCAACACTGCAGGGTGCTTGGTAGCTCATCGTAAGTGCAAATGGGCTGCCAATCGCATGACTGCAGGGCTGCTGCAATGGCCATAAATAGAGGTGGGAGGTTGCAAGTCCCTTCGTTCACCCGTTGCAATTTCAAACAATCACTGAACGAACAGTCATAAGTCAACGATGACCTGTACTGCATATACTTCCCAGATTTTTATCACTTTAACTTTGTTTTAGCTGCTCTGAGAACATGTTTAAGGCAATTTTAAACCCCATTTTAAATCATAACAAATCACTTTATGAAACCGAAGAGATGCAAAGGAGGTTTTGCTTCCCAATGTGCCAATAATGAGTCCTGTCCCTGAACTGAACTCTAGCTGCAGGTTAGTTTTTCTGCTCCTTCTGCAGAGCTTGGCAAGAAAAGCAGAGGCTGCCTTCCCTTCCTCACCTTCAGGATCCCTCCTGTGTACTGGGCAATTGACGTGTCCACATCCTTGGCTTTCCCACTTCCCCACGCCGGAACGGCTCCCAGGAAGTACTTGCGAGCACAGTCCACAAGCTGCTGGTGTTCAATCCCCACGCCAGCCAACACCATCCTGTCGGGGGTGTAGTAATTCCTCAGGTACGAGTGGAGGACCGTCCTGTCAATTTTCTCAATGTTGTCTGCAGGACAGAACCTGTTCAACCCCACAGTGTTTTCCCTGTAGGCTGCCTGTGGGAGATCAGTACAAATACAATGATTTTCAAAGAAAACCCAAGGCAAGGACCTAACATTTGTGACCTCCCTTCCTTGCTTTAGGCTTATGGTTGGCCACATGCACAAAGACAAGGGAAGAGCCCTTGCTGCTCAACTTTGATGATAAAAATACAGCTCCAGTGAACATATAAGGGAGCCCCACACCTGAGAAAATGACCACCTCTTCAATGGATTCCACTTTCATTGAGTTGTGTGATAAACCTGGATTTGAAGCCAGGTCTCCCTGATCCACGGCCTGAGCTACTGAGAACATTTTGCTTCCCAGCTCTTTGAAGGAATCTTCCTCTGCCCCCAATGTCAAGGTCTGCAAGCAGTTCTCTGTGTGAAGAAGCACTTTGGACCCAAAGCCAACATTGCAGCAGAGATGGGTGCACACGCAGATGAGGTACCTCCTCAAAGAGGAGTCCCACGCCCCTCTGAAGCACAGTGTCACACCCTGTCAGTCGAAAGGAAAGATGCAGCTTTTGGGAGGGCAGCGTGTGCACCCACTCACACAATGCCCCATTTTGACTTTGCATTCCCCAAAGCTGCATATCCCTGGACTGAATATTTCCTTTCACTTCCCAGATTGCAGGCAGAAACAGAATGCATTAGCAAAACAAGACTTTTTTAATCTTATTGTCTCCCACCTGACATAATGAACCTCATTGCTTATCATAAAAAAAGACAAACTTGTTTTTCTTCTGAAAATTATTTCTGGTCCCGCATCCACTGTTGAAAGGGAATTTTCAAGATTGAGGAAGCCACCACAGGGCCCTCAAATTACTTAGCGGTTGCCTTTCTTGGCATGCTGATAACAGCATTCTTCCCCCAAGCCAGGAGAGATTAGGAGGTCACCAAAGGGCTCAGGGGCTTCATGGGGCAGAATGCCAGAGGGCCTTACTGCATGGATCATCTCGGTCAGCAACGGTTCTGGATCAGGTCTCATGTTCAGGTCCTGCAGCTCAAAGCGGACCGCCATACGAGTCATCTCGATTTCCTCATCTGCCAAGAGAAGCCAGTCCTTTGGATCCGGGACCAACCTCCTCCCAAGGAACAATGGCCCAAACCCTCTGGAAGGGGAGAAAAATTGCTCCCAATTTTCAGCCACCAAATTCCACAGAATCAACCTGTTTCTTCCCAGCTGATAAATTTGATTGGTCACACCTACCTATGCCTCTCCTGCCATTTTGGTCTCTCCCATTCCTGTCCTTCCAAATTATGCCACTGCACCACATTTTCCACTGGCAGAAATTACTAACACCTTTACGGCAATACAATTTGCGTTCAGGTGGGGCAGCGAAATCCTGCCTGGCTCTTGCTCTCTTCTCTTCATGCACAGAAGACTCCGTGACATCTCACCCGGCAATCTACTTTTTTTTAACTATTATTTTTTTTATTTACTAGATGAATACCTGACAGTCTGGGTTGCAGAACCACATCAGCCAACAGACTGACCATGGCATCAAGGCCCCTGCTATCTGCAGAAACAGCATACATTGTGGTATCCCTGAAAGAAGAGCAAAATTAGTTTTGTGTTCTACTGGGCTGGCAGGGTCTTCACCTAAGGTGCGAAGGCACGCTTAAGACCCGCAACAAAGAACCTCAAAACTCTTGGTTAAAAACAGCCCACTCAAACTAAATTCAAACGACAGAATCTCCCATTAGCCTCCCTGTGAAGGATGGAGGGGATCCCATTATAAAATGAGAGGTAGGATATACTCTTCCAGTCAAAAGCCGCATCACTTGGCTGGGATTTGTCAAAGCATTGCCTGGCCAAAGGACGCTGAACAGGAAACAGACCTTGACACCTGGCAATCACAAATGCCTCCGTGCTTCTCCAACATGAGGAGGATCTCATCCTTGCTGCTAAACTGAGCCGTAGACTAAAGAGAAAAGGAGGGAACAAAGCAAAGGAGTTCATTTTCTAAGAGAGAATTGGGCCCAGAAGGCAAAATACTAATTAATTAATTTTTATGCAGTTAAGCGGCTACATGCAATAACCAATTTCTCTGGGATGTAATATTAGAGGTTTGCTGGCAGCTTTTGGAGAAGAATTACACTAATGTGCAGCAGCCGCCAAAACAAGCTAATACAACCTTGGGTTGCATAAACAGAGGCATAGAATCAAGATCATGTGAGGTATTAGTACCACTTTATAAGCCTTAGTAAAACCACATTTGGAATGCTGTATCCAGTTCTGGTCACTACAACATAAAAAAGATGCTGAGACTGTCTAGAAAGAGTGCAAAGAAGAGTAACCAAGATGATTAAGGGACTGGAGGCTCAAACATGTAAAGAACAGTTGCAGGAATCGGGTATCTCTGTCATGAGTCACTTTTTTCAGTTGTAACTTTGAACGCCCACTAAATGAACTGTTGTAAATTGAGGACTACCTGTATTATTCTGTTGCTCTGCATGGAGAGCTTCTGCACCAGAGATAAATTCCTTGTGTGTCTACTCTATTCTATTCATCTATAAAAAAGATGTTGAGACTCTAGAAAGAGTGTAGAGAAGAGCAACCAAGATGATTAGGGGACTGGAGGCTAAAACATATGAAGAAAGGTTGCAGGAATTGGGTATCTCCAGTGAAAATGAAAAGAGGACTGGGGGGACATGATAGCAGTCTTCCAGTATTTGAGGGGCTGCCACAAAGAAGAGGGGGTCAACTTATTTTCCAAAGCAGCAGAAGGCAGGACAAGAAACAATGGATGGGAACCGATCAAGGAGAGAAGCAACCTGGAATTAAGGAGAAACTTCCTAACAGTGAGGACAATGAACCAGTGGAACAGAAGTTGCCACCAGAAGTTGTGGGTGCTTCATCACTGGAGGTTTTTAAGAAGAATCTAGACAGCCACTTATCTGAGATGGTATAGGTTCTCCTGGAGCTGGACTAGAAGACCTCCAAGGTCCCACCCAACTGTATTCTGGTCTGTTATTCTGTTCTATATAATTCTATTTCTAGTGATTCTATTCCTTATTCCTATTCTATCTTATTTCAGGCCAAGAGCAGACAGGAGGAAAGCACAGAAAGTCCCCCCCCAAAATCTGGGGGTCTCGGTTAATGCCTCCACCCCGAACTCCCAAAGGGATCGCCCTGAGCCCGACCTTCTGCTTTTTCAAACCTGCTTTCAAGGAAAAGGCCGCTTACCGAAAAGGCCAATTTCTCCAGGAAGTGCGAAATCCCGGCGGTGTACTTGGCTTCGTATCTGGACCCGGAGTTGATCAGGACTGGTCCCAAGCAGAGCAAAGGGGGGAGGAGTGGAGGAGGAGGGAGGGTGAGCCGCGGCCCCCGGCTTCGCTTCGGCCGCCCCCTCGACCCGCCGCCGCCGCCCCCCCCCCCGGCGCCCCCTTACCGCCCAGGGTGCAGAACTGGCCGAACCTCCTCTGGGAAGCCACGCGCAGCCCGCCCTCCAAGGCGCTGACCTCCGTCTCGAAGCCCTCCGGCCCGTCCAGGCCGGCGAAGGCGGGCTTGGGCAGCCCCGGCAGAGGCGCCGTCAAGGGGGTGCCCGGATAGCCGCCCCCGCTGCTGAAACGCCGCGACCCGGCGAGCCTGAAAGGGAAGAGGAGGAGGAGGAGGATGAGACCCCCCCCACACCAGGGATGGGAAATGGGTCGGAGAAGCCCTCCCCAGAAGAGCCCCTCCCTCAGCCGGAGGACACGAAAATCAAGGCCGAGGCCTCACCTCCGCGCCGGGCCCAAAAGGCCCCTCCGCACCGCGCTGGCCGCCATCTCTCTCGTCGGGGGGGGGGAGGGAGGGAGGAGGACGCCGATTGGTCGCTCGGGTGACGGCGCCGGTGATTGGCGGGTGAGTCCCGCTCCCTCCACTTCCGGAATCCGAACGGCGACGGAAGTGGCCGGAGCTGCAGTTTTAACTCCGGGTCATGCTGGAAAGCGCGGGAGGCTCGTGGGGGGCGGGGGAAGGGAGAGCGGGTAGGCCGAGGCCTGGTCTGGCGGTGGAACAAACCGTCGATAACGCCCCAAAGCAGCATTTAGTAGAACAGCCATGAATGGCTTGGGAACGATCATAATAGTAAATGTGCCGCCCACCTGCCTGACTTCCCTGCTACGGAAAGTGAATATCTATCCTTGTGCGCAGTTCGGGTGCTGAGCCTGGTGCCGGAGCCAGTGATGGACGCCAGACACGAGGTGCAGGTTTTCTGATTGCTTTTTATTGGAGTCCTCCAAGGAAAAGGGCTCCTGACCCAAATGCCAAGAACCAAGGATTAAGAAAGCTTGATAAGGCGGGAGAAGGCGAGATAATAAGAAATACCACCTAATAAACATTTTAGTAATAATTCTACATTTGGCTCTGTTGGTCTCTAGCTGTCCCTGTTCCTAAGCATTGGCTAATGAATGCTCCAGGAGTTATCTAATACACATTTCATTGAATGCAGGGCATCTGGATTCCAAATTTTTGATGAGGCCTGCAAGTTGTCGTAACTGTTGTTACTTTTATCAGTTTTTTAGCTACCCAGAATTGTTACAAGATTTACACATGCATATTTCCTGTAGATCCCGGTACAGTCAGCTGCAGCCGCGGCTGACTGTTGGGGGAGAGTCATTGGCCCCAATGGAGAGGGTGCGCAACTTGGGCGTTCTCCTGGATAGGCGGCTGTCTTTTGAAGACCATTTGACGGCCGTCTCCAGGAGAGCTTTTTACCAGGTTTGCCTGGTTTGCCAGTTGTGCCCCTTTCTAGACCGGGATGCCTTGTGCACGGTCACTCATGCTCTCGTGACATCTCGGCTGGACTACTGCAATGCTCTCTACATGGGGCTCCCCTTGAGAAGCACCCGGAGGCTCCAGTTAGTTCAGAATGCAGCTGCGCGGGTGATAGAGGGAGCGTCTCAGAGCTCCCACATAACACCTATCCTGCGCAGACTGCACTGGCTACCTGTGGTTTTCCGGGTGCGTTTCAAGGTTCTGGTAATGATCTTCAAAGCGCTCCATGGCATAGGGCTGGGTTACTTACGGGACCGTCTGCTGCCACCGAATGCCTCCCACCGGCCTGTGCGCTCTCACAGAGAGGGACTCCTCAGGGTGCCATCGGCCAGGCAGTGCCGACTGGCGACGCCCAGGGGAAGGGCCTTTTCTGTGGGGGCTCCCATCCTCTGGAACGAGCTTCCCCCAGGACTTCGTCAACTTCCTGACCTTCGGACCTTCCGCCGCGAGCTTAAGACACATCTATTCATTTGCGCAGGACTGGACTAGGGTTTTAAATTTTTAAATGACTAAATTTTAGCTTTGGTTTTAAATTGGGTTTTACTATTTATATCTGATTTTAAATATTTGGCCTTTATAATAAGTTTTTTAGTTGAATGTTTTATTTTGTATATTTCTTGTGTTTTTATATGGCTGTACACCGCCCTGAGTCCTTAGGGAGATAGGGCGGTATAAAAATACGAATAAATAAAAAATAAATAAAATAAATAAGCATTCTTTGTTCTTGCCAGGCAGACTCCACAATTACAGTCTTCCTGATTTACTTTTCAAGTGTGTATCGTAACCTGGCTTTATTTTAGCATACAGCCCATCACTGGGCGGCTACCTGAGCACCAGGGAGCCCCAACCTGCCGGGTTTCCCAGGAAGTCATATAATATATGTGGCTCTATATACATAATCTTGTATGTATATATGTATGTATTTATTTATTCTCTCATGTTTATGTAGTGTATATTGGAGGCTGAGACCCTTTGAGAGCTGTAGGCAGCGATTTAAATTTCAGTTTAGTGTACGCTGATTACTGTACATTCAAAATGACAAAGTTATTATTCTATTCTGTATTCTATTCTCTATTCCAGTGATGGCTAACCTTTTTGCCGTCATGTGCCAAAAGCTGGGGGACTGCAGGGGGTCCTACGTATGCATGCCCACACCAATAATTTAATGCACCCCGCGCATGCGCACGTGAACCCCCCCCCCCAGCACTCTCCCTGCTTTTGGCATGGTGGCCACAGTAGGTCCATTTTTCATTCTCCCCAGTCTCCAGAGGCTTTCTTGGAGCCTGGGGAGGGCAAAAATGGCCTTCCCCACCCCCCTAGAGGCCAGAAATGGCTCCCGACTTCCGGTGGGACCGGAACAGGGTTGGGCTCTACTTACCTTTACTGCCAGTTCACATGTGTGCTGGAGCTGAGCTAGGGCAACGCTCGTGTGCCCACACATATAGCTCCATGTGCCACCTGTGGCACACGTGCCAGAGGTTCGCCATCACAGCTCTATTTTATTCATTCTCATTCCCATTCGTAAATTTTGTCTAACTGGGCTTCTTGTTTACACACTGTATTAATCAATGAACGGTACAGTCAGCTGCAGCCGCGGCTGACTGTTGGGGGCGAGTCATTGGCCCCAATGGAGAGGGTGCGCAACTTGGGCGTTCTCCTGGATAGGCGGCTGTCTTTTGAAGACCATTTGACGGCCGTCTCCAGGAGAGCTTTTTACCAGGTGTGCCTGGTTTGCCAGTTGCGCCCCTTTCTAGACCGGGATGCCTTGTGCACGGTCACTCATGCTCTCATGACATCTCGGCTGGACTACTGCAATGCTCTCTACATGGGGCTCCCCTTGAGGAGCACCCGGAGACTCCAGGTAGTTCAGAATGCAGCTGCTGGTGATAGAGGGAGCCCTCGTGGCTCCCACATAACACCTCCCGCAGACTGCACTGGCTACCTGTGGTTTTCCGGTGCGCTTCAAGGTTCTGGTAATGATCTTCAAAGCGCCCATGGCATAGGGCTGGGTTACTTACGGGACCGCCTGCTGCCACCGAATGCCTCCCACCGACCTGCAGCGCCTCACAGAGAGGGACTCCTCAGGGTGCCGTCGGCCAGGCAGTGCCGACTGGCGACGCCCAGGGGAAGGGCCTTCTCTGTGGGGGCTCCCATCCTCTGGAACGAGCTTCCCCCAGGACTTCGTCAACTTCCTGACCTTCGGACCTTCCGCCGCGAGCTTAAGACACATCTATTCATTTGCGCAGGACTGGACTAGGGTTTTAAATTTTTAAATGACTAAATTTTAGCTTTGGTTTTAAATTGGGTTTTATTATTTATATCTGATTTTAAATATTTGGCCTTTATAATAAGTTTTTTAGTTGAATGTTTTATTTTGTATATTTCTGTGTTTTTATATGGCTGTACACCGCCCTGAGTCCTTAGGGAGATAGGGCGGTATAAAAATACGAATAAATAAAAAATAAATAAAATAAATAAGCATTCTTTGTTCTTGCCAGGCAGACTCCACAATTACAGTCTTCCTGATTTACTTTTCAAGTGTGTATCGTAACCTGGCTTTATTTTAGCATACAGCCCATCACTGGGCGGCTACCTGAGCACCAGGGAGCCCCAACCTGCCGGGTTTCCCAGGAAGTCATATAATATATGTGGCTCTATATACATAATCTTGTATGTATATATGTATGTATTTGTTTATTCTCTCATGTTTATGTAGTGTATATTGGAGGCTGAGACCCTTTGAGAGCTGTAGGCAGCGATTTAAATTTCAGTTTAGTGTACGCTGATTACTGTACATTCAAAATGACAAAGTTATTATTCTATTCTGTATTCTATTCTCTATTCCAGTGATGGCTAACCTTTTTGCCGTCATGTGCCAAAAGCTGGGGGACTGCAGGGGGTCCTACGTATGCATGCCCACACCAATAATTCAATGCACCCCGCGCATGCGCACGTGAACCCCCCCCCCCGGCACTCTCCCTGCTTTTGGCATGGTGGCCACAGTAGGTCCATTTTTCATTCTCCCCAGTCTCCAGAGGCTTTCTTGGAGCCTGGGGAGGGCAAAAATGGCCTTCCCCAACCCCCTAGAGGCCAGAAATGGCTCGTTTCCCGACTTCCGGTGGGACCGGAACAGGGTTGGGCTCTACTTACCTTTACTGCCAGTTCACATGTGTGCTGGAGCTGAGCTAGGGCAACGCTCGTGTGCCCACACATATAGCTCCATGTGCCACCTGTGGCACACGTGCCAGAGGTTCGCCATCACAGCTCTATTTTATTCATTCTCATTCCCATTCCTATTTTTTCTCCAACTGGGCTTCTGGTTTACACACTGTATTAATCAATGAACTGTACAGCTACCCAGCTTGTGAAATAAAGATGCTTGGGTGGCTGATGTAGGATAGAAAACAAGCTGCTAAAGGAGGCAGCACCGTGCAACACAAAACAGCCCCAAAGGAAGCCTTGAAACCCAGAAACCTGCCGCTCCTCCAGTGTCCTGACTCGGTACTCATGCGAACACTTGAGATTGTCAAGGGATAGGGAAGGCCAGCAGCATTGGAGCCCTCCACATAGAATAGAATTAGGAATAGAATAGAATTGAATTGAATTGAATTCTTTATTCACCAAGTGTGATTGGACACACAAGGAATTTGTCTTCGGTGCATAAGCTTATAGTGTACATAAAACCTATAAGTGATAAATCTTCATAAAAATACATTCATCAAATCATAAGAAACAACACAGTGATAGTCATAGGATACTTAAATAAGCAATCAATATAAATCATACTAGGAAACTAAATAAAACAATATCAATCGTAAAGATGCAAGCCATTAGTCATTAAGTAGAAAAGGAGATAGGTAACAAGAACAGTAATACAGCGTTACTAAATAATTTGACAGCGTTGTGGGATTTAGTTGTTTACCAGAGTAATGGCATGGGGGGAAAACTGTTCTTGTGTCTAGTTGTTCTGATGTGCAGTGCCCTATAAAGTTGTTTTGAGGGTAGGAGTTGAAACAGTTTATGTCCAGGATGTGAGGGGACTGTAGATATTTTCTCAGCACTCTTTTTGACTCGTGCAGTATACAGGTCCTCAATGGAAGGCAGGTTGGTAGCAATTGTTTTTTTCTGTAGTTCTAATTGTTCGTTGAAGTCTGTGCCTGTCTTTTAGGGTTTCATGAAGAGGACACCAGGTCTGCCCAGTCTATTGGATTTTATGGGAAGGGCCAGTCCGGGAGAAACCAGGCAAGCAAATCAAGAAGGGTTTTCTAGATGATCACCAATGCCTTGAATTGAACCTGGAAGCTTATACAAAGACAGCAAAGCTGGCAAAATGGTACAGATGCCTGAGTGGACCAGGAGATGCCTGTCACCATCTACATAGCTGCCCTAATTGTAGCTTCCAAGGGCAAACCCAGGTATAATGCATTGCAATGTTCATTTTGTGGCATATTACCTATGGCACGTGTGCCAGAGGTGGCACGTTTAGCCATTTCAGTGGGCACGCGAGCTCAGCTCTGGCCCAGATGCACGCGTCGGCCAGCTGATTTTTTTTTTTTTTATTCAAAAAGTTTTACAAATTTTTTTTCCCCCTTTCCCCTCCTCCCCCTCCCTTCACAACCCCCGACTTCCCGGAACGAGCACAAGGTATAGTTAAAAATAAAACAAACATATGCTAAAAAATTTTCGTCCCAACTTAATTATACTCCTACAATCATCAATTCCTAACTTCCCCCGAAAACAATCAAAAATAATACATCATAATCATTCAAAACAGTCTGATAACTCTTAGTCTGATATCTACGTTGAATATAGTCAGTCCATTTTTTCCATTCCTTTAAGTATCTTTCTTGCGTATTGTCTTCCGAAAAGGCTGATATCTTCGCCATCTCAGCCAAATTGGCAACTTTCAATATCCATTCTTCTATTGTTGGTACTTCTTTTTTCTTCCAATATTGTCCTATTAGTAATCTTGCTGCGGTTATTAGATTTAAAATCAATTTAGTCTCAATTACTGTACAATCCGTAATAATTCCCAACAAGAAAAATTGCGGCAGGAACTTTATCTTCTTTTTCAAAACATTTTGTAAAATCCACCAAATTTTTATCCAAAAGGCCTTTATGTCCTTGCAAGTCCACCAAATGTGAAAATATGTAGCGTCATCACAATTACATCTCCAACATTTTGCTTGCATTTCTGGATACATACACGATAATTTTTTAGGATCTAGATGCCATCTATAAAACATTTTATAAAAATTTTCCCTCAGATTCTGTGCCTGTGAATTTAACATTTCTAACCCAAATTTTTTCCCAAGTTTCCAATAATATTGGCTCCTGAAAATTTTGTGCCCACTTTATCATACAGTCCTTTACCAAGTCCCTTTCACAACCCCCGACTTCCCGGAACGAGCACAAGGTATAGTTAAAATAAACAAACATATGCTAAAAATTTCCCTCCCAACTTAATTATACCCCTACAATCATCAATTCCTAACTTCCCCCGAAAACAATCAAAAGTAATACATCATAATCATTCAAAAACAGTCTGATAACTCTTAGTCTGATATCTACGTTGAATATAGTCAATCCATTTTTTCCATTCCTTTAAGTATCTTTCTTGCGTATTGTCTTTCAAAAAGGCTGATATCTTCGCCATCTCAGCCAAATTGGCAACTTTCAATATCCATTCTTCTATTGTTGGTACTTCTTTTTTCTTCCAATATTGTCCTATTAGTAATCTTGCTGCAGTTATTAGATTTAAAATCAATTTAGTCTCAATTACTGTACAATCCGTAATAATTCCCAACAAGAAAAATTGCGGCAGGAACTTTATCTTCTTTTTCAAAACATTTTGTAAAATCCACCAAATTTTTATCCAAAAGGCCTTTATGTCCTTACAAGTCCACCAAATGTGAAAATATGTAGCGTCATCACAATTACATCTCCAACATTTTGCTTGCATTTCTGGATACATACACGATAATTTTTTAGGATCTAGATGCCATCTATAAAACATTTTATAAAAATTTTCCTCAGATTCTGTGCCTCGTGAATTTAACATTTCTAACCCAAATTTTTTCCCAAGTTTCCAATAATATTGGCTCCTGAAAATTTTGTGCCCACTTTATCATACAGTCCTTTACCAAGTCCCTTTCAGAATCTATTTCAAGTAACACATTATACAATCTCTTTATATGCTCCTGAGACTGATTTCTAATTTGCTTTACCAAATTTTCCTCGTTCTGCTCTATACCAATTTTCTGATCTCCCTTCCATCTAGCACGTAGTTGCTCATATTGAAACCAAGTATAATTTTTCCCTTCCTCTCTTAATACTTGCAGAGATTTTAACTGCAAATTACCTCTTTCAGTATACAAAAGATCTTTATATGTAATCATTTCCTGATTCTGTTCTATGTTTATATTTTCTATTGTATGTCTAGGACTTGCCCATATAGGAACCTTATAATTTAGTTTATAAGAATATTTTTTCCAAACACGCAGAAGGGCATTTCTTAGCACATGATTTTTAAAGGCCTTATCCACTTTTTTGTCATAAATTAAATATGCATGCCATCCATATAGCAAATCATAACCTTCTATATTCAAAATTCTGTCCTCTGTTAAATTAAACCAATCACTTATTGCAGAGAGCAGCTGCTTCATAATATAATTTAAAATTAGGCATTTTAAACCTCCCTTTCCGAGAATCTTGAATTATTTTCATTTTAACCCTAGCTTTTTACCTTCCCATATAAATTTGTTAATTCCTTCTGCCATTCCTCAAGATTCTTATCTTTCTTAATTATTGGTATCATCTGAAAGAGGAATAAAATCTAGGTAAAACATTCATTTTAATAGCAGCAATTCTCCCAGCAAAGATAATTGCAATTTTTCCAAACAATCAACTCCTTCTGAACTTTTTGCCATAAAACCTCATAGTTATTCTTATACAATTTCACATTTGACGATGTAATATAAACCCCTAAGTACTTAACCTTCTTTACAATTTCAAATCCTGTTATTTCCTCAAGTCTTTCTTTCTGTTGTCTGGCCATATTTTTATTATCACTTTTGTCTTTTCTGATTTACCTTAAACCCTGAAACATTCCCATATTGATCAATTATTTCCAACAAAGATTTACTAGAATTTATAGGGTTTGTTAAAGTAATCACCAAATCATCTGCAAAAGCTCTTAACTTATATTCATACTGTCTAACTCTAATTCCCTCTATCTCCTTTACTTCGTATTTTATCCAATAATGGTTCTAGAGTTAAAATAAACAATAATGGTGATAAAGGACATCCCTGTCTTGTTCCTTTCGCAATCTTAAAAGGTTCTGTTAAGCTACCATTGATTATAATCTGTGCTGTTTGCTCTCCATAAATTGCCCTAATTATTCTTAAAAAACCATCTCCAAATTGCATCTTTTCTATTAATTTAAATAAAAAATCCCAATGCAATCGATCAAAAGCTTTCTCTGCATCGAGAAAAATAAATGCTGCTGGAATAAAATTTTTCTTTTCTAAGTACTCCAGTAAATTAACAATCTGCCTAACATTATTCCTCATCTGTCTCCCTTTTATAAATCCAGATTGATCATTATGAATTCTTCGCTGCAGAATCAACATTAATCTATTAGCTATTATTTTAACAAAAATCTTATAATCATTATTTAAAAGTGAGATTGGCCTATAATTCCCAGGTGCCAGCTGATTTTCAGGCCATCTGGGCCCACCGGAAGTTGGCAAACGGGCTGTTTCCAGCCTCCGGAGGGTTCCGGGGGTGGGGGAGGCTATTTTCGCCCTTCCCAAACTCCTAGAAAGGCTCTGGAGCATGGGGAGAGAGATAAATGAGCCTACCGGGCGATTGCGTGCCAGAAGCGAGGGGGGGGGGAGCACATAGAATTATGGGTATGGGTATGCAAATGCTGTTGAGTTTGAGCCTAGGTAGAGGCAGATATTTCTCTCTCGGCACGCTGAGAATATATCTGCTGAACAAAATTCTGCATAGGCGACAGGAAGGGCATCCGGCCAGTAAGCACAGCTAGCTCCATTCAGTTGCCCAGGCTCCACCCCACAAGGGATTATGATTGACTGATTATGATCGACTGAGGAGTGAGGGGATGGTTTTGGGGGTTTTGATTTACTGAGGGAAAGATTCAGGTTTTCCCAGATGTGCCAGTTTACCTATTCTAGTAAATAGAACTTTGAAAAACTTTGAAAAATTTCTAATGAAAACTTCAGAGTTTTTACTTGGGTTTTTTTCTGGAATGCTGACATATTATACCATATATCATATATCCTAATAATAATAAAAAACCAAGCTCAGTGGCAGACTTAGCCAATCAAAGAATAAAGTTGATCAGCCTTAATCTTGGTTAGGTTCTTTTGAGATCTAGCAGGTTGAGGGACATCATCACACTGGGTCATTCCATAGGTGACCCCTAGCTTTCCTCCCCATGATATCACCAATGTTATCAAGGGGGTTATCAAGGGGAACCTCCATAACCCATCTCTATTATCTTGGGAAGTAAGAGGCCCCTTTGGTCATGACATCAGCTGTCCCCCATGAGAACATAATGCTGTGATGTCAAGGTCCTGGAGCAGAAATATAAAGGTAAAAGGGATGATAGGAGAGCTGTGGAGAGTTGAGGAGAGGAGAGTGGAGGATAGTTGAGTTGAGTCGTGTTGAACAGAGCAGAGGAGATCAGAGCAGAGCGATTCTGAGTGGAGGAGATAAAAGCAAAGCAGAGCGAAGTGGAGTGGAGTGGAGGAGAATAAAACAGAGCAGAGATGATTAAAGTGGAGCAGAGCAAAGCAGAGTTGTGGGGATAAAAGTAGAGCAGAGCGAAGCGGAATGGAGGTGATAAAAGCGGAGCAGAGGGAAGCGGAGTGGAGGAGATAAGATCAGAGAAGAATGAAGCTGAGTTGAGGATCTTTTTTTATGAGTTTGGAAATCCAACGAGTGAAGAATAGACGCTTGTAAAGTTTGGAATATTAGTATATCAGGTTAGTTGCCCCTTGGTTCTGCAGGATGAGATGGGATGGGATGGCATGAAAATTACAATATAATAGAATTCTTTATTGGCCAAGTGTGATTGGACACACAAGGAATTTGTCTCCGGTGCATAAGCTTATAGTGTACATGCAAATAACAAAGTGATAGGTCATAGTTTATAAATCATAGTTACAATCATCAATCATAAGATACGAACAACAATTGATAAATCATAAGATAGGTTGTTGGCTATTCCTGCCAGCTTAGTATCATCTGAAAATTAGATAAGTTCCTCTTACATGTAGGTGTAAACCCATTACAGACTACTCGTTGAGTATGATTTGTTAGAGAGTTACAAATTCAGCTGGTGGTGATGCTATCTATCCCACTTGTTTCTAGTGTACCAAGAAGTAGGCTGTGGTCTACTGAAGTCTAAGTATACTATGTCCACAGCATTTCGCTGGTCTACTAATTTAGGCATTTTGTCAAAGAATGAAATAAGATTGCTTTGGTCTGAGCTGTTTCTAACAAACCCACATCAAGACAGGTGTTCTCTCTTTTATTTTTTTGCTTATTTTAACTTTTGCTTCTAGTCTGTCTTTTACAGTTATGTTGTTGTTGGTTGGGCTATAGTTTCTTTTTGTGTGAAGACCGATGGAAAGTACAAGTTAAGCAGCTCTGCTTTTTCTCTGCTGCCTGTTACTTCCTTGCCGTCTTCTCTCTTTAGTGGACTTTTTAGTTTGGTTGCTGTGCCAAACCAGACCGTTGTGGAGGTACAAATGAGAGACTCCATAATTCCTCTGTAGAACTGGATCAGCAATTCCTTGGGCAGTCTGAGGTTTCTGAGGTGACACAGGAAGAACATGTGATCGATCGATCGATCGATAGATGATAGATAGATAGATACTGTAGTAGATAGATAGATAAATAGATGGATGGATAGATAGATAGATGATAGACAGACAGACAGACAGGAGCACCAAGGACCCCTCTTTTCAACCTGGAGTTACAAACCTTCTCCTTTCTTGATAGGATCTCCTTCCAGTTCCAACACTCACTTCACAACAGGATGGATCATATACTGAAAAAATCATATACTACCTGAAGAAAAAGGACAGCAAGGAGTCCCATCCGCAGATCAACAATAACGACTCACGGCAGTGGGACAACCAGGAAACCTACTTCTCTAGCTACCGCCCATCCAGTTCCTCGGCCACTCAGCGAGCCACGCAGATCTTGCCTCTGCTTCTGAAGTCTTCCCCAGCTTTAGTGGGATCAGGAAGAAGGTTCAGCCTCCAGCGCTGGTGCTGCCCGATTTGGCCCAGAGAACAACTGTCAGGACCCCTCCAAGGGCTCCTCAGAGGGAGATCAAGCCTGGCCTGAAAGAGCCCCCTTCCTTACCAAGGGGACCAGAGAAGCAAAGGCCTCAGGGGAGTAAACCCACTCCAGATGCCTTCCTGCCTTCATATCCAGGTATATACGCTACAGGGCTGGGCTACCTATGGAACCAGCCTTGTCCTATCACATCAGCCCATCCCACACTACCAATCAATCAATCTATCAGAATACAGCTGGAAGGGTCCTTGAAGGTCCTCTAGTCCAACCTCCTGCTCAAGCAGGAGATGCTGTACAATCCCAGACAAATGGCTATCTAGTCTCTTCTTAAAAGCCTCCAGTGACGAAGCACCCACAACTTCTGGTGGCAAGCTGTTCCACTGGTTGATTGTCTTCACTGTTAGGAAGTTTCTCCTTAATTCCAGGATGCTTGTCTCCTTGAGTAGCTTCCATCCGTTGTTTCCCTTCCTGCCTTCTGGTGCTTTGGAAAATAAGTTGACCCCCTCCTCTTTCTGGCAGCCCCTCAAATACTGGAAGACTGTTCTCATGTCACACACACACCCTCCCTTCTTTCATCTAGACTAGCCAAACCCATATCCTGCAACCGTCCTTCAGGCAGGGATATTTTGGTGCAGACCCCATCAGTCAAAGAATTTCAACTGGTGGGGTCTAGGAAAAGGGTCTTCTCTACCGCTGCCACTGTATTAGGAAACATCTCACCCTCAGAGGTAAGGAAAGACCCCTCCCTCTTAGCCTTTTTCAAAGGCTATATCTAAATTATAAGATTACCACATTGTGAAATTTCAAAGCAATAAAAAAAATTGAATTCCATATATGGAGTTCCTCAAGATGGTTGTCTAAGAACATGAAGATCAGGGACTCGAGATTTATGACACATTTGATCCCTCCCTCTGGCTCAGCCTGGTGATCCACTATACACACCTTGTGTCTCTCTGCTTTGAGAAGGCTGGTCCCGTCAAATTGCCCATCAATCTCTGTCTCTTCTTCTCAGAACTCTCTGACGAATGCTTCCAAAATTTGTGGGAGAGCAAGAAGCCGCTAAAATGCAGACCCATCAAAGAAGTCTTGGACTTGATGGACAAGAGGGAGATATTAGAGACAATCTTGGACCATCTTTGTCCTTTCCAGGTAACATTTTGTCCTCCTTTGGCATTCTTTCTTTGACTCTTCTATTCCACCATTTCTTTGATATTAGACAGGCAAATGAATAATACAATTACAGACTTGGAAGGGGGCCTTGGAGGTCTTCTAGTCCAACCCCCTACTCAAGGAGGAAACCCTTTGCCATTTCAGGCAAATGGTTGTCCAATCTCTTTTTAAAAGCTTCCAGTGATGGGGCAACCACAACTTCTGGAGGCAAACTTTGTCCTTGGTTCTAGGCTGGTTCTCTCCTTCATAAGTTTCCATCCATTGTTTCTTGCCATGCCTTCAGGTGCTTTGGAGAATAGGCTGCCCCCCTCTTCTTTGTGGCAACCCTTGAGATATTGGAACCCTGCTATTAGTGTAACTCTTGTTCCCTGGTGAGTTGGCCACGGCAAGTAAGCCATGGCTAATTGGCCCCATGGTTAGTTGGCCATGCCAAGAGAGACATGACAAGTTGTCCCAATCCACCAAGGAGAGCTTATGCATTTAAAAAGATCAAGCTGCCAGATCTCCACAGAAACCATAAAGCATATCAGGACCCCCAAACAGAGAAGTAGCAAGGGTACCTATGGGGAGTGGGGTGTTAAAGTAGCTTTTTAAGAAGAACAAAAGTCAAAATGGCAATTATTGACTTATTAGATTTATATGCTGCTCATCTCCCCGATCAGGTCACCCGGAACCGCTTTCCCTGTGCTTGACCACTCGGAGTCCATTTTTTATCACAATTTGTCCTATATTTCCTTTTCCTGGCTGATTGGTGGAATTCCCTAGGACTCACAGACTCTTTTTCCCACGTTCAGATTACCCTATACAAATTTATGGGCTTAAACTCCGAAACTCAAGAGAGAAAGAAAGAGAGCGAAGGAACATCTCAGAAGCCTCCTAGGTTTTTTATTCCAGGAAGAAATTGACAGGTGAGTGGGAGTGGGATGCCTGTGGGGATTGAGACCTCCATCTTTGTGGGGTCCTTAGTGGTCTCTCTCTGGGCTTGGATGTTTTCTTGCAGACATTTAGTGACCCAGCTAGGTCATGTCATCAGTGTTAGAAGGGAACAGGTTTTGCAAAATGGAGGTGAAGGGAGGAGGCGGAGAATTGTGGGGTCTTTGGTGCTCTCTTAACTTGGTTGTTTTCTTGTAGATGTTTCATTACCCAGCTAGATAACATCATTAGTGCTAGAAGAGAATGGGGGGTTACAGAGAGGAGGAGGAGGACTGTCGGGTCCTTGGTGCTCTCTGTGCTTGGATGTTTTGTTGCGGACATTTCATTACCTAGCTAGGTAATTTCATCAGTGCTAGAAGGGCCTGGGGTTTGCAGAGAGGAAGAGGAGCAGGAAAAGGTGGAGAAGGGGAGGAGAAAGCGGAAGATAAAGAAAAAGGGTTAGGTGCAAATGTCCTAATTCAAAAACATCGCTTTGCCTAGGGAATCTCGGAATCCATTCGAATCGTTGCCTTTTGCCACCTGCCTGAAATCCTGGTGGCCCTGAAAGAGGCTGGTCAGTTCAGGCAGCCAAAGGCACCTTCTGCGCTTGAAGCCCCAATTGAGGTAAGACCAGGGATGGGGTTGCAAGGTCTGAGACTCAGGACAGAAGGAGGCTGGGGGATTCTGGGCAGGAAACTCCTACGTGCTTAGAAGGACTTATGCACCAGGCTGTCTGGTCTCCTCGGATTGGTCATCGATCTCCAAGATCTGAGATGTAGGTGGTGCTGGAAATTCTCCATCTCCTGGGGAACTATTTTATAAGGCTAGAGAAGATGATGAGTTGCCCCAACAAACATTAGACCCAAAGGTGCTTTTTCAAAAGGCCTGGATTTTGTTTTTCCCTGAAGACATTTCGCTTCTCTTCCAAAAAGCTTCTTCTGTTTTGACCAAAGTCAGAATTGAAGGAGCTTCAGCCAGAACTGAAGACGCTTCTTGGATGAGAAGCGAAACCTCTTCAAGGAAATGTGCCTCCTGCTTTCTTATATTCTACAGAGATTCTCAATCATTTGCGATAGGGGCGAATACCTGTAGCTCGGGTGGAGGATGAGGGTGGAGGTTGGTTCTCTGAGCTTGTGGGTTGGTTGATGAAGGTCTTGTGGTGAGGTCATGTGCTGGTTGGGAGGGAGGGTTGTGGTTGGTTGGTTGAGGCCTATTGCAGTCGCCTAGATAAAGATGATGTAAAATAAATATAAAGAAATATATGCTTTAAAAGGTGAAATAATGGATAAAATAGTAAGATATGGGTCCATCTTTGGGAAAAATTGATACTAAAGAAATAATTGTGAAGTAAATGATTGAATGTGTTTAAAGTAAAGGGCTTCAATAGATATTAAAAAATTATGAAAAATATATAATGAATATTGAATGAATATTTTAATTTGTATACCGCCCTTCTCCCGAAGGACTCAGGGCGGTGAACAGGCAGATAAAATACAGATACACACAATAGTTAAAAACATCCTTTAAAAAACTAATTTAAATTTGCCCAAATGTTAAAATAACACACTCCCCCATAAAATTACAAAACTTTAAAAACCCATCAAATTCAATTAAAATTTAAAGATAAAAATCAAGCTAGTCCAGCCATACGAAATAAATAAGTTTTAAGTTCACGGCGAAAGGTCCTAAGGTCAGGTAATTGTCGAAGCCCGAGGGGAAGTTCATTCCACAGGGTCGGAGCCCCCACAGAGAAGGCCCTCCCCCTGGGGGCCGCCAGTCGACACTGTTTGGCTGACGGCACCCTGAGGAGTCCCTCTCTGTGGGAACGCACCGGACGATGGAAGATAGAGGCCGGCAGTAGACGGTCCCGTAGATAGCCCGGTCCTAAGCCATGGAGCACTTTAAAGGTGGTAACCAATACCTTGAAGCGCACCCGGAAAACAACAGGTAGCCAGTGCAGTCTGCGCAGGATAGGTGTTATGTGGGAGCTCCGAACCGCTCCCTCAATAACCCGCGCAGCCGCATTCTGGACTAGCTGAAGTCTCCGGGTGCTCTTCAAGGGGAGCCCCATGTAGAGAGCATTGTAGTAGTCCAGGCGAGAGGTAACGAGAGCATGAGTGACCGTGCATAAGGCATCCCGGTCCAGGAAGGGACGCAACTGGCGGATCAGGCGAACCTGATAAAAAGCACTCCTGGAGACGGTCGCCAAATGATCTTCAAAGGACAACCGACCATCCAGGAGCACGCCCAAGTTGCGTACCTTCTCCATCGGGGCCAATGACTCACCCCCCGACAGACAGCCGCATCTGCAGATGACTGTATCGGGGTGCCGGCATCCACAGCCACTCCATCTTGGAGGGATTAAGTTTGAGCCTGTTCCTCCCTATCCAGACTCGTATATAAAATAAAGAGAAATGAAGAGAATAATTTGAAATAGGTGAAGATGAGGTGATGGCAGATGATAATATTGATTATATGTTTTATAAAAAATACAAATAAAAGATAAAAGGGGGAAAGTAGAATATTTGGCAGAAATTGGAGTATATATAGTAAATGTGGAGAAAACATGCTGCATGAATTTTGACTCGGTCAATACTCTATTCAGAAAATACTGTATTTTTCGTGTATAAGACGCACCGGAGTATAAGACGCACCTTAATTTTTGGGGAGGAAACCAAGAAAAAAAGAATTCTGCCTCTGCCTACCAGCATCAGGATCAGCGGCGTCAGTCAGACATGGGTCGCTACAGCTGGATCTGCCGAGAGACTGAGTCATCGTTTTTTGACCATGCCCCTTCCTCCTTCCTGTTGGGCCCAGTTTCGACTCAGTCGGCCTGAGAGAAACATCTCTAGCAGATCTGGCTTCCAGCCCATTTTCATTCGATTCTTTCAGAGTCACTGTGAGTTTTTTGACTAAAAAATTTATTTTTTCTAATCAGGAAACATACCGGTCTACCAGGCTTGCTTCAGTCTAGCAGAGCCATACCGGTCTACTTGCCTTTTTTGGCAGGCCCCGGTCTACCTTCTTTAAAAATAGAGGCACCGGTCTACTAGCCACCTACAGCGCTGATCAACTGTAGTGCGGCCCTTTGAAGCGCCACGGCGGATGCAAGATTGTTTTCATGAGGATGCACGGCTGTGCCACACACAGAGGCTGACAACCTCTGAAGGGTGGGAGGGGCGGCAGGTGGGGGGGGCTACATTCGGTGTATAAGACGCACCCAGATGTTCACCCTCTTTTTGGGGGTAAAAAGGTGCGTCTTACACACCGAAAAACACGGTATGTATTGTATGTTTGTGTGTCTGGAAAAAAAAAAGGAAATGGGGAAAGAATCTGATTTTTCCCTCAATCTGTTTTTTCACCTGCGCAGAAGTGCCAGGGAGCTATGGAGGGCGCTGGCTGAAGACCCCGATGCCAACATGAAGATCATGAAGCTCCTCCTCAAAAGGCTTCAGGACCAAGACCCCAGCACCAAAGCCATCAGGAGGAGAAACAGCAAGTCTCCCATGCCCATTGCGGTAAGCCCTCAACCGGCGGCTCTGCTTTCCTTTGATTCAGAGATGGGCCACGCCTGAGGGAAGGGGCTGAGCAAAAGAGTCACCCTCGGGGGTCTCCCCATCAAGAGCAGGCATGCCTGGTTGGAGGGAGGCAGTGGGCAAACTGATGGGGGCTGAAATTGGAGCAAACCATGGTGTATGGCCCCCCCCAAAATATCCCACTGAAGGGAGAAGCGTCTGTGGGCTTCCTCGCCAGATATCCATCCATCCATCCATCATCCATCCATCGGTTCATTTATTCATTAATCCATTCATTCATGTATCCATTCATTTATTCATTCCTTTATTCATCCATTCCTTCGTGTATTTATTGATTGATTCATTCATTTCTTAAGAAAACTCATATGGTTGCCCAACTCACTCATGGTGATTCTGGGTGGCTTAAAAAGAGCTTGATTTAAGAAAATTCATGATAGGAACCAACAAAGGTGAATACCCCACTGAGTACTGTGCGTCGTATTTTTTTAAAAATATTTTTAATCTGTGTTTTTATTATGTTGTTTTTATTTCATTATTGTAAAATGCCGTGTCGGATAGCTCAGATGGCCGGTGTAGAAATTTAATTAAGAGCAATAGAAGAGAATATAGAATAGATAGAATAGAATTTTTCATTGGCCAGGTGTGATTGGACACATAAGGAATTTGTCTTGGTGCATATGCTCTCTCAGTGTACATAAAAAAAAGATATGTTCATCAAGAATTCTAAGGTACAACACTTAGTCATAGGGTTCAGGTAAGCAACCAGGAAAGAATATCAATATAAATCGTAACTCAGGAAAGTTCCCTTCCTTTGCTTTGCTAATGCTCCATATCTCGACTCTTGTTCCTCAGCTTCTGTATCACCCGGAGGTTGGCCACGTCTTTATCATGCAAGACATTCTCAATGTTCTCATGGAATGGATGACTCAGCCGTATCCCCTGATACAGATCTTTAGCATGTGAGGTCTTGGGTACCTTTTACAGCACCCCTTCGAGGTAAGAGGTGGGGGGCAGGAAGGGAGTGGCTTCCAAGGTAGCAGCAGGTGTGACCTCACTCTCTGGAAAGTCTACAAGGTTGGGAAGGATAGAAGAAGGAGAAGAAGAAGACAACCAGCAGAAAGAGTGGTGGATAGACTCAGCTAGAGTGGTGTCTCTTCTACAAAGATGGGTGCACCCCCGGAAGATCTGAAGGATCAAGTAGATCCTTTTGGAGAAGATCTGAAAGCAGAACAAGAAGCAAAGGATGGAAACTAATCAAGGAGAGACCTAGACCTAAGGAGAAATTTCCTGACTCTGAAAACAATTAATCATTGGAACAACTTGCCCCCAGAAGTTATGGGTGCTCTATCACTGGAGGTTTTTAAGAAGAGACTGGACTTGTCTGAAATGGTCTAGGGTTTCCTGCTTGAGCAGGGGGTTGGACTAGAAGACCTCCGAGGTCCCTTCAATTCTGTTATTTTCTTAATCGGGGGAAGGACTTGCCTCCAGAAGTTGTGGTGCTCCATCGCTGGAGGTTTTCAAGAAGAGACTAGACAGCCATTTGTCCAGCATAGTCTAGGGCCATGATGGCGAACCTATGCTGGATAGGTTCGCCATATTGGATGCATGCGCATGCTGGCCGGCTGATTTTTGGGCCTTCTGGTAGGCTGTATCCTACCTCCCGATGGCCTGGGGGTGGGGGTGGGAAAGGCCCATTTTTTGGCTTTCCTCAGGCTCCTAGCCTTTCTAGGAGGCTGCTGAGGGTGACAATGGCCTTCCCCATCTCCCCTGGAGGCCCTCCGGAGGTCAAAAACAGCCTGTTTGCCGACTTCTGGTGGGACCGGAAGTGCCGTTTTTACCCTCCAGAGCCTTTCTAGGAAGCGGATGAGGGCGAAAATGACTTTCCCCACCCCCTACCCCCCCAGAGACCAAAGGCCCTTTTGCCAACCTCCTAGAAAGGCTCATGTGTGGGTCCCAAAGAGTTATGGGAGTGGGACCCCCCCCTCCCCCCACTTTTGGCATGCGATGGCAAAAAGGTTAGCTATCACTGATGTATAGTCTCCTGCTTGAGCAGGGGGTTGGACTAGAAGACCTCCAAGTTCCGTTTCAACCCTGTTATTCTATGTTCTGTGGGCTTCTATGTGTTTGTCATTATCGTTATAGACTCAGAGAAGTCCAGTGACCGTGTTTAATTGCTCGTTTCTTTCCTTGCTTCCTCTAGGAGAAGATGTTAGAGGCATTTTTAATGCCGGTGGTAAACTCTGCATCTCATAGCAATAAAAGTGTAGCCAAGGAAGACTTAAGGACGCTTCACTTCCTCTTGCAACATCTGAACGTAGCTACCCATGGAGGCAAGGCTGCCGATCTTATTCCGCTCCTGCTGAACCATTTCCCTGAGGTAAGTCAACCAAATCACGACAAACTGGTTTCCTCTCTCTCCCCCCCTCCATCGCTCTTTCTCTCTCTCTCTCTTAGAAATAGTTCAGCAACAACTGTGTTGTGCTCCCCTAAAAAAGTGTGCAAGCTAGCAGATGGTCCTTGAGCCCTTCTAGAGAGCCGGAGAAGTGCCAGATGAGGTGGAAGAGAAGGAAGGTTGCCACTCTCTTCAGCTTCACCAAACCATGTGTCCACCTAGAAAATCTAGAACACCACACACCCTATCTAGAAAAATGACCATTCTTCACATCTAGAAAATCTAGATTGGTGTTGCTTGATTTCAGACACTTCAAGATGTGTGGACTTCAACTCTGCTATCCTGAGAACTCCAGAAGTTGAACTCCCCACATCTTAAAGCTGCTAAGATGGAACAACACTGGTCTAGATCACTATTTCTCAATCATGGCAACTTTAAGAAGTGAGGACTTCAACTCCCAGAACTCTCCAGCCAGCATACTGGAGTTGGAGTCCCCACCTCTTCAAGCTGCTAAGATTGGAAAACAGCTCCCTAGATCATTCCATAGTGGTTGATCTGCAAGCATTTTACCGCTATTGCCAAGAATTAGCATGGATTTGTCAAGATAAACAATTGCCAGATTGCTCTTCCTTTGTTTCTTGAGTGGGTAACTGAGGCAGATCAGATGAATAGAAAATCAGTTTGGTGTGGAGGTTGTTAAAGGCTAGAAACCGAGAAAGCATCACTTCTAGTCTTTCATTAGCCTTGATGCCAGCTGGGTGATCTTGGTCAGTCACACGTCCTCCCAGACTCCTAAGAAGCAAAAAACGGCAAACCACTTCCAAAATATTCCTGGCCCAAAAAAGTCCCCGTGGCGGCTACTGCAGGCAGTTGCCTGGAGTCCAAAGTACCAAAGCAACCAAATTAAAAAATCCCCCCAAATGTCCATAATAGATTGTGGGAATGTGATAGACATAACATATCTGGATTTCAGCAAAGCATTTGACAAAGCACTCAGTGATTAAATAGATATATCTAAAGAGATTCTCAGTCATCTAGCTCATGGGTGCCCCAAAGGTGCTTTTTCAAAAGGAAACTGGATTTTGTTTTTCTCTGAGGAGGTTTCTCTTCTCATCCAATAAGCTTCTTCAGTTCTGCTTAGCAGACGTGAAGAAGCTTCTTGGATGAGCAGTGAAACGTCTTCAAGGAAAAACAAAGTCTAGTTGCCTTTTGAAAAAGCACCTTTGGGACGATTAAACAGATACCTACTTGGGTTGATGAGCATGTTCAGAGTGCTCATTAATAGTATATCTAGTGGAGAGCCATTCTCGCTGAACGGTGGAGGATGGAAGGGTTTCTATTCCTGTCGTCATCTGGTCATTAGCACTCTGTCTTCAGCAGTAATGATTGATGACCGCAAGGAATGTAAATCTTTCCATCCTCCACCATTCAGCCAGAATTGAAGAAGCTTCTTGGATGAGAAGTGAAAGGTCTTCAAAGAAAAAGAAAGTCCAGTTGCCTTTTTCAAAAGTATCTTTGGGGCAACCATGACCTGGATGATTGACCATCTCCATGGACATTGAACTGGGAATAGGGGTGCTCTGAACATGTGTGTTCTCCTTCAAACTTCAAGAAACTTCTGCATGGCAGCCACCAACCACCCCAAGAACCCAACAGTTCAGCATTGAGCTACATCCATTTTCTGCTATTAGAGGTTCTGTTTCTCTTCCTTCGTAGGATGATATCGAATTGAGGAATACCTCAATCAGTATTTTTGGTCTTCTTCTGAATGGACTGAAGGACAAACATAAGGTGACCGAAAACATCCTGAACAGTCTTGTTCCCCTATTCATCCAACTGTCAAATGATCAGACGAAAGAAGTGAGTTGAAGGGCTGGGTAACCTGAGCTCCTGGTCTCTTCATGCTTCCTTCTCAATGAGACCACTCTGTACCCCCGTCTTCACTCAGAGCAACGTGGGAATGCAAAGAGATTCTGGACAATCCTGAAGTTGTGAGTTCCTTGGTGCTCCCTGAACTTGGTTGTTTTCTTGCAGACTTTTCATGACCCAATTAGATAACAGCATCAGTACGTTGGAGGGCAGGGTTTGATCTCTGCTTAATGCCCTATCATTTTGATGTGGGTGTAGGTTTTCTGCTTGGTTGTTCTTTGATTAGGGTATTGTTTTCTGCTGGATGGTTTGCCTAGTACCAATGGAAGAGAATTGTGGGATCTTTGGTGCTCTGAGCTTGGTTGTTTTCTGGCAGATGTTTCCTTATCCAACTAGGCAAGATCTTCAGTGCTAGAAGGAAGTGGGGTTTGTGATGATGATGATGAGGAGGAGGAGGAGGAGGAGGAGTACTGTGGGGCCCTTGGTGCTCTCTGCTTGGTTGTTTTCTTGCAGAGATTTCATAACCCAACTAAGTAACATCATCAGTGCTAGAAGGAAGTGGCGTCTCTGTTTCTATATAAGTGGCTGGCCATTTCAGTGTGGGTGGGAGTGATGTTTTCTTCCTCTTATTTCCCTGATTAGATGTATAAACAGGGTCACACGATCCCCTTTTGTGACCTTCTGACAAGCAAAATCCATGGGGAAGCTGGATTCACTTAACAGCTCTGCTACTAACTTAACTCCTGCAGAGATTCCCTTAACAACTGCAACAAGAAAGGTCGTAAAACAGGGAAAACTCACTTAACAACTGTCTTGCCTAGCAATAGACATTTTGGGCTCCATTGCGGTTGTAAGTGGAAGACTACCTGTAGAGAGATTTGGCACCTGGTTAGCTCGTCCATCATCCTGGTGAAGATCTTGAGAGAGGTCTCCTTTCAGGACGGAGACGCTGTGGTCATCAGATTAACAGATTAACAGTGTTGGAAGGGACTTTGTAGGTCATCTAGTCTAACCCCCCGCCCAAGCAGGAGACCCTACTACACCATCTCTGACAGATGGCAGTCCAGCCTCTTCTTGAAAGTCTCCAGTGATGAAGCTCCCACAACTTCCGAAGGCAACTCCTGTTCCATGGGTTGATGGTTCTCACTGTCAGGAAATTCCTCCTTATTTCCAGGTTGAATCTCTCCATCCATTCTTCCTTCTCTGGCCTTCAGGTGCCCCCTTGCCCTGCCATAGCTGAGTCCTGGGACACCTGATCCACTTTCCTACCTCCTGAGCCAGGAGAAGGCTGGGTTTCCTCTCTAGAACAGGTACAGAATCAGAACTGGGTTGTCTGACTCCCTCTTTCCTCCCCCGGCCAGGTCTCCAGGAACACCCTCAACTCCTGGGTCTCCTTCATGACCTGGTGGGACGTTCCGACCAGCTTGTTCAACTATGAAATGTATACCAGTCTCCATAGCATGTATTCCAACATCGGCTTCGTGGTTGTAAGTAGGAGCCAAGCTGCCTTCTTTTGTTCCACATTAGAGTATACTAACCGTTTATTTATTGATTTTGTCCTGCCTTTCTTATTTTTATAAATAACTCAAGATGGTGGTCATCCCTAATACTTCTTCTTCTCCTCCCATGTTCTTAACAACAACCCTGTGAGGTAGGTTGCACTGAGAGAGAGGGACTGCACCAAAGTCACCCAGCTGGCTTTCGTGAGTAAGGCACGACCTAAACTCACAATTCCCTGGTGATTGGCCCAAAGTCACCCAGTCAGCTTACATGCCTAAGGGGGAACTAGACGTCACCGTCTCCTGGTAATTAGCCAAAATCACCCATCCAGCTTTCATGCCAAAGGCAGGACTAGAACTCCCAAAGTCACCCAGCTGGCCATCACGACTAAGGCGGGAGTAGAACTCTCCATCTCCTGTGATTGGCCCAAAGTCACCCAGGTGATTTTCATCCCAAAGGCGAGACTAGAACTCACTGGCTCCTGGTTTGTTGCCTGATGCCTTAACCACTAGACTAATCTGACTAGAGGGATTCGTCCTGGGTTTTTGCTCTCTCAGTACCAGCAGAGGTTCCATGCAACCATGAGGACTAGAAACCTTGCTGATTTGTGGGTTTGAGGATTAGAAATGGCAGTTTGTGGAAAAGAAAATTATGACGTAGAGGGGGGCAAAACATAAATGCATTCGTAAGATCAAGCCATTTCCTTATCATTTTTCTTTCCCTTTTTCTATTTCTATTTTCACTATCTGTTATTTTCCTTTATTTTCCTCTATGCTTTTAACGTGGATAAAACTCTCTATTAGCATAAATATTTGTGTGTGTATAATACGATATTATACTATATAATGTAATAGTATTGCATTGTATTGTACAGTATAATAGGATAGTACAGTCCATATATTGATAATAATCCATATATCCATAATAATATCAATTAGTATAGTAAAGTATAGTATATTGTATTGTACAGTACAATACGATACGATATGGTACTATACAATATAATAAAATAGAATATGTTATGGAAGACGTTATTGAAGACATGAGGACTAGAAACTTTACCAAGAAAGCGGCCCCTTTGTACAAAAAAGGAAGCTATCTAGATCATAACATAACATAATATCAGAGTTGGAAGGGATCTTGGAGGTCTTCTAGTCCAACCCCCTGCCCAGATAGGAAACCCTACACCATTTCAGACAAATGGCTATCCAACATTTTCTTAAAAATTTCCAGTGTTGGAGCACTTACAACTTCTGCAGGCAAGTTGTTCCACTTATTGATTGTTCTAACTGTCGGGAAATTCCTCCTTAGTTCCAGGTTGCTTCTCCCCTTGATTAGTTTCCACCCATTGCTTCTTCAGGTGCTTTGGAGAACAGCCCGACTCCCTCTTCTTTGTGGCAACCCCTGAGATATTGGAAGACTGCTATCATGTCTCCCCTATTCCTTCTTTTCATTAAACTAGACATACCCAGTTCCTGCACCCGTTCTTCATATGTTTTGGCCTCCAGTCCCCTAATCATCTTTGTTGCTCTTCTCTGCACTCTTTCTAGAGTCTCAGCATCTTTTTTACATCGTGGCGACCAAAACTGAATGCAGTATTCCAAGTGTGGCCTTACCAAGGCCTTATAAAGTGGCACTAACACTTCACGTGATCTTGATTCTATCTCTCTGTTTATGCAGCCCAGAACTGTGTTGGCTTTTTTGGCAGCTGCTGCACACGGTTGGCTCATATTTAAATGGTTGTCCACTAGGACTCCAAGATCCCTCTCACAGGTACTACTATTGAGCAAGGTATCATTGACTTGTTTGTTGCCTTGTTTTCCCCAGATGAATAAATGCAAGGAAAACATTCCTGAAATGTTGGCTCAGATGCTGGGATTCCTGAGGAGCCGGAACTCTTCCCATCGCAAGGCAGCTGCCCTCTTAATTGGTAATCACAAATGCCAACTCTGGAAGGAAAGGAGGGGAGGAAAAACCAAGACAGGCGGGCGGCCTAATGCCATGTTATGCTGACCATGATCACCCAAAAAATAGAGGCAGAATTCAGCAATATTGCTTAATCAGACTGGAAGCTGTTCTTATACAGTGTGGCTTCTCCGGAACTGCGACAATTATGCGACAATTGTTCAGGCAGTTCCTGCCCCCCTTTCTTAAGGGTATTGCTGCGGTTGTTAAGTTAGTCACATGGTTGTTAAGTGAATCTGGCTTCCTCCCGGATTTTGTTCAGCCGAAGATCGCAAAAAGGGATCTCGTGACCCCCAAGAGACTGCAACCGTCATGAATATAAGTCGCCTTGCCAAGCATCCGGATTTTGATCTGGGGGATGTGGCAACGCTTGTAAGTGTGAAAAGCAGTCGTCAGTCACTTTTTTCAGTGCCATTGTAACTTTGAATGGTCACTAAATGAACTGTTATAAGTCGAGGACTACCTGGCCTGTATCCCTCTCTATTCTATAGGCAATGCTACCGCAGTTGTTTTCTGTCTGGAAATATTTCCATGTGGCCTCCCATTCTAGTATTAACTGGATTCAACGCTGCTTAGGTTTTTTTCTCAGATGATGGTTGTTTGCACAGTCATAGAACATAAAATAATAGAGTTGGAAGGGACCTTAGAGGTCTTCTAGTCCAACCCCCTGCTAAAGCAGGAGACCCTATACCATTTCAGACAAGTGGCTCTCCAATCTCTTCTGAAAAGCCTCCGGTGAGGCCTGAAGAACGGTTACCCCTACTCCTTCTTTTCATTAGACCTCGTGACATAGCCAATCCCTGTAACCATCCCATAAAGTCCCAAAGCGACTCTTCCAAGTGGAAACCAATGAATTGCGTGTTTTCTTCTTGAATCAGTCAATTTAGCCATCTCTGCTAACCCCACCAACGTTTTCTTTTTATGTGCCTAGGCTGCTGCGTGCAATATATGAAACCAGATGTGGTGACTTCCAAAGAAATTGAAGTTTTCCTCAGTGAGTTTCAAAGTTCCCTCACTTGAAGCAAAGAACTTTTTCTCCAGAAGTTCTGTCACTGATCAGGATTGGTTCTCGAGGTCGATCCCAAAATCATTTGTTTTCTGGATTTGTTTCAGGTCTCTGGGGTCTGAAAGGCGATTACGAAGCCTCGGTGGCTCAGGCTGCAGCGGATTCAATAGAAGAAATCATTCGGCAGTGGGGCCATCGGGTCAACCCGGATCTTACTAATAGTCAACTCCTCTCGAAAATCATCAGGAGGATCTCCGAGACCAAGGAATAATAGTTTAATAATTTAACAGTTTACGTTATTGTGCCTCGAACAATGAAATTAAATACATCTTCATTGTACATTGTACAATAAAAAAAGTCTTAAAAAATAAAACAAAAACTCAGCTCCTTTACATTCTATACAATTAAATTGAAAACCCCTGATATTGCATTAGCGTTGCACTTTACTGTAGAATTCAATATAGTTCCTGCTCTGGGATAGAAGCTGCTTTTCATCCTATCTGTCCTTGTTTTTATCGTCCTGTACCGTCTGCCAGGTGGTTATTGTTCAAAAAAAGGGGGGCCAGGATGAGATGGATCTTTAAGGATGTTTTGAACTTTCTTAAGGCCGGGGAAGCTATCAAGCTCTTCCAAAGAGGTGAGGGGGCAACCAATGACCCTCTGGGCACCTCCCTTCCAGCTGGTCTTCAGGGAAAGCGAGGAAGCACGAAGAGAATTCTTACATCGTCGTGGAAACAGAACCTGGCAGGGAGAATTTGGAAACAGGCCCTGGAGAAAGACAGGACAATTTAATTTCAAAGAGAGGAAGCCACCAGAAGGTCACAGAGTCACAGGTGCCAATGGAGAAGGGTGGTAGAAACCATCAACCATCGACACTGCCTGGAACATCTCCACGCTTGGTCATCTTCCAGCAGAAATGGGAATGCCTAGAGTAGGACAGATGCAGAGAGCTGAACACTCCCCTGGGGGGAGATCTAATGTCCTCCAAAAAGATGCTCATTATTATCCACATAGATGGAGTATTGAATAAAAGCCTTCAGGAAAAACCTCTGGATCCCAAAAGCGTCTTCCCATGGGCCCTGACCAGAAGGGCTGAGCACTGCTCCCCTCCTAAGATCTCTTACTGGCAGTCCTTTCAACTTTCAGCCCAGCCCAGGGGTGAAATGGGCCCAGCCCAGGGGTGAAATTATAAATTTTTGCTACCTGTTCTGTGGGTGGGGCTTGGTGGGTGGGTGTGTCCTGTCACTGAGTGGGCGTGACCAACTCTGTCCCTCACAGCCATGTCCACTCAGTCACAACTCCCCCCACCAAGCCACGCCCACAGAACCAAGTAGGAAATTTTTTAAAATTTGTATTCTGCCTTTTCCCTTTGCGAGATGCCTGCAGCTGCAGCCTCTCTGCCCGCTTGCCACCCACTCGCCACCTGTTCTCCCTTCACCTTGGGTCGGGGCCCGGAGCCCAGGGATGCGTCATTCCCCAAGGCCCCGGAGCCACCACCTGCCTCAACGGGGTCAGGGAATGTACCATTCCCCAACTCTGGCCTTTCTCTGGAGCTGCCGCCTATTCACAGCCTGCTCGCCCTTCGCCTTTGGTCAGGGCCCAGGGACGCCCCATTCCCTGGGGCCCCAGAGTCACCACCTGCTCACCGCCTGCCTCAACTGGGTCGGGGAATGCACCATTCCCCAACACCAGCCTTGTCCCGGAGCCGCCGCCCGCTCTTCACCATGCGGCATATACTTTCCTCCAGTGGCTGGCTGCCAGGAAAGGCAAGTGTCCAAAAGTTACCAGAGTTGCTATCCTTGAATATGCTGCCTTGTTCTATGCGCTGGCTGCACAAGCGCACACCCAACCTGCCTATCAGGCTGCCTCTGATTATATCTAGGAAAGAATACACCTTGACTTCATTTGAAAATAAAGAAAAGTACTTTTACTAGGTACATCTTGATTGCAGCAGTATAAAGTTGGATCTGAGACAAAATATGGCTAACATTTCATATCCCCCCATTTGTCCCTCCTCTCTTCAGGAGGTCAGGCTGGTCTGGTCCAATGCCAGCTCCTTCTCGGGCCCTGTGGTAATCTTCCTCCGCCGGTCTCTAGCTGTTAATCATCTCAGAAATGCAGTGTCTGTTGAAAAAGCTCACATTCCTGTTGAATTCAGCCGTTAATCACCCCTCCCCCACTGTTATGTCAGATGACGCTCTTAAAGGACCCTCTTCCCTTACCCTGTATGGGCAATAATACATCTTATACCCTTAACTATTTTACATTACAGAAAGAAGCATTTTACATTCTAGCTATTGAATATAAATTGTACAAAAAATATGTGAGGATTGGAGTGGAGGCTGACATTCGGCCCTCCTGCAACAAGGACGTCAGTCCTAGAAAGAAAAAGAGAAAAGTTAGGGTTTGTCAGGATATTTTTTATAGAATTGTGCTATCTTTTCCGAAGCACGAACATCTTCCTTGTTCACCCATTCAGCTTGGGACAAAGGGAAATGCTTCCAAGCAATGAGATATTGAATTTTATTTCTGTGTTTTCTTGAATCCAAGATTTCTTTTACTTCAAAATGTTGTTCGCCCTCTATGAGAATTGGTATAGGAAGGGGGTGTATGGTTCGCACGGAAAGTAGACGTGTGTTCTGGTTTCAGCAAGCTTACACGGAAAACGGGATGAATTCATCTAAGTGTTTTTGGTAATTCTAGTTGTACAGTGATGGGGTTGATGATTTTCACTATGGGGAAAGGTCCCACATACTTAGGTCCCAGTTTTTTAGATTTTTTAGTGTTGTAAATATTTGGTGGAGAGATAAACTCTATCTCCAACTTGGTATTTGTTCTCAGGGGATCTTTTTTTATCTGCTTGTTTTTTATGTGCATGGTGAGCATCATCGATCGCCTTGCGAGTCATTTTCCATGTGCTTTGTATTTGATCTATCCATTCTGACAAGGAGGAAACCGTGGTTTTTTCCTTTGGAAGTTCAGAAATGGGAACAAAGTCTTGGCCTGAAGCTATTTTAAAAGGAGTAAATCCCGTGCTACTATGAATTGAGTTATTGTAGGTGACTTCAGCAAAAGGTAGTAGGTCTGCCCAATTGTCTTGTTGATAGTTAATGTAACAACGTAAATATTGTTCTAGTACCGAGTTTGAGCGTTCACAACTTCCATTAGTCTGGGGATGATGGGAGGAGCTTAATCCTTGGGCGAAGCCAATCAATCGCAAAAATTCTTTCCAAAATTGAGAAGTGAATTCAACTCCCCGATCTGAGATGATGCGTTCAGGAACTCCGTGGAGTCTATAAATGTGTTGCACAAACAACTTCACCAGAGTCTTTGAGGAGGATATTTTTGAACATGAATAAAATGAACTTGTTTGGAGAAAAGGTCTGTGACTACCCAGATTACAGTATTGCCTGCACTTTCGGGTAGCTCCACTATGAAATTTGTCTTGGTGCATATGCTCTCAGTGTACATAAAAGAAAAGATACGTTCATCAAGGTACAACATTTACAACAGAAATGATGGTCAATATATTAATATAAATCTTAAGGAATGCCAGCAACAAAGTTACAGTCATACAGTCATAAGTGGAAAGAGATTGGTGATGGGAACGATGAGAAGATTAATAGTAGTGCAGATTTAGTAAATAGTTTGACAGTGTTGAGGGAATTATTTGTTTAGCAGAGTGATGGCTTTCGGGAAAAAACTGTTCTTGTGTCTAGTTGTTTTGGTGTGCAGTGCTCTATAGCGTCGTTTTGAGGGGAGGAGTTGAAACAGTTTATGTCCTGGATGTGAGGGATCTGTAAATATTTTCATGGCCCTCTTCTTGATTCGTGCAGTATACAGGTCCTCAATGGAAGGCAGGTTGATAGCAATTATTTTTTCTACAGTTCTCCGTTATGGTGGAGACAGCAGTCAGAGTGAGTGGGTGGAGCTCCTCTGTTCAGATTGGATAACTGAGTCTGTTGAAGCTGAAAGTCCCGCCCCTTGCTGCTGGGAACTCCAGATTTTGACTCAGTTGTTCAGCCTGGATGGTTGCGTTGTGGATTTCTCCCTGCCTGACTTGCAGGATACATACTTGTGATCTCCCTGCCTGACTTGCAGGATACATACTTGTGAGTAACATTTTTCTTATTTTTTCTCCGCTGGCTGCAGAAGTGATTATTACTTCTGCTTCAATCCTGTTGAGCTGCAGGCGCCCAGGATATTTTGGTGGGGTTTTAGCGCCCAAGCCAGCAGGGATTGGATGAGTGGAGTTATTCACTCCCAGTATCGTTGGGGCAGCTTCTAGCACTGCCGAGGGCTTGCTGTATAGAAATTGTTTGGATTAGTTTGCCGCCCGGCTTTAATTATGATCGCTGAGGAGTTTGGTTTCCGCTCCCACAGGGTAGCCTGCAATTTACCCAGCCCTCCGTCTCCTATTTCGCGATCTGATTTTTCCCGCCCAAAACAGTTTAAATGGATCGCTTATTGCAGCTGGAAGGAGACGCTTAGAGCTTAGTGCTCACTCCGCCTCTCCCCTATCCAAACTCCGGCGGCCATTTTGAGCACATTTGGAGTGAGTCTTCAGAAGATTAGTCCTGAAGTTTACATTAGGCGGAGTTAGGGGCTAATTTGGGCGTGGAGCTTTGTGCTCTCATTATTTCAGCTGCAGTTCTCCTCCAGTTCGGACTTTAATAGTCAGTTTCTCCTCTCTCTATTGGCGGCCGCCATTTTGAATTTAAAAAAGAGGAGAAGTGATTCTTTGGCCTTATTGAGGTCTAGAAACTTAATATTTCATCATGCCTAAGGCCTTGGCAAAATCCAACAAACGCCAGGGGTCTCCATTGCCGGAGGAGCAAGGTCCATCAGGAGGGTCTCTCCCAAGGCCCCTATTGCAAAGTGCAGCCGTGTTTCCAAGCAGAAAACCAAGGCCCCACCTACTTCAGGCCGCAGTAAGTCGTATAAAGCATCTCTCAGGGGTGAGCAGAGAAAAGATGAAGCAATACAGAGAATATGTAGGGCAGTCTCTAATTTACCCTCTTCTTCAATGGCCAATCCAGAACCCAGTACTTCTGCTGGGTCTCTTATTCGAGAGGGTATTATTTCTACCTCTCCTGGTCAAGCTTCCTTACAATGTTGCCCAGTGGATATTCCTACAGACGCATTATGGGGGATCCTTCCTCCAGTTTCTCATACAGTTGATGCACCAGTTATTGAGTCTCCTGAGGAGTTTTCTCAGATAGTTCCTTCTACTGCAACCCATGTTGTTGGTCAGGGGGCAGAGCCTCTTGCCTGTTTCGCCACATATTCAGGCAATCATTGAACAGACGATTCAAAGGACCCTTTTATCGGGCATGCAGATATCTGAGAGGGCTTCCTTGTCCCATTCAAGGCTATCAGTGAGGGAGGAGGATCCTGAAGAGGAGGAAATGCAGTCACAGCTGGGTACAGTCTCGCCTACCCACTCAGTAACTAGCCATCCCTCTCTTTTGGAGGGATTAGTAAGGAGATCCTGTCCTGTCTGAAGATGAAGGGTTATTACCTGACCAGCCGGCATTTACTGGTCTTTTTCCTCCTAGTCTTTTTAAGTCCTTGCTTTTCAAGGCAAAGAATGTGGCTCAATTGAGTTCTTCCTCGGATCAACCTGTGGCATCATCCTCCAAGGGTGCATCTGACATTCTTTTTTCTGAACCTGACCGAGTTCCGGATTCTATTCCAGCACCCCCACTTTTCATGGACGTAATCAAACGCCAGTGGACAGCCCCTGGTTCTTCTACGGTTCCTTCCTCAGCAGACAAACGTTTTCTTCAATGTGGACCCCAAATTAGCTTCAGCTCTACAGACACCCACTGTAGATGGTCCAGTTGCAGCTCTGGCATCTTCCTCATCCATTCCGGGCCAGCCTGAAGAGAACCTTCGTCCAGAGGATAGACGGCGGAGCAAGTCCTGCAGAGAGCTCATCTAGGTGCAGCTTGGGCAATCCGGTCGGCTTCTTCAGCATCTTTCTTTAATAGGTCCACCTTGTTGTGGCTCAGACAATTACAGGATAAACTTCCAGCAGAGGATACTCGTATCCACCAGGACCTGAATAAGATAATTGCAGCTGTTCAATTTTCGCGGATGCCACTTTACATGCCATACGCTTTGTTTCCAAATCCATGGCTTCAGCTTTGACGGCTCGACGCTTACTCTGGCTTAGACATTGGCAGGCGGATGCCCGCCACAAATGGAGGCTGGCATCGGCTCCTTCGCAGGGGAGCTACTTTTTGGTGCTGCGTTGGACCTCTATTGGTCGAGACTAAAGACAAAAGAAAGATATTACCTTCAGTCTATCGCAGAGGGAAGCCAGATTTACCCCTTTTCTCGCCAATCTTCCTTTCGAGGTTCTGAATGGGGGCTGGTTCTTCCAAGTTCCAGGGTCCTGGGCTCCTAGACAAAGAGGAGGTCATGATAGAGTTTCACGGGTAGGCCCTTTCCTTCCAAGCGGCCCTTTCGTGGAGGAGGAAGTCGTCCATTCCGGCCATCGATAGGTGCATTGCTAGTCCTCCCATAGGGGCAGGTTAGCCCATTTTATGGATCAATGGGAGTTCACTACTTCTGATAATTGGGTTAAGAATACAATTCGATACGGTTTGTCTCTGGAATTTGTTTCCTTTCCAAAAGATTTTTTTCATTCGCTGTCCAGTATGTAGGAACAGGGATAAACGGGTCCATATGGCGGCAGCAGTTAAGCATTTAATGGAGATTAGGGCTATTCAACCAGTTCCGTAAGGCAAAGGGGACATGGGTTTTATTCTCTTTGTTCCTAGTTCCCAAATCTTCGGGGCTGGAGGCCCATTTTAGACCTCAAGAGACTAAATCGTTTTATTGTTTATCATAAGTTTAAAATGCACTCTCTTGTTCGATTCTAGATGGCGTCGAAGGGCGACTTCCTCACTTCCATAGACCTCACTGAAGCTTATCTTCATATCCCTATTTTCCCGGATCATAGGAAGTTTCTCCGGTTTTGTTATAAGGGGTTCACTATCAATATAGGGCACTGCCCTTTGGGTTGTCTTCTGCCCGAGGGTTTTCACCAAGATCTTGGCTGCTATGGCAGCTCATCTTAGGTCCATACCTATTCGACTTTATTGTTATTTGGATGATATTTTAATTTTATCATCGCCAGAGTCAATGGCCAGAAGGATTTACAGATTGTAGTTCAGACTCTTTCTTTACATGGCTTCTATCAATATAGAGAAAAGTCATTTGACCCCCTCAACCTGTTTACTTCACTTAGGAGCAAATATTGATTCCATATTAGGTAGAGTCTCTTTATCTCAGGAGAGACAGAGTAGTTTAAGATCTTTAGCTGGTTCTTTAATAAAGGAAAGCAGAGTTTCCTTGCTGTCATTATCCCAACTCCTGGGAAAGATGATTTCAACCATTTCCATCGTTCCATGGGCGAGATTTCATACTAGAGACCTCCAGTGGTTCCTGTTGCCATTCCAAAGAGCGGGCACAGGCAATTCCACTTCCAAAGTCCTACTGCCCAAGGAGGTTCGCAAGTCCTTCTTCTGGTGGTTGTCATCGGCGATTTCCAAGGGATCTCCTTTGCACGAGCCTCATCGTTTGGTGGTAACTACGGATGCCAGTCTTTTCGGTTGGGGTGCACACCTCAAATCGCTGCTGGCTCAAGGGAGCTGGTCCATCACTGAACGCCGTTTTCCTATCAACCGACTAGAGCTACGGGCTATTTATCTAGCTCTTTGTTTTTTCCAGAACCATCTATCAGGCAAGCATGTACTGGTGCTCACGGACAATATCACAGCCAAGGCTCATGTCAACCGACAAGGGGGCACCAGATCCAAGTCCTTGATGAAGGAAGCAAGGACCCTATTCCTGTGGGCAGAACGGAATCTTCTGTCCTTGACTGCAGAACACATCTCAGGGGTGTCCAATATTCAGGCAGACTGGCTCAGTCGTCAAGTCATCGACCAGGCGGAGTGGCGTCTGCATCCAGATCTGTTCAACGACCTCTCACCGATTTGGCACTCCAGTGGTGGACATGTTCGCAACACGGCAGAACACGCAGCTTCCTCGCTTTCTTTGCCAGGTTTCCAGATCATCTAGCAGAGGGAGTCGATGCTCTCGCAGTCCATGGCCAGAGGGGTTACTCCACGCTGCCCCGCCTCTCTCAATCATCCCGAGAGTGGTCCGTCGGATTCTGGAGGAACAGGCAGAGGTCATCTTAATCGCCTCACTGGCCTCGGAGGTCTTGGTTCGCAGATCTCAAGTCGCTGTCAGTGGCTCCCCTGGAGGATTCCTCCCAGCAGAGTGTCGTTATCTCAAGGGGCTCTGGTTCATCCAGATCCTCTATGGCTCCAGTTGACCGCCTGGCGCTTGAGCGGGCGCCATGAGAAGAGACAATATGTCTGCCAGGCTTATCCGGACTATGTTAGCGCCCGGAGGCCTTCCACTGAGCGCATTTACTCAGCCTCTTGGCGGGCTTTTTGTTCCTGGTGTCAAAGGCGGGGTTTCTCCACCGGTTTCCATTTTGCATATATTGGAATTTTGCAGGAAGGGTTAGACAAGGGTTAGCTCCCAACACACTTCGTAGACAGGTAGCAGCTATTTCCACGGTTTTATCCTGTGATCCACTGACTTCCTTGTCTCAACATCCTTCTATCAGGAGGTTTTCAAAGGGGCCAAAATTTATGTCCTCCGTGGTCCACAGATATCCCACTTGGGATCTTTCGCTGGTCCTAAATTCCCTAACAGGGCCTCCTTATGAGCCATTGAGGTCTACCTCTGAGGCTATTAACTTGTAAGGTTGCCTTTTGGTGGCTATCACCTCTGCCAGAAGGATTTCAGAATTAGCTGCCCTCTCTGTCCGCAGTGATCTTTGTGTTTTCCATCCGGATCGAGTAGTGCGCTTTGGATCCTTCATTCATTCCTAAAGTAAATTCAGTTTTCCATCGCATGCAGGAACTTAATTTGCCTAATTTTGCCCTCACCCAGTTCACGGGTTAGAGCGCGCTGGCATACTTTAGATGTTCAAGAGCTTTGAGAATTTACATTAAGAGAACAGCAGAGTTAAGGAGAACAGAGTCCTTGTTTGTGTCTTTCCTTCCTGTTTCTTTAGGGCGAAGGTGACATCGCCCACTATAGGCAGATGGATTAGGCATACGATAGCTAAGGCTTACGAGATGAGATCCCTGCCTAGGCCCCCGCTTAACAGCGCATTCCACTGCAGTGCAGCTACCTCAGCGGCCTGGTCTACTCAGGCATCCTTGCCAGAGATATGCAGGGCAGCCACCTGGTCTCGCCTCCGCTTATTAGACACTACAGAGTGGACAAGTATGCTTCGCTGAAGCTGCCTTTGGCCGTAGGGTGCTGCAGCAGGTACTTGTATCTGAGGTTGAATCTGTCCAGACCGATCCCTCCAGTAGTTAGGGACACTAGGCTTTGGTATGTCCCACTCTGACTGCTGTCTCCACCATAACGGAGAAGGGGCGTTGGTACTTACCTGAGACGCACCTTCTAGTTCAGTGGAGACAGCAGTCAGCCCCTCCCTATTTCGGTCTGGATCCTCTTTTGTTTGTTTGTTTTGGATAATAAAATTTGTTTCTCTATTTTCCACGACGCATTGAGTCTGGTTTTTCTCGCCTTCATCAAAATCTGGGGTTCCCAGCAGCAAGGGGCGGGACTTTCAGCTTCAACAGACTCAGTTATCCAATCTGAACAGAGGAGCTCCACCCACTCACTCTGACTGCTGTCTCCCCTGAACTAGAAGGTGCGTCTCAGGTAAGTACCAACGCCCCTTCTAATTATCCTCTGAAGTCTGTGTTAGGGGTTCTGCTATAACAGTGGAAAGCTTTTGTAAGAAGTATGCACATAGACCGTCAGGTCCAATAGATAGAGATGGTTTCAGTCTACGTAGTGCCTTTTCAACATTATCTTCTGTGAAATCTATTTGTGTTAGATCGTTGTAGTCATTATTGGTACGACTAAGGAATGTTGGGCATGAGCCATTGCTGTTAACAAAGACTGAGCCGAAGAATGTGTTAAAGAGGTTTGCTCTCGAGTCTTTAAGTTTTTTTTACAAAAGTATAAAAAGCGCAGTTGGATCTTGTGCACAGAAGGTTTTCTTCTTGTTTGATGTGGTAATTGGTGCATTCAATCTTTATTTGGTGGCATATTGTAGCAACTTTTAAAGTTAGCTACACAGCCAGTTTTGTTTTTTTGCCAGAGGGTTTTTTGTTTTTTTGGATTGGAGGTTGATTGGATTGATATAGGTAATTTGTTTTTCCTGGTTTTGGTGGTGATTTGTGGTACATATAGTTTGATAACTCTATTGACTTCAAGCAAGAAAATATTATACTAATTTTCGGCAGTGATACAGTTAGAGAATAGAATTTGCCAGTCAAGAGATGAGAGTGTCAGTGTCTATGAGATCATAGTTGATTTTTTTGAAGTTGTAGTTTGGTATCCCATTATTATGGAAATTTTTATAAGGGCGTATATTGAGACATGCTTTGGTTACTGTTGAAAAAGGGTTCTTTTATTTGTAGTCCATAAATTGAGTTTAAGTTTTTGCAGAAAATGAAGTCGAGGCAGTTGTTGAGTATAGTGTTGTTTGTTACTAGCTGATCTAGACCTAGATTTGTAACAGCATTGTACAGGGTAGTATGGATGGGTTCAGTTGTACATTCATTTGCTATCCCATTAATAAGAGGTAGGTTGATGTCACCCAGAAAGATGAGAGGATAAGGGCAAGAGGCTTCCCATGTTAGTAGTGTGGTTAACTTGTTCACATGTGCGATGTCGTAGTCTGTAGCATAATAAGAACCGAAGTGTGATGTTAAAGGACAGTTCACAGACGATAGTTTCTGGAAGAGCAACTTTATGTGCAACTTGAATATTTTTTTAGGTTTAGTGACTTTTTTGTAAAAGATAGCTACTCCACCTCCTCTAAAGTTTTCGCGATCCAACTGGAAAACATGATATTCTCTTACTGAGATGATGGAGTCAGGGAGGGATGAGTTTAGCCATGTTTCACAGACAAATATAATGTCAAATGTACCAGTATTTAATAAGAGGAGAAATTCAGGCATTTTGTTTACAATGCTTCTTGCATTTATCAGTTTGCATTTAAGTTCAGTAGTGGTTGGTATAGAGGAAATAAAGGGCGTGCGTACCTAGTTTTGGATGATGGCTGGTTGAAAGTTCTGTACGAGGGATGGTTGGATGTTTTGGGTGATGGCGGGCTGGATGTTGGGCAATTGATTGTAGGTTTTACTTTTTATGCAGTCTGCGTGGTAGTTGATGTATAGGTTAGATTCACCTTTGTCTTGCCATCTTTTGAGTTCTGTGCAGAGTTCACAGGAGTGGATCCGTTGCAGTAATGATAGATCAGGCTGTGATCAAAGTTTGCTGTGGTTGGGGTTGGTTCTGGCAATTGAATTTATAGTATAAATGAACTTTTGTTTGCTGGTCTCATTTTTGCAAATGACTCTACAGAATCTAGGAGCCACCGAGCCATCATTGTTCTTGTATTCTGGTCCATCTCTGCAGACTTTGATGATTTCGTCAGGGGAGATGGTGGGTGTATTATAGCTTTTAATGATGTTACGAACCTTAGTGATATCTGGTTCACTGGTGTCATCTAATCCAAATAAAATAGCATTAAATAGCATTATATATCATATATCATACAATATATCATATATCATTGTTAGCTTTGGAAGCCATATTTTTTTTTATTTGCATTTATATCCCGCCCTTCTTTGAAGACTCAGGGCGGCTTACACTATGTCAAGCAATAGTCTTCATCCATTTGTATATTATATACAAAGTCAACTTTTATTGCCCCCAACAATCTGGGTCCCCATTTTACCTACCTTATAAAGGATGGAAGGTTGAGTCAATCTTGGGCCTGGTGGGACTTGAACCTGCAGTAATTGCAAGCAGCTGCTGTTAATAACAGACTGCATTAGTCTGTTGAGCCACCAGAGGCCCTTTCGATATTAAGCCGGAAGCTTCTGTGCTGCCACTTTCTCCTGTGTGGGAAAGTAGGAGGGGGGGATTTAGTAGAGGGGTTGTCTTTAGACATAATAGCATTCTTCCAGTCAGTCAATGTCAGCCTCCACTCCACTCTTCATTTACTTTTAAATGATTATATCAGTAGATAGAATGTAAAATGTTTATTTCTGTATTATAAACTCTTAAGATCATGAGATGTATCATACCACCGTCCGGGGTAAGGGAAAGGAGCTTATTAAGTGTGTCGGCTGACATAACAGGGAGGAGGGATGATTAATGATTGAGTGTTATCAGCGCGCGCTTTTCTAACCGACACTGCGTTCCTGAGTTGACTGACATCCAGAGACCTGTGGAAGAAGATTACCACGAGGGGCCGTGAAGGAGTTGGCATTGGACCAGACCAGCCTGACCTCCTGAAGGAGGAGGGACAATTGGGGGGATATGATATGTTTGCCATATTTTGTCTCAGTTCCAGCTTTGCTTGGCTGCTATCAAGACTGTAAAAGTAAAAGTACTTGTTTTCATTCCAAATGGAGTCAAGGTGAATTCTTTCCTATTTACCGTCGGAGGTAGCCTGACATTAAGCTGGAACTCAACCATGTCTACCAACCAGGATTGCAATCGCAATACCGGGGGGGAAGAAAACCCAAATGTGATGGAAGGACTGCCGCCGGCTGAGCTGGGGGAGGCGTCCGGAGGAATTTTTGCTGACACTTTTAACCCGGAGCTGGAAGTTTGCCGAGCTCGGTGGATTGAGCAATTAAAGCTGGAAGAGGAAGGTGGAAACCAAGTGCCAAGAGTTTCAGCCTGGAGTAACAAAAAGAGAAAAAAGGACGGTGAGACTTTCGGATTGGCAGGAAGAGAGAGATAAGAGACAGACGCCAGCTGGAGGAAGCCTTCGTCTTTTCCGTGAGGTGAAAGTAAGGCAAGCTGTTCGCCAAAGGTATGAATCCTGTTCAGTCCTCCAGGTGGGAGGAGAAGAGGAAGAAGAAATACAAAGGGCCAGCTAGAGGTGATTTCCAGGGTGGTGAGATTTCTGAAGAGCCAGAGCTGAACCCCAGAGGAAGCTGAATTGGATGGGGTCGGGCGCCACCTGCTGACCAAGCAAGGCCGCGAGGGGAAGGAAAAGCCAAAATTCCCCATATCAGAGAAATTTGATGGAAATGCGAAGGAGTTGGGACTGTTCCTGGCGAAGTGAATGACCACATGATAGACTGGGGAAGATTATTGGTCACAGGCAGCACAAGTGAGAGCTGTGACCCATAATTTGACCGGAAGAGCAGCTGCATGGTATGTGTCGTTATATACAAACCACTCCCCTTACTGCAAAACTACGAGCATTTTATGACTGCACTGAGGAGGAGGTTTGAGGACCCCTGGCAGAGCAAAAGGCCAAGGTCGGATGAAAACCATCAGGCAAGGGAGGAGACCGGTGGCTGATTATAACCAGGAGTCCAGTGATTTAGTTCCCTTGATGAGAGGGTGGTCGGAGGTGACCCTTGTAGACATTTTCAAAGATGGTCTGAATGGAGATCTCTATGAACTGTGTCGAGCACGAGCCTCTCCAACTACGCTGTACGGCTGGTACACCCTGGCAGCAGAGATGGAAATCGAGCTAGTGAAGGACCGTGGCAGAAGACAGCGCACTGGAGGCCATCCTTGGCCGTTCTCCAGAAGGCACCTATAGGGACGTCCCTAGATTGGAGGGAGGAAGACCACGTTAGTCTGTGCTACAGATGTGGAAAAGAAGGCCACCGAGCAGCCGACTGTAGGGTTAAGTTGATACCAAGCGCGACCTCTGGTGGTGAAAAGGAACCAGTGAAACCAGCGGCTAAGGCGCGTAAACCAGCAAAAGTGGGGAGGCGTTGCCAAGAAGGGCACGCCCATCAAGGAGGATGGCGAGTGTCGGCCGATACTGATGACAGCAAAACCACATCAGAGTCCGATGAAGACCTTCTGGTGAGTTGGGCACGGGGCCCTTGGACATTCCAGTTAATCTACATGTACCCTCTTCGGGTAATAAGGGGAACTGCTAGCACTACTCGATTCTGGATGCACTAGATGTATGGTCAGTCCCGAACTAGTAGAAAAATGGAACTAAGGTTGAGAACCTAAGTAGGCCCATAGCGTTTGCCCAGTTAGATGGCTCTGTGGCAGGGGAGGCCCGCCCATTTCGTAACGGAACCCATAGAAATGATAATAGGAGACCACCGCGAAATTCTGAACTTCATAGTAGCCCCAGGAATGGACCAACCCCTGTTGTTAGGCTTGTCATGGTTGCGAAATGGAACCCCATATTAACTGGAGAACGGAGTCTCGTTTCCGCTCCAAAACCTTAAAAGGGAAAAAAGAAACCCAAGAAGGACCTACCGTGACCTTGCACCAGGATAAGTTAGGGGCAATGATTGAACGGATAGACGGGGAAGAGAGAATACCCAAGGAATACTGGGACTTGCGAGAAGTCTTTAGTGAGAAAGCATCAGACGTTCTTCCTCCCATAGGCCTATTGACTGTGCCATAGACATCCTTCCGGGGTAAAGCTTCCAAAGCCAAAAGCTTATCCCATGACCCAAAAGGAATTGGGAGAGCTACGAAATTCATAGACAAAACCTAGAGCGGGCTTTATCCAACCGCTAGGCCTCGTGGCGCGCCAGTGATGTTCCGAGAAAGAAAGATGGCTCCTTTCGTCTTATAGTTGACTATAGGAACCTAAACGCAGTGTCTTGAAAACATATACCCCATGCCACTCATGAAAGATATGTTAGCACATTTAGCGAAGGAAAATTCTTCACCAAACTGGACCTAGAAGCCTACTACAGAGTTCGTATAAAGAGGGGATGAATGGAAAACCGCTTTCAACTGTCCACTAGGATGTTTCCAGTTTAGTACTGCCATTTGGACTGCAGGGGCGCCCGCAGTTTTTATGCAACTAATAAATGAAATACTCCATCAGCATTTGTTCAAAGGAGTTCTTGTCTACCTTGACGACATACTTATCTATACAGAAACAATGGAAGAACATATTAAACTAGTAAGAGCTGTACTCAAAAGTTATTATCTGCAGAACTATATTGCAAGCTATCCAAATGTGATTTCCATCAAACCAAAATAGACTACCTAGGATATCGCATCTCGGCTGATGGGTTAGAAATGGATCCAGAAAAGTGAAAGCTGTCTTGGAATGGCCCCCACGCACACGCAAACAGCTCCAAAGTTTTTGGGATTTGCAAATTTCTATCGTCAATTCATCCCTCCTTTGCTCAAATTGCTTTACCAATCACTAACCTCTTAAAACTAAAGGAGACACGAAACCCAAACCATCATTACCCTCGAATGGACAATGGAATGTCAAGCAGCATTTGAAAATTGAAACGACTCTTTGTCACGAACCTATTTTAAAGCACCCTGACATGGATGTTCCTTTTGTAATACAAGCTGATGCAAGTGATGTAGCAGTCGGAGCCGTCTTGCTCCAAAACAATACTGATGGTAATTTACAACCCTGTGCTTTCACTTCTCGAAAATTGACTGAAACCGAAAGACGATGGGCTATTTGGGAAAAAGAAGCGTTTGCAGTTCATTGGGCCCTACGGACATGGAGACAATTCTTAGAAGGTTCAAATCATCCTTTTGAAGTTTGGACTGATCACAAAAATCTAGAAGCACTAAAGACTCCTAGAAAACTTTCACCTAAACAAGCCCGTTGGGCTCAATATTTTAACCGCTTTAATTTTACTTTACATTATATTCCTAGAGGGAAAAACTTCTTAGCAGATGTTCTTTCACGTTTACCCCAATACAATTGCACTCGCTCCGAGGTGGTTCAACCAATACTTCCCGTGCAACAGTTGGCGGCCCCAGCAATAACTAGAAGCCACTCCAAAGCTGACCCCTCACTCCCAGATGAACTAACCAAATCGTTTAAAGAAGCTTTAAACACCGATGGCTGGTCCTTAACGCATTCCATGAATGCACACTCCGTGATGGACTAGCTTGGATTGGAACAAAACTATATGTCCCTCTATCACTCAGAGAAACCATCCTACAACGATGCCAAGATGCCAAAATGGCAGGACATTTTGGATTTGTGAAAACTTTGCATCTTCTTAAAAGACAATTTTGGTGGCCAAGTCTTAAAAAAGACATTCAAGCATATGTAGCAAGTTGCCTATTTGTGCATCATCCAAAAGGCCTCCGGAAAACCTCCTGGACTACTTCAAACGGTAGCCAGACCAGGAACCCCATGGAAAGAAATATCCATGGATTTCATAGTGGAATTACCTGAAAGTTCAGGCAATACTGTTATATGGGTAGTGACTGACCTTTTCTCCAAACAAGTCCATTTTATTCCATGTTCAAAATACCCTCCTCAAAGACTCTAGCAAAGTTGTTTGTACAACACATTTATAGACTTCACGGAGTTCCTGATCGCATCATTTCAGATCGAGGAGTTCAATTCACTTCTAAATTTTGGAAAGAATTTTACGACTCATTGGTTCCGCCAAGGATTAAGCTCCTCCCATCATCCTCAAACTAATGGAAGCTGTGAGCGTTCGAACTCTGTACTAGAACAATATCTCCGATGTTATGTTAACTACCAGCAAGATAATTGGGCTGATCTCTTACCTTTTGCTGAAGTTGCCTACAACAACTCAATTCATAGTAGCACGGGATTTACTCCCTTTAAAATAGCTTCAGGCCAAGATTTTGTTCCTATCTCGGAACTCCCACAGGAAGAAACTACTGTTTCCTCTTTATCAGAATGGATAGATCAAATACAAAGCACATGGAAAATGCCTCCCAAGGCGATCGACGACGCTCACCGTGCGCATAAAAAACAAGCAGATAAAAAAAGGTCCCCTGAGAACAAATATCAAGTGGGCGATAAAGTTTATCTTTCCACCAAATATCTTCAAACCACTCAGAAATCTAAGAAACTTGGACCCAAATATGTGGGACCTTTCCCATAGTAAAAATCATCAACCCCGTGACGGTACAACTAGAGTTACCAAAAACACTTAGGAGAATCCACCCGTTTTCCATGTGAGTTTGCTGAAACCTGAACACACGTCTACTTTCCGTCCTAACCATACACCCTCCTATACCAATTCTCATAGAGGAGAACAACACTTTGAAATAAAAGAAATTTTAGATTCAAGAAAACATAGAAATAAAATTCAATATCTTATTTCCTGGAAACACTTCCGTTATCCCAAGCTGAATGGGTGAACAAAGAAGATGTTCATGCATCGGAAAAATAGCACAATTCTATAAAAATATCCTGACAAACCCTAACTTCTCTTTTTCTTTCTAGGACTGGCGTCCTTGTTGCAGGAGGGCGAATGTCAGCCTCCACTCCACTCTTCATTTACTTTTAAATGATTATATCAGTAGATAGAATGTAAAATGTTTATTTCTGTATTATAAACTCTTAAGATCATGAGATGTATCATACCACCGTCCGGGGTAAGGGAAAGGAGCTTATTAAGAGTGTCGGCTGACATAACAGGGAGGAGGGATGATTAATGATTGAGTGTTATCAGCGCGCGCTTTTCTAACCGACACTGCATTCCTGAGTTGACTGACATCCAGAGACCTGTGGAAGAAGATTACCACGAGGGGCCGTGAAGGAGTTGGCATTGGACCAGACCAGCCTGACCTCCTGGAGGAGGAGGGACAATTGGGGGGATATGATATGTTTGCCATATTTTGTCTCAGTTCCAGCTTTGCTTGGCTGCTATCAAGACTGTAAAAGTAAAAGTACTTGTTTTCATTCCAAATGGAGTCAAGGTGAATTCTTTCCTATTTACCGTCGGAGGTAGCCTGACAGTCAAGATCAGGCCGATCCTGCATCGGGAGAAGGAGTGGCCGGAGTGCTGTCTCGAGATGGGATGGATGTGGTTGTTAAAAGAAGATGATGATATAGAAAATCTAAAATCTAAATTGGCAAAGCCTCCATATTGGAGGGAGGTTGGCAGTTAAGCCCCAAACCAGGCAGTCTTGTTTGGATGGAACCCAAGCCTGCTCTTCACATCCAGATCATCCCCAAACCCTCCAGATGCTGAGAAGGAATCTTAGCCTCATTCAGACAGCCTGGATAGGGAGGCAAATCCAGATCTCCTTAGCAGAATCACCCAGTTATGTAGCTCTGCCACTGTCAATGTTTCTTGTGAATGTGACTCAAAAGAATCCATATGGAAGGAAAAACTGTACAAATGTTTGGAGTGTGGAAAGAATCCCATTAATGGTGGAGAGTTCACAACACATCAAAGGCCACAAAGGAGGAAGCCCCTATCAATATCTGCAGTGTAAATATATTTTTTTAAAAAAATTGATATTCAATTTGTATCTAAGAATCCACACAACTTCCGTGCTCTCTGAAACAACTTGCCTCATGCGCTGGTCTTTCTCTGTTCTTCCAGAGGAAGAGGAAGAGGAAGAGGCTTATTCCCTGCTTCTGGTAGCTGGCCTGGGGCCACAATGGGACAAGCTGCACTAGAGGTGATTGATCAGAAATCAGTCAGTTGATTGCAGATCCAGCCATGTACCAGACACCCTCTTGGTTTTAACCTATTTAATTATTGTTAATAGCTATAGCAGTTAGACTTATATGCCGCTTCACAGTGCTTTACAGCCCCCTCTAAGCAGTTAACAGAGTCAGCCTCTGGCCCCCAACAATCTGGGTCCTCATCTTACCCACCTCGGAAGGACAGAAGGCTGAGTCAACCTTGAGCCTGGTGAGATTCGAACTGCCAAACTGCAGGCAGCCGGCAGAAATAGCCTGCAGTACTGCATTCTAACCACTGCGCTCTTGATTAATTTTACATTAATTTTAATCCTTGTAATGTTTTTACTGTATCTTATTGTAAACCATCCAGAGTCAGCTGTGGAGGCATATAAATGAACTGTCTGTGATATGAAAAATCAGTGTTCATCCAGCTGAAATTTCAGGTATACACTCTGGCCTTAATTCCAGGCCTTTGAAACCCAGAAGTGGTCTGAGACACTTTGGGTTCTGAAGTGAACAGTTGCTGCTACACCAGGAATTGTGCTTGGCAGCCGAGCAGGAGATACTAAGCACAAGTGAAATGTGCTTCCAACAGTGAGACAAGCCTAGCAGCTCTCTTCAGAAGCAACCTATTTATTCTCCACGATCAAAGCACTGAAGAGGATTCCTAAGTGTGTAATAAAACCCATAGAAATGGGGGGGGGGGGAGAGAAACAAGCCCTGAGAACTACAAACCAACATTCTAGCCCTGAGCTACAAATATTCTATACCAGCACAAATAATTTCTGTCGAGCTTCAAAGACAGACCCACATGAGCTGTGAATCAATAAAAGTTCTTGCTGTCACAGATTGGCTACCATAGTAACTTTCTGTATAAAAAGTGTTTTCACGGGTCACATAAAAGCATTTTTATACATAGGAAGCTCTTTCTGCAGGTTCTCTTAAGTCCAAACATTACTTCTTTTAAAGCTGTTGATGCACAAGAAATTTTTCCAAATTATTTTAAGAGACGAGATCCTAGAATAGCAAATATTGTAACTGAAATGCCATTTTTATAGATGGTCACAGATGGTGCACAAGATGAATCGGTGTGAAAGCCTTCCTGGCTTGGCCTCGTTCTCTTCCAACAGGAGCTGTGAATTAGAGAGGAGCCATCTCTCCTGCTCTAGGGGAGAAAGAATGGCAATTATATCATGGTTGTCCCAGAGGTGTTTTTTCAGGAAGCAACTGAACTTTCTTGTATTTTCTTTTGAAGACGTTTCACTTCTCAACCAAGAAGCTTCTTCAGCTCTGACTGGATAGTGTGGAATGGGAGGATTTATATTCCTTGTAGACAGCTGGCTATTGGAATCCTTTTACAGGGTCCTTGAAGCACCTGGAGGTTTACCTGTGTCCTCGGGGTCAGCTGAGTGGTGCAAATGGTTCCTGTAGTCTGCAATTTTTTTCTTTTTTCTGGAAATCCATCCACACCATTCAGCGGGTGTTCATCCCAAACTGTATAGCTAAAAGTCTGAAAAAGCTTCTTGGATGAGAAGTGAAATGTCTTCAAAGAAAAAACAAGGAAGTCCAGTTGCCTCTTGAAAAAGCACCTTTGGGATAACCAGGATCTGAGAATCTCTACAGACTTTTTATATCATGTTTGCCTTTGTGTATAGTACTTCAAATTAACCCGGTTCATTCCTCAAACTTTGAGCATTAGTGTATAGGCATTTGAGTCCTTTATGGCTGACCCTGGCTCCTACATCTCCTACTTTGTATCTGAGTTTTTCTTCCTTCCCATGACTCCCCATGAAACCTCCTTGTGTTGTGCCTCGCCCGCTCCCCCTCTCCGCAGCCGGGCCCCTCTTATCTCCTGCCAGACGCTGATAGTGCTGAAGAATGTCCTGGCATGCCTCCAGCCCCCAGCCCTGGCACCATGCCCAGACAGGCCGAACAAACAAACCTCCCTCCGATAGCATGTGCGCCTGAAGCCAGCCACGAGCTGAGATTACCAACAGCTGGAGACGAAACAATGCAATGGATAGACCCACGCTTCCGGAGAATGGAGAGGCGACCTCAGCAAAAGGAAGGGAGGGGCAGGCCTGGATAAGTGCTGAGTCATGGAGCCACACCCCATGGCCTATATAAGGGATCTGCTTTCTGGCATTCTCTGAGTCAGGCAAAGTCTAACTTGGATTGCTGAAGTCACTTCCTGGTCTCCTGCCTGCCTTGAGAACTCTGATAGGACTTTGGCAGAGCTGCAGAGGCACGCCTGATACGGACTTCCCCGACCTGGCCGTCAGCGGAGGAGTGGGACACGACACCTTGTTTCATTTTGTGGTTTATGCTTTGGGATTAGGTTCTAAATATCCTAAAGTGACGGGTCTCTTATGGCCCCATATAACAAATACTATGTTTCAGTTACCAAACAGTCCCCATTGGCTGACCTGTTGCTATGCCCTATTCCACTTCATGAATATATGGACACAAATGACACCATTCGACAACATTTTGATGTGGCACCAATTACAGAAAAGATGAGAGATGGCCGGCTCTGCTGGTATGGACATGTCCAGAGAGCAGCACCTTCCACCGTGGCCAACACTGCCTACCAACCAGAAGCCAGCATCCTCGTGGGTGCCCAAAACAGAGATGGCAAGACACCATCAACAAAGATATGGAAGCCATGAGCTTGCGCCCTAGAGACACAGCTGACCATGCAAAGTGGCATTCAATGATCCGAAAAGTGGACCCTGTACCTGCGGAAATATGCTAGGAAGAAGAAGAAGACGAGCAAAGCCCTCTCTCCCCAGCCTGCATCCTGTGTTCAAGTGGGAAGGGAATGGTTGTGGTGCAACATTCAGTTTTCATGGAGCTTTAAGCACCTGATGGGTTTTGGGTTATCCATCTATAATAGAATAGAGCCGGAAGGGACCTTGGAGGTCTCCTAGTCCAGCCCCCTGCTCAAGCAGGAGATCCTATACCATCTCAGACAAGCGACTGTCCTGTCTCTTCTTAATCTGGGTTAAGAAAATGAAATGTAAAGACTCAGAGAAGTTGATGGGAACTTTGGAAGTGGATACTCACCTTTCTCACCTTGAGGTTCTGTGGTTGGTTGGATAATGGCTCCTGCTGGGTCTGCCTGGCTGGCAAGTTGTCTCAAATACATTTTCTGTGTTCAGAAAATTATGTCATTTCAGTTAATTTTTGTCCTGACCCCACCAGCTTCTTTTCCCTTTTCAGGGCACCATCTCCAGCAGGGCCTCCTTCAGCTTGGAGTCTGCCACTTTTTGCAGCAACGCTTGAGCTGCCATTCTCTGTGTGCCTGGAGCTGGCTGCCTTTCCGGCCAGACCTCTCTCTTGCTTCTTGCTCCTTGCTCTCCTTTAAGGAGATTCTCAGTCGTCCAGGTCCTGGTTGTCCCAAAGGTGCTTCCTTTGAGAGGCGACCGGACTTTCTGGTTGTTCTTTGAACATGTTTCGCTTCTCATCCAAGAAGCTTCTTCAGCTCACTTTGAAGACATTTTGCTTCTTGGATGAGAAGTGAAACGTCTTCAAAGAACAACCAGAAAGTCCAGTCGCCTCTTGAAAAAAGCACCTTTCGGTCTGCTTCATGCAGTGTCTCTTCTGGCCACTAGATGTCAGCCTTTTCACATCAAAACAGTCTGGCACTCCTGGCATGACCCACACGGGCCACCTACTTGCCCAGTCCGCTGAGAAGGGAGGTGAGCTGATAGCAGGGATTGTGATGCCTTGCGCTGAAGAGCAGCCACGCCAGTCAGGAGGAGGGATCGAATGGAATTAGCCTGGACTCCTTAGGTTAAACCCCAGAGGGCTGGGTCTGACCACCACCACCCCCGCCCCCAGCCCCTTTGAAGGCATTCATTTGAGCCTTAGAATTTCATGGGTGAAAACTGCCCCTCTGGGGAAATTCCTGTGGAATGGGCATCGAGCAACAAAGTAGCCAGTTTAACTCTATGCTGATGGAACTGGGCTCTCGGAGCGGAAAGAGGAAAATAATTGGGCTGTGTGAGGTCTGGCCTCTCCTCCTTATTCAAGAAAGGAACCTTTTATTAAACAGGAGTGATAGCAGGACAAAATCAAAGCAGGCTCTGAGGGCCCTCAGGCCATACAATTAGAATAAAGGAATTAGGAACCCCACCCAAGAGTCCGGTGTGGATTCAGCCAATCCGCAGGTGTGAAGATGTTATTGTACATATGGAGGCTCTGAGAAAGTGATAAGAAAACTTTCTCCAGTCATCCTCTGCCAGCTTTCCAAGAATACAAACCCTCCCCTTAAATTCCCCAAAAGGTGAGAAAATGCCAGGAGGTTAGGCGCCAGGCTAGAAGTTATAAATCAATAGACTACAGGATACATAAGAGAGAGCGAGCAATAAAGTATAAACATAGCCAAGAATCCCCCCTTCCCCTGAAGAATAGCAGATTCACGGATCAGACAGGCTGGCTCTGAGTAGCCCTGCTCCAATCCCCCCAGAGCCCACCAAGGTGGCAGCTGTGCAAGAGGTCATCACTCACTCTGGGCAAGGGGTCAAAAGATTGATAGAGCAATTCACGCCCCCCCCTTTCCCAAACAAATAGGAAAGGAAACAACAATGTTTGGCATGACTTGAGTTTAACTCATAGAATCATCTATTACAACGTCCTTCCTGTCGAAGACTACTTCAGCTTCAATTGCAACAATACACGAGCAGATTTAAGCTTAATGTTAACCGCTCCAATCTTGATTGCAGAAAATATGACTTTTTTTTTTTTTTTTTTTGTTTACATTTATACCCCGCCCTTCTCCGAAGACTCAGGGCGGCTTACAATGTATAGGGCAATAGTCTCATTCTATTTGTATATATTTACAAAGTCAACTTATTGCCCCCCCAACAATCTGGGTCCTCATTTTACCTACCTTATAAAGGATGGAAGGCTGAGTCAACCTTGGGCCGGGCTCGAACCTGCAGTAATTGCAGGCTTTGTGTTCTTAATAACAGGCCTTACCAGGCAGAGCTAAACCGGCCCCTTCAGTAACAGAGTTGTTAATGCTTGGAATACGCTACCTGTCGTGTCCCACTCCTCCTCTGACGGCCGGGTCTGGGAAGTCTGTATCAAGCATGGCCATGAAGCCTCTGCAGCTTGGCAAATTCCTGTCAGAGTTCTCAGGGCAGGCAGGAATCCAAGATGTGACTTCAGCAACCATATGAGACTTTGCCTGACTCAAGGAATGCCAAAAAAACAGATCCTCTATATAGGCCATGGGGTGTGGCTCCATGACTCAGCACTTATCCAGGCCTGCCCCTCCCTTCCTTTTACTGACGTCGCCTCTCCATTCTCCGGAAGCGGGGATCTGTCCACGTTTTGTTAGCTGCCAGCAATTCTAGCTCATGGCTGGCTTCTTGCTCACACGCTGTGGGGGGGGGGGAGGTTTATTTGCTCAGTCTGTCCGGGCATGGTGCCAGGGCTGGGGGTTGATGGCATGCCAGGACATTCTTCTTCACTATCAGTCTCTGGCTCAGATAACAGGAGATGGGAGGGGCCCGGCTGCGGAGAGGGGGGTGGGCGAGGCACAACGCTACCTGACTCTGTGGTCTCTTCCCCAAATCCCCAAAGCTTCAACCAAAAACTAACTACCGTTGACCTCACCCCATTCCTAAGAGGTCTGTAAGGGGTGTGCATAAGAGCACCAGTGTGCCTACCGTTCCTGTCCTATTGTTTCCTTTTGTTATATCCAATTAATATAGTCATTACATACTCATATATATGCTTATATATTGTATTGTTATTTCATGCTTATACTTATATATACTGTGTATTTCATGCTTACGCTTATATACACTGTGTGACAAAATAAATAAATGAATAAATAAATAAATAAATAAATAAATAAATAAATAAATAAATAAATGTTGTTGTTAGTTGCAAAGTCGTGTCTGACCCATTGCAAACCCATGGACAACGTTCCTCCAGGCCTTCCTATCCTCTGGAGTCCATTTAAACTCATGCCTACTGCTTCAGTGACTCCATCGAGCCACCTCATTCTCTGTCGTCCCCTTCTTCTTTTATTTATTTATTTATTTTTTTATTCGATTTTTATACCGCCCTTCTCCCGAAGGACTCAGGACGGTGTACAGCCATTTAAAATACACAATATACACATTAAAAACAAAATTAAAACAAGACATATTATAGGGTGGCTGAAAATTTAAAACAATTAACAAACCTTAAAATATAAATAACCCCAATTAAAATTTAATAAAACTTTTAAGCCAGTCCCGCTTGAATAAATAGGTGCGTTTTCAGCTCACGGCGAAAAGTCCGAAGATCAGACACTTGACATAAACCAGGGGGAAGTTTGTTCCAGAGTGTAGGAGCTCCAACAGAGAAGGCCCTGCCCCTGGGGGCCGCCAGCCGACATCGCTTGGCGGACGGCACCCTGAGAAGGCTCTCTCTGTGTGAGCGTACGGGTCGGTGGGAGGCATAAGGTAACAGCAGGCGGTCCCATAAGTACCCGGGACCTCCATCTTTCCCAGCATTAGGCTTTTCTCCAGTGAGTCCTTCCTTCTCATTAGGTGGCCAAAGTATTTGAGTTTCATCTTCAGGATCTGGCCTTCTAAAGAGCAGTCAAGGTTGATCTCCTCTAGGACTGACTTGTTTGTTCGCCTTGCAGTCCAAGGGAGTCTCAGGAGTCTTCTCCAGCACCAGAGTTCAAAGGCCTCAATTCTTTGGCACTCAGCCTTTCTTATGGTCCAACCTTCACAACCATACATCACAACTGGGAAAACCAGAGCCTTGACTATAAAACAACAATAATAACAACAATAACAAAATAATAATCATTCCCGTAGAAACCAAGCCTCTAGCCCACAGGCATCAAAGTCGCTGTGTCACGTTGATGTCATGTGACATATCGCAATGTTTTTTGCCTTCACGGAGCTGGGGTGGGTGTGGCCTGCGCATGACGCATCCGGTCCACAGGTTGCCAGTTTGACACCCCTGCAGTCCAACACAAAAGCCTAGGAATAAAAGGTCCTTCAGAGAGAGAGAAAACTTTCTGCCGTTCAGTCCAGGACTGTGATGGCGAACCTATGGAACACATGCCATAGGAATGGAAAGAATGAAAAAGGGGCTTTCCCCCCTAAGGTTCTGGGCCCAAGCAACTGGATGAAAGCGCCCTGGTGTCCCCTTCTCAAGTTCTGTCCTAAAAGGCCACATGGCAAGGAAACCTGTCTTTTTAACACAGCTCTGTGGCTGCTGTACTTGTGTGACTGAATTATCATAGCCACAAGGAATGGAATCGGGCCAGATCCAGATGAAAAAGCCTGTGCTTCCCCAACAAGGCATGTTAGAGCTTGTAACCTGCGAGGAAAAATGGCTGGGTTCCCATTACATGCGGAAACCACAAACCCGGTATGATTTTGGACTAGTTTCCTTGGAAAAGGAGCTGCAGCTTTTGAGTGCAGAAAGTAGGTTTGGTTTCTGGGGAGGGGGTGTTTGTCCCTGCAATTAAGGGGTGCAGCATCTTCGAATGATGATGATTTTAATCAAATTACCCTCTTGGCAGCATTCCAGCATCCTGGAAGATCTTTATTATCCCGAATAATGTGAGAAATGAATTGGCTAACGGAGAGGACTATTTTTAATTGCAGTTTCTTTGTTCGACCACAATAATGTCACAAGCACATCTGTTCCTGAAGGAGCGCAGTACCAGTTGAATAATAAAACTGCTTTTGGGGCTGGTTTATTTCCAGCACAGAAGGTCGCGTAGTCAGCTTGTTGCTAGAAGAGAGACGGAATTTGCATTAAAATTCTGATTCTGAGGGTCAGCCAAATGGGAAATATGAGCAGCAAGAACAATGACTTTGACACGATGCTCCTGTTTCTGCCACCACCCCTACCCCCAAGGCTGCACTCGCCTCTGCCCTTTTCTTTCTCCTGCGCACATCGGCCTGCTCTTTCCATCCAATTCCTTTCCGGCCATGTTGCGGCCTGTCGGACGCCGGCCCCTCCAGCAGCCGAATAGAGGAGGAGGAGCAGGAGGCGTGGGAATCACAGTCAGCATCAGGGCAACCTGGGAGTTCCAAGTGGGAAGAGAGAGTGGAGCTGACAGAGAGAGACAGAGGTGGAGCCTGGGTCCTCCATCAGTCCTCAGGTCAGGAGATGGCTGATGGGGAAGAGGAGGAACAGCTGGGTCCAGTGCCGGGTGCGCGGATGCACAGAAGGCAGAGGAGAGGAGAACAGTGGAAAGCCATGGGCCAGTCCTTGGGACGGAAGAGCCACCGCTGCTAGCGAAGCCCCTCCCTAGCTCTGGGGATAAAAGGCAGGGGGCGGAGATAATAGGTGTGGCAGACAACTATTTATCTTCTGGCCGGATGGCCTTGTAGGCTGGAGGTGAAAGAGAAACCTTTTTTGCTGGGGCTGCTGGCATTTCTAATAAAGGAATCTTTGAGTGAACTTCAGAGGGTTTGTCGTATTTGGGGAGCTGGGTCAAAACAGGCCATTGCTCGGCCTGGCCTGGATCTTCGTCAATCCTCTTTCTTCCCTCTTATCACAATTTAGCCACCCTCCCAATTCTGTGGCTCCTTTCCCTCGACCCAAAACGTACTGAAGAGCCTGGGACTCAGCAAGTCCTATCAGGGTGGGGTCATTCAGGCAACGGAGAGGCCAACAGAGGACGATCAGCTCTGTATTTAGTTTAGAAGAGGCATGATATTAGGCAGAATTTGGCTGAATTTTGGGAAAATAAACTACCCTCCTTAGAGAACCCATGACTGAGGGAGGCATCTTGATGGTTCCAGGGAAGGTTGAACAACCAGCTCTCTTGGGATCTGCACTCCTAGTTTGATCAGGGAGTGAACAAGGATCCCTCCAACTCAAATCCTAAATGTTGCCTTATTATCGTAACGGTGCAGGTGATTTGGCTGGAGGCCAAAAATGCAAGATGTGCATGCACTCTTGTTTCTAAGACCTGGATGTAAAATTAGAGTGGGAGTTTGGAACTGAATTGTGCAAAGTTCAAGTCCTCAGAGCCTGGAAATTGATCTAATGCTATTAAGCTAATTGATTCATTGATTAAGGTACTCAAATAAGCAATCCAAAGGTACCCAGGAGAAAGGTGTGGGCAGCATATATACCTGGAGGCTGGACAGGGGTAAAGGTGGCTCAGAAAATACAGATTTATTTTCTGGGCCAGTCGAGACTTTTTTTAAAACCTGGGTCCTCTGAAGCGTGTGGCAATTTCTTTTCACTTTCTCTTAAAACTACCCACCTGCAGCACGTTGTGCTTAGTCAACAACAGCTTTTGTGTTTTTGCTAACAACTCTGCCTCCCAGGCTATTTCTGGCATGTCTTCTCAGCACAGGCTGTCCGGGTGAGAGAGTGCTAAGACACTTCCTCACAAAGAGGTAGAACACCTGCCCACAAGACATCAATCCCTTCTGGACTGAAAGGAAGGTGCTGCATCTGAGTCAGAGGAAAGATTCCTTGCCCAGCTAATCTTGATTTGGGGAAGCTCCCAGTTTTGGAGAACTTTCTCTTGAAATCTTATTTTATCACTAGCTGATAACCCAGCATTGCCCGGGGATTTATTTATCCCAATCCTGCTATCAGACAGAAAGAGCAACTTCACCCTGAGCTCTGATTTCTGCAAGAATTAAATTAGTTAAAAATGTTTTCCCTCTGCCCCCAGAAGCATCAAGTAAAATGATACCACCTTGTTGTTTTGCTAGATGATCCATGATCATTTGGTATGCTTTTTTCTGATCTTGATTTAGAAGTGGCTTCTTGTCCACAATATATGCACTAAGCTGCTCGACATTATAGTTCTTTTCTCGTATGTAACTTGTATGAAGTACTTTGTGTCAGTCTCGTAGTGGTGCAGGCCGGCCAAGTTGCAGTAATGTTTTATTGATCATGGCCATACATTTGTCCTTAAGAATAATCAAAGCCTTGTTGAAAATGTCAGAACCAAACATAATTTCTAATGTTGGATTTTCCCCCTTACCAGAGGGAGCCCCCTTGTGGAGTACTATGAAGCTCCACTGTGCTGTACACAAAGAAGCCATTTTAAGGCAGTACAGTAGAAACCATTTTAAGGCACAACAGGCTGTATCTTAACAAAACACACACCCCAAGGGGTGTTAGGGGTATCTTACCCCCACAGTATTTCTTTCCAGAGAGTAAGTCATCTATGTACCAAGTTTGCTTGAAATTGCTCGAGGCGTTTCAGAGTTATGCTGGAACACACACACACACACACATTTTATTTATATATATATATATGTTTTCTGAGGTTTTCACGGGTGTTTGTATGTAGGTCTTTGGTTATTCGGGTTTTCTCCTGCGTAAAATTGGAAGTGTCTTGGCGACGTTTCGACGAAGTCTCATTCGTCATCTTCAGGCTTCAGCTTCGTGCTTCTGGGAGCAATGTGTGATTGCAGCTGTTTCTTCCTTTTTAACTGCTAGTGGGGGTTTGAACTGATTGGGTGGGAGCTTGGCTGTGATCTGATTGGATGGGGGTTTTTTTGTGCTCTGATTGGCTGGGGGTGTGTCCTGTTTGGGTGGGGGCTTGGTTGTGCTCAGATTAGTCTGAGTTGCAGGGGGATTTGAGCTGGTGAGCTGCATTGCTGTTGTTTGGCTTTGTGGTCGTGGTCGTGCTACATCTTCATAGTGGGTGTCAGTCTGCTGCATGTATGGATTGGAGGGGTTTGAAATGGCTAATGTTGGGTGTGGGTCTGCTTTCATGATCAGTGTGGGTTTGGGTCTGCTTTCTGGGTGGATGTGTGGTGGTGACATCCTGTGTGGACCTCGTGAGTGTGGGTCTGGTGTCATTCCTCGTGTTAGGGACTCGTTTGTCAATAAGGGCGGGTTTCCAAATGGCTGGTAGGCGGGAGGTATCATCTCGTTTGTTCATGCTGTGTGGGCGTTTTTCTATCTCGATGGCTTCTCTGATTATTCTGTTGTTAAAGTGTTCAGTTTTGGCGATAATTCTGGTCTTTTTAAAGTCAATATTGTGTCCTGTGGCTTTAAGGTGTTGGACCAGGGAAGAAGTTGGTTTCTTTTTTTTGACTGAGTTCTTGTGTTCTTCAATGCGTGTACTTATTCTTCTGTTGGCTTGTCCAATGTATGTGGTGGGGCAGGCAGTGCATGGGATTTCATATACTCCTTGATTTTCTAACTCAATTTTGTCTTTGGGGTTTCCTAGGATGGTGGATATTTTTCGGTTTGTGCAGAATGCTGTCTTGATGTTATGTTTGTGGAGGATCTTGCTGATTCTGTCTGTGGTGCCTTTTATATATGGGAGGAGGACTGTGCCGTTTTCTTGTTCTCTGTCTTGGATTTTAGTGGGGGGTTCTTTTTGGATTAGTTTGGTAATCTTATTTCTCTGGAATCCATTGGATGTTAGTACGTTTGTGAGAGTGTGTAGTTCGGTTTTTAGGTGTTGTTCGTCAGCTAAGCGTTTTGTTCTAGAGATGAGTGTCTTGGCTACGGAGTTGATCTGTGCTGGGTGGTGGTTAACTTCTGTTTAACCTACACCCCAAAATACAGTTCACCATGGAAACAGAAGTTAACAATCAACTTCCCTTCCTAGATGTCTTAGTCTACAGGAAACCCAATGGCTCCCTAGGACACACCATCTACCAGAAGAAAACACACACAAACCGCTATCTGCACGCACTCTCACACCACCACCCAGCACAGATCAACTCCGTAGCCAAGACACTCATCTCTAGAACAAAACGAAAACCTCAGAAAACAAATATATATATATATATATATATGTCTTTGGTTATTCAGGTTTTCTTCCGCGTAAAATTGGAAGTGTCTTGTTCTTATGTGTCTTTGTTCTTATGTGAGCAAAGAATAAAGCCAAAAATTCCAGCCTGAAGATGACGAGTGAGACCTCGTCGAAACATTGCCTAAAGACTTTCAACCTTACATGGGAAAAGATCCAAACATACCAAAACCTGCAAGTATGTATGTATGTATATATGTATGTATGTGTGTAGATATAAATATAGATATAGATATAGATATATACACTCAAAATACTCAAAAATGTATGTGCTTGGGATTTATTTCCATTTATGCGCTGAAGACAAATTCCTTGTGTGTCCAACCACACTTGGCCAATAAAGAATTCTGTATGTGTTCTATGTGTTTTCCAGAGTGGGCACGGATGAAAACAATGGCACCCCAATGACAGTGGAGGCTTGGGGAGGCAGTGGTCCCAGTTTTTCATGTGGCCCCTTTGGAAAATTAATTGCCCACTCCTGACTTTACAGAACAGAACAGAATAACAGAGTTGGAAGGGACCTTGGAGGTCTTCTACCGTGTTTCCCCAAAAATAAGACACCCCCTGATAATAAGCCCAATTGGGCTTTTGAATGCATGTGCTAAAATAAGCCTCCCCCTGAAAATAAGCCCTCCCTGAAAATATTTAAGCACAGAGCTGGAAATCAGGTAAGATGGCAAGCGGAGCCCCATCTTGCTCCACGTGCCCCAAAATAATAAGACCTCCCTAAAAATAAGGCCAAGCACTTATTTCGGGGTTCAAAAAATATAAGAGAGGGTCTTATTTTCAGGGAAACATGGTAGTCCAACCCCCTGCTTAGGCAGGAAACCCTAATGGTTTCTTAATGGTTAAGTTCCATTAAAATGGTAAGCTTTTCACCAAACATTGAACCATGCTAGTAGCATGACTACGTCTGTGTTTGTTTGTTTGTTTGTTTTTCTTGATAAAAGAATTTGCTTCCTCATTGCTTCCTGGGATTTTTTTTCTACTTTCCCAGTGGAATCATCTATCACTCTGAGCCATCATTGTGGTCTCTTAATTCAGTATTGAGAGCTAGTTTTGTGTAGTGGTTAAAGCCCCTGCCAAGAAATCCGGGGACGGTGAGTTCTAATCCTGTTTTACGCACAAAATGAATAGGTGACCTTAGGCCAGTCACTGTCTCTCAGCCCTAGGAAGAAGAAACCACTTCTAAATATCTGCCAAGGAAACTACCCAGGTTTTTGTTCAGGCATTCATCAATAGTCAAGATAGACTCAAAGCAGAACCCAGATTGTTGGGGGCAAGAAGCTGACTGTAAACTGCTTAGAGAGGGCTAGAAAGTGCTGTGAAGCGGTATATAAGTCTAAGTGCTAGTGCTGTTCTGATTTTACCTTAGCTCTGTAAGCCACCTGGACTTCTGTTAATTGCAGGCCCTGAGATTAATTTTATGAATACTTTTCATAGATGCTCAACCTCCCTGTTTTGTTCCTGGCCCGATGTAAAACGGCACCAGCAACCCTGTCCGTTCTCCTCCTGCTACAGCTCCACATCTGTTGATTCTTTTTTGAGCAAAACGGGCTGGATGCAGCATCACCCGGGCCAATTTGCATCCACATCTTAGCCCCGCTGTCTGTTCATTAGCAAGGAAAAAGCTGAAAGGCTCCTTGATCAAAAAGAGGGAAGAGAGGGGGATTTCAAAGCGGTTCATGAGTAGAGTCTGATTTTTAATTATCCCTCTCTAATGAGCACCCAACCAGTCTCAGAAGCCCCTTTGGGAATAATACTCTGGACCCTTTAAATACTCCGTATACCCTCCCCCCAAAATCTTCCTTCTGCATTTCTCTTCTGTTTGTCCTGGCAACTTTTTTTTTTTGCAAATGAGCAAGAGAAAGAATGATGCTTCAGACCAGCACTAGAATGTAATTATTTTCCATTTGTCATTTGCAATCAGAGCACATCTCTCGTGAAATTAATAAAGCAGAATGTATACATGAAGAAGTGCATGGTTAAAAACCATCTATGATTACATTTCGATTTGCAGAAAAAGCAGACCGATTGGCAGAAGCTGAGCGAGGCTGCATCCGAAACAGCTTTGATTTGTTATGTCTACTGTTAAACTGAGTTTTAGTTTAGCGGGAGTCAGTTTGGTCAAGCGGTTATGGCACCAGGCTGGAAAGCAGAGACCATGAGTTCTAGTCTTACACCTTAATCATGAAAGCCAACTGGGTGATTGTGGACCAGTCACTCTCTCTTAGCCCAACTCACCTCACAGGGTTTTTGTTGTGGAGAAAATAGGAGGAAAAAGGTTTAACAGATTAAAAGAATTGGAAGGGACCTTGTAGGTCACCTAGTCCAACACCTGCCCAAGCAGGAGACCCTACATCATTTCTGACAGATGGCAGTCCAGTCTCTTCTTGAAAGCCTCCAGTGATGAAGCTCCCACAACTTCTGAAGACAACTTCTGTTCCATGGGTTGATTGTTTCCACTGTCAGAAAATTTCTTCTTATTTCTAGGTTGAATCTCTCCTTGGTCAGTTTTCATCCATTGTTCCTTGTCTGGCCTTCGGGCACCTTGGAGAATAGCTTGACCCCCCTTCCTCCTCTCTGGGGCAGCCCCTCAAGCATTGGAAGATGCTATCCTGTCTCCCCTGGTCCTTCTCTTCACTAGACTAGCCATGCCCAGTTCCTGCAACCGTTCTTCATATGTTTTAGCCTCCAGTCCCCTAATCTTCTCTGCTCTCTTTCTAGAGTCTTAAAATCTTTTTTACAGTGTGGTGACCAAAATGCAGTATTCCAGGTGTAATCTTACTAAGACTTTATAGAGTGGTATTAGTGCCTTACTTGATCTTGATTGTATCATTCTGTTAATGCAATTTAGCATTCCATTGGCTTTTTTGGTGGTGGCTGCACACTGTTGGCAACAATTGGCATTGTTGATATTTACCACCTTGAGTTATTTGTAAAAATAGGATGTTTAATAGCATAAAAGAGATGCTATTCTCCCAAGCTTTTATCTGGAACAATCTCATAAAATCCAAGTAAGACCACACCTGGAATACTGCAACCGGTTTTGGTCACTGTACTACAAAAAAGATGTTGAGACTTTGGAAAAAGTTCAGAGAAGAGCAACTAAGATGATCAAAGGCCTGGAGACCAAAACATATGAAGAACAGCTGCAGGATTTGGGTTGGTTAGTCTAAAGAAAAGAAGAATTAGGGATGACATGATAGCAGGATTCCAGTATTTGAGGGGCTGCCACAAAGAAGAAAGGGGTCAAACTATTCTCCAAAGCACCAGAGGGCAGGACAAGAAACAATGGCTGGAAACTGATCAAAGAGAGAAGCAACCTGGATTTATGGAGAAACTTTCTAACAGTGAGGGCAATTAACCAGTGGAACAGCTTGCCACCAGAAATTGTGTTACTAAATTATCTATTTCTCAAACTTGGCAGCTTTAACATGGATGGAATTCTAAGAGTTGATGTTCACATAATTTAATGTTGCCAAATTTGAGAAACATTCATCCAGAGTATCTAAATTTGTAAATAAAATTTGGACTTTTCTCCTTTGCTTCTTTTCTTGGTTGGGTTAGATCCTCTCTTTAGGTTTTTTCCAAAATAGGATGAGATCCAGCTCTTCATCAACCAAATTGCAGCTCATAGTTGTGGAAAAGCGAGGCTGCCTGAGCCCGGTTTATGCCCACTGCCAACTCATAAAGATTTTGTTATGTTTGTCTTGATCTCTCGAGCTGTACAATTGGCACATGAAGAAAATGCTGCTGATGGATTGTTTCACTCTGAACAGGCAGCATGCCAAGAAAGGAGCTGCACAGACACTGACTGGAGAAAGACAGACGTCAGGACAAAGTTTTCTTTGGCTGCTGGCTAGAATTAGAATAACAGGGAAAGGATCTTTGAGGTCTTCTAGTCCAACCCCCTGCTTAGGCAGGCAACCCTACCCCTTCAGGCAAATGGTTATCCAATCTCTTCTTAAAAATGTCCAGTGTTGGAGCATTCACAACCTCTGGAGGCAAGTTGTTCCACTGATTAATTGTTCTCACTGTCAGGAAATTTCTCCTTAGTTCTAAGTTGCTTCTCTCCTTGCTTAGTTTCCACTTGTTGCTTCTTGTTCTACCCTCAGGTGCTTTGGAGAATAGCTTGACTCCCTCTTCTTTGTGGCAACCCCTGAGATATTGGAACACTGCTATCATGTCTCTCCTAGTCCTTCTTTTCATTAAACTAGGCATACCCAGTTCCTGCAACTGTTCTTCATATGTTTTAGCCTCCAGTCCCCTAATTCAGTGGTGGGTTGCTACTGGATCGGTCTGGATCTTGCAAACTGGTAGTAACAGCAATGGGAGGCTCCACTCACCTGTCAGGGCGTTATCACAGATGCTCTGCGCATGTGCAGAAGCACCATACATGCGCGAAGCGAGCACGCACACACACATGCTCCCATTGCGAACCGGTAGCGAAGGTAAGTGGAACCCACCCCTGCCCTCTCTTGGTTGCTCTTCTCTGCACTCTTTTTTGCTGTTTATGTCCTACCACAAGCCTGTGTAAACAAGGCATTACGAACTCTAGCTGACCAAATCATGGAGGCTGAAGCCAAACACCCTGATTCACTGGCCATTGTTTTGGGAGATCTAAACAAGGCAAACTTAAGGAAAGAGCTACCAAAATACTTTCAGCATGTCAATTGTCCCACCAGAGGCAAGAATACTCTAGACCATTGCTACACAACACTAAAAGATGCTTATCAGTCTTTACCACGTGCAGCTGTAGGACACTCTGATCATTGCATGATTCACCTTGTACCTGCTTACAGGCAAAGACTTAAAACCACAAAACCAACAATTAAATCAGTGAAGACCTGGACGGAGGAGGCAAAATTAAAGCTGCAGGCATGCTTTGACTGTACTGATTGGAATATCTTTGAAGATACCTCTGCAGACCTGGATGAACTCACAGATACTGTAACATCATATGTCAACTTCTGTGAAGACCTATGTGTACCTACAAGGAACTTGCGAATATACAGGAACAACAAACCTTGGTTCACACCTAAACTTAAGCAGCTACGACATTCCAAAGAGGAAGCCTACAGAAAAGGTGATAAAATGCTGTACAATCAGGCCAGAAATGCACTAACAAGGAAGATCAGAGCAGCAAAAAGAAGCTACTCTGAAAAGCTAAAGAATCAGTTTTCAGCAAATGAACCAGCAAACATGTGGAAAACTCTTAAAAATATCACCGGCTATGGGAAACCTCCTTCCCAGGCTGAAGGTAATCAACAACTGGCAGATGACCTGAATGAGTTTTACTGCAGGTTTGAAAGGAAACTACAGCCACCTATCTCCACAACACCCATCTCAGACACACCAACAACAGCCAAGCCTCCTACAACTGACCCCATTTCATTGGGTTCACAACCTCTAGTGATCACAGAAAAGGAAGTGCAAGACCTATTTCACAGACAAAAGCTCCAGGCCCAGACAAGATAACTCCTTCTTGCTTAAAAGTCTGTGCTGACCAATTGGCCCCCATCTTCACCCATATTTTCAATAAATCACTAGAGATGTACTATGTTCCTTCTTGCTTCAAACGCTCTACCATCATCCCAGTGCCGAAGAAGCCCACTGTTGTGACCCAGGTTCCTGGACCCAGACTCCTGGACTCGGATGATTCAGAAAATGAGGGAGAAGACCTGGCAAGCCCTGCTTCTCTTGAGCCCTCTCCCTCCCTGGCACCCACTCAAAGGGAGGGGCCGGCAAGGCCTGATTCTCCCGGGCCTTCTTCTGATTTGGCAACGCCCCAAGAACAGTTTTGGAGGGACGCAAGATTACGAAGGCTTGATCGACGTGCGCAGCAGCGGAAGAGTTGGGACAAAGCCAAGTCATAATTGTCATGCAGTGACATCTGCAGAGACTATAAATAGGAGGCGGGACTTCCTGGTTTTTTGTCTCGGACAAAGCAATGAATTTGGCGCGAGCTAACTATTTCATGGAGGGAAGAATATATTCGTGAGTAATTCTGGCCTTATCTATAATTTCCTCGTTATCTCCAGAAACTTGGCAGGCCCGTGGGTAGACGTGGCCAGGACATGTATCTATGTAAATAAAAGGAAAAAAAAGAAGGCCTCTGACGGACTCTTTGCTGGGAGTATTGGGGGAAGGGAAACAGAACATTTTGTCCGAGACCTGACTAAAACATCTTCCACCAAAGATGGATCAGCAGCAGGTACAGCAGCAGTTAGAGCAGCTACACGCGGCTAATCAACAGCTCCAGCAGCAAGTGGCTCACTTGGCAGGCCAACTTGCTGCCAGGAATGTGCCTGCAGCCCCCCCCCATCCTCCCACTCCTCCTCCTCGTCGCAAGTGCCCGATAACCGTGCCGGATAAGTTTTCTGGGCAGCCTGAGATGTTCCCGACCTTCTTGGGACAGTGCCAGCTCTACATGGCTATGAGGCCTGAGGATTTCCCAGACGACCGGGCTAAGGTGGCCTTCGTGATTAACCTTCTTTCCGGCTCGGCTGCTCGATGGGCCACGCCCCTCTTGCTCCAGGACAGCCCCCTGCTGGCGGACCAACAGCGTTTTTGGCAGCACCTACGCACCATGTATGAGGACCCTCCGATGCGGGTAGAGACAATTGATGGACGAGAACTGGTGTCCGGCCCCATTAAATTCGCCACCCAGCCTTTGCGCCTGGCTATTGGGGACCATGAGGAGGCGATCCAGTTTTATGTCACGGCGGACCTTCATTTTCCCTTGGTCCTTGGGTTGGCCTGGCTTCGGACCCACGATCCTCAGGTGGCCTGGTCGCGGAACGCCATCTCTTTCCCGAGTCTGCAGTGCGTCGATCACATCCGCCACACCTGTGCCGGCCAGAACGCCCCCACCGCTGCCATCACCTTGCCTCCTGAGCTGACGGACTTCGCCGACGTGTTCAGCGAGAAGGAGGCGGACCGACTACCCCCGCATCGGCCCTACGATTGCCCCGTGGACCTTCTGCCCAACGCACCACTGCCTGTGGGACGCCTGTATTCCATGTCGGAGCCCGAGTTGGCCGCCCTCAGGGACTTCCTGGACAAAAACCTGGCCCGAGGGTTCATCCGGCCTTCAAAGTCCCCCCTCTCGGCCCCGGTCCTCTTTGTGAAGAAGACGACAGGGGACTTGCGCCTATGCTGTCGTCATCGCCGGCTAAACGCCATTACGGTGCGGAATCGCTACCCCTGCCGCTCATCCGGAGCTACTGGAAAGGTTGGGAGGCCACGATCTTCACCAAGCTCGATCTCCGGGGCCTACAACCTGGTGCGGATACGAGAAGGAGACGAATGGAAGACGGCATTCGCACCCGTTACGGACACTCCGAATACACTGTCATACCATTTGGGTTGACCAATGGTCCCGCCGTTTTTCAGCACTTCTTGTACGACGTGTTCCGAGACATGTTCGATCGGTTCGTGGTTATCTACCTCGACGACATCCTGATTTACTCCCGGTCCAGGAAAGCCACCTTCGACACGCCAGTCTGGTTCTGCAACGCTATGGAGCAACAACTCAATGCGAAGCTGGAGAAATGCGTCTTCTTCCGGACTTCCATAGAATTCCTCGGCATATCATCTCGCCCGAGGCATAGCCATGGACCCATGTAAAGTAGAAGCTTTGTGTAGCTGGGAAGCCTCCGGGTGAAGGATGTTCAGCGCCTACTGGGCTTCGCCAACTACTACCGGACCTTCATCCCGGGCTTCGCCACACTGACAGCTCCACTTACCCAGCTCCTCAGGAAGAAGATTGCATTCCGGTGGGGTCCCCCGCAGCAAGAAGCATTCACAGCCCTCAAGAAAGCCTTCACACGGAACCCGTCCTGAGGCATCCCGACCCGCTCCGGCCTTTTGTGGTGGAAACGGACGCGTCCAATGTGGCTCTGGGAGCGGTGCTGCTACAGGCTCCGGCGAATGGTGACACACTTTTTCCCTGCGCTTACTACTCCCGAAACTCAACCCTTCCGAGCGCAACTACACTATCTGGGAAAAAGAGTTGCTGGCTATCAAGGCTGCATTCGAGGCTTGGCGACACCATCTGGAGGGGGCCCGACATCAGGTGGAGGTCCGAACGGACCATCGGAATCTCGAGCACCTCACCACAGCTCGGAAGTTAAACCAGCGGCAGATCCGGTGGTCGTTGTTTTTTGCCCGGTCCAACTCCCGCGTGACCTACATTCCCAGCGGTCACAACCGGAGGGCGGATGCCCTGTCCCGCAAGCCAGAGTACCTCTGCGCCAAGGACCCCCTTCCTCCACGGACAGTGCTGCCGGCAGAAGCCTTGGCCGCAGCACGGGAGCCAGTGGACTTGCGGGCCCAGGTGCGAGAGGCGCAGCGCCAGGACGCCTGGTCGCAGCAAAGGAGAGCGGAGGTGGGCCCCACGTCTCCTTGGACCTTGGAGGAGGACTTACTCAAGTTTCGGGGGCGATTATATGTGCCCACAGGACCACTCCGAGCCCTCGTCATGACCCAGTGCCACGACAACCCTGCAGCAGGACATTTTGGGTTCTTCAAGACCTCCACCTGGTGACACGGACCTTTGGTGGCCCAGTGCGGCATGATATACATGCCTACGTGACATCCTGCGTACCGTGCCGGCAAGCCAAGACCGCCACGGGGGCCCCTCCCGGGCTCCTCCAACCCTTGCCGACACCCGACAGACCCTGGGGGGCGATCTCTATGGGTTTCCTGACAGACCTGCCGCCGTCCTCTGGGTTCACCACGGTGCTGGTGGTGGTGGACATGCTCACCAAGATGGCACACTTCATCCCATGCCGCTGGACTGCCCACAGCCGCAAAACGCCCGCCTCTTTCTGCAGCACATCTTCCGCCTCCATGGTCTACCGGACAGGGTGGTTTCGGACCGCGGAGTTCAGTTCACAGCTCCGCGTTGGAGGTGCAGGTATGTCTGTCGTCATCGCACCATCCGGAGACCGACGGGGGTACAGAGAAGGTCATCGGTATACTGGAACAGTATCTCCGTTGCTTCATCAACCAGCAACAGGACAACTGGGCGACTACCTGTCTCTGGCGGAGTTTGCTTTTAACAACTCTCAGCACACCTCTACTCAGATGACCCCGCTTCTTTGCCAATGTGGGTACCATCCGCGCTCTTCCTCTGGCACCACCGGACTCTCCTGTTCCCGAACGCAGACCTTCCTGACGGAATTGCATGCGGTCCAACAGTTGGTACGCCAGCAGCTGAATCGGGCAAAGGAGGACTACAACGGTCCGCTGACCGCTCCCGACGGGCAACGCCCGCTGGCAGTTGGAGACCGGTGTGGCTCTCCACCAAACACCTCCCGTCCGACCGCCGGTAAAGAAGTTGGACCACCGATTCATCGGCCCGTTCCCTGTCGAGGCAGTCATCAACCCGGTAGCCTACCGACTGACCCTGCCACGATCCATGCGGATCCACCCGTTTTCACCGGTCCCTTCTGGTTCCTGAGGCCACACCGAGTCCCCTTCGGTGCCCAACAGCACCGTCACTGTCGCCGAGGACGGGTCGGAGGAATACTGAAGTCCACAGCGACGAGACTCTCGCTGGCTAAAGGGTCGCTTCCAATATTTGATCGCGTGGAAGGGATACGGGACTGATTTCTCCTGGGTAGATGCCTCCGACGCTCATGCCCCTGACCTGGTGCAGGCCTTCCATGAGCAGAACCCAGCCCGACCGCATCCCGATCGTCAGCCCGGGGAAGGGCCCTGCGGTGAGGATAGTGTTGTGACCCAGGTTCCTGGACCCAGACTCCTGGACTCGGATGATTCAGAAAATGAGGGAGAAGACCTGGCAAGCCCTGCTTCTTGAGCCCTCTCCTCCCTGGCACCCACTCAAAGGGAGGGGCCGGCAAGGCCTGATTCTCCCGGCCTTCTTCTGATTTGGCAACGCCCAAGAACAGTTTTGGAGGGACGCAAGATTACGAAGGCTTGATCGACGTGCGCAGCAGCGGAAGAGTTGGGACAAAGCCAAGTCATAATTGTCATGCAGTGACATCTGCAGAGACTATAAATAGGAGGCGGGACTTCCTGGTTTCTTGTCTCGGACAAAGCAATGAATTTGGCGCGAGCTAACTATTTCATGGAGGGAAGAATATATTCGTGAGTAATTCTGGCCTTATCTATAATTTCCTCGTTATCTCCAGAAACTTGGCAGGCCCGTGGGTAGACGTGGCCAGGACATGTATCTATGTAAATAAAAGGAAAAAAAAAAGGAAGGCCTCTGACGGACTCTTTGCTGGGAGTATTGGGGGAAGGGAAACAGAACACCCACCATCAAGGAACTGAATGACTACAGACCAGTTGCTTTAACATCTGTAGTCATGAAAACCTTTGAAAGGTGTCGTGTCCCACTCCTCCGCTGACGGCCGGGTCAGGGAAATCCGAATCAGGCTTGCCTCTGCAGCTCTGCCCAAAGTCCTAGCAAAGTCCTCAGAGCAGGTGTCAGCCTCCGCTCTAATCTTCGTATACTTTTGAATAGCTTATAGCAGTAGATAGAATGTGAAATGTTTATGCTGTATTATCTAACAATTATAGGAATCAGATGCATCATATCACTGTACAGGGTAGGGGAAGGGAGCCTATTATGAGTGTCGGCTGACATAACCTTGTGGGGGGGGGATTAACGGCTGAGGATGAATAACGCGGGTTTTTCCCAACTGAAACTGCATTCCTCGAATGACTGACAACTAGAGACCTGTGGAAGAAGATTACCACGAGGGGCCGAGAAGGAGTTGGCATTGGACCAGACCAGCCTGACCTCCTGAAGGAGGAGGGACAATTGGGGGGGATATGATGTGTTAGCCTTATTCTGTCTCAGATCCAACTTTATACGCTGCCATCATGACTGTAGCTAGTAAAAGTACTTGTCTTTAATTCAAATGAAGTCAAGGTGTTTTCTTTCTTAGCTATAATCAGAGGTAGTCTGACATTAAGTTGGATCTCACAGCATGTCTTCTAACCAGGATTGCAACCGCAATACCGAGGGAGGAGAGTTTAAAAATGTGAGGGAGAGCCAGTCGCTGGCTGAATCGGGGGAGGCGTCCGGAGGAATTCCTGAGGCCACTTTTAACCCTGAGCTGGAAGATTGCAGAGATCGGTGGATGGAACAATTACAGCTGGAAGATAAAAGTTGGAAACCAGACACAGAAGAGCTTCCCTCTGGAGTGACAAAAAGGAAGAAAAAAGAGAAGTTTAGGCTTTCGGATTGGCAGGGAGAGCAAGAGATAAAGGACAAGCTCCAGTTAGAGGAAGCCTTGCGTCTTTTCCGTGAAGTGAAAGTAAGGCAAGCAGCCCGTCAAAGGTATGGAACCCCGACCCGGGCCTCCTGGGGGGAGGGAGAAGAGGAGGAAGATGACACAAGGGGCCCAGCTGGAGGAGATTCCCTGGGCAGAGAGATTTCCGAAGAGCCAGAGCCACGAACCCTTTCCCCAGAGGAAGCTGAATTGGATGTGGGTCGCGCGCCACCTGCTGACCAAGCAAGGCTGCGCAGGGGAAGGAAAAAGCCAAAAATTCCCCCCATATTAGAAAAATATGATGGAGATGCGAAGGAGCTGGAATTGTTCCTGGCGATAGTGAATGACCACATGTTAGACTGGGGGGGAGATTATTGGTCACAGGCAGCACAAGTTAGAGCTGTGACCCACAATTTGACCGGAAGAGCAGCTGCATGGTTTGTGTCGCTGTATAAAAACCACTCCCCCCTACTGCAAAATTACGAGCATTTTATTACGGCACTACGGAGGAGGTTTGAGGACCCCCTGGCGGAGCAGAAGGCCAAAGGTCGAATGAAAACCATCAGGCAAGGGAGGAGACCGGTGGCTGATTATACCCAGGAATTCAGTGATCTAGTCCCCTTGATGAGAGGGTGGTCGGAGGTGATCCTGGTCGACTTTTACAAAGAGGGCCTGAATGGAGATCTCTATGAACTGTGCCGGGCACGAGCGTCTCCAACCACATTGTATGGCTGGTATACCCTGGCAGCAGAGATGGAAATTGAGCTAGCGAAGGACCGTAGCAGAAGGCAGCGCACTGGAAGACCGTACCCGGCCCATTCTCCTGGGTGGCCCTCAAGGGACACGCCTAGACCAGAGGGAGGGAGACAACGATCGACTGCGTGCTACAGATGTGGAAAAGAGGGCCATCGGGCAGCCGACTGTCGAGTGAAGTTGGTTCCAAGCACGACCCCTGGTGGTGGGAAGGAAGCAGTGAAACCAACTGCTAAGGCGCGAAAACCGGCAAAAGTGGAGGACGGCATTGCCAAGAAGGGCACGCCCATCCAGGAGGACCGCGAAGCGTCGACCGACACAGATGACAGCAAAACCACATCGGAGTCCGACGAAGACTTTCTGGTGAGTTGGGCACGGGGCCCCTTGGACATTCCAGTCAACCTGCATGTTCCCTCCTCGGGCAACAAGGGGGAAATGTTAGCATTATTAGATTCGGGATGTACTAGGTGCATGATCAGTCCCGAACTAGTAGAAAAAATGGAACTAAGGTTGAGAACCCTAAGCAGGCCCATAGCATTTGCCCAGTTGGATGGCAGTGTGGCAGGGGGAGGACCCGCCCATTTCGTAACAGAACCCATAGAAATGGAAATTGGAGACCATCGCGAGATTTTAAACTTCATAGTAGCCCCTGGAATGGACCAACCTTTGGTACTAGGACTGTCATGGTTGCGGAAATGGAACCCCCATATTAACTGGAGAACAGGAGTCTTACGGTTCCGCTCAAGAGCATTAAAAGGAGGAAAAGGGGGATCCAAGAAGAGTCAGACTATGGCCATGCTCCAAGATAAGTGGGGGGCAATGGTTGAACGGATAGATGGGGAGGAAAGGATACCTAAGGAGTACTGGGACCTGCGGGAAGTCTTTAGTGAGAAAGCATCTGACGTTCTACCTCCCCATAGGCCTATTGATTGTGCCATCGACATCCTACCGGGGGTAAAACTTCCAAAACCAAAAGCTTACCCCATGACCCAAAAGGAATTGGGAGAGCTGCGAAAGTTCATAGATAAAAACCTAGAGCGGGGCTTTATCCAACCAGCTAGGCCTCGCGTGGCCGCACCTGTGATGTTCCGGGAAAAGAAAGACGGCTCATTTCGTCTGATAGTTGACTATAGAAATTTAAACGCAGTGTGCGCCGAAAACATATACCCCATGCCGCTCATGAAAGATATGTTAGCACACTTAGCGAAGGGGAAGTTCTTCACCAAATTGGACCTGCGAGAAGCTTACTACAGAGTCCGTATAAAGGAGGGGGATGAATGGAAAACCGCTTTCAACTGTCCACTAGGGTGTTTCCAGTTTGAGTACTGCCTTTTGGTCTACAGGGGGCGCCTGCAGTTTTTATGCAACTGATAAATGAAATACTCCATCAGCATTTGTTCAAAGGGGTTCTTGTCTACCTTGACGACATACTCATCTATACAGAAACTATGGAAGAACATATTAAACTAGTAAGAGCAGTTCTCAAAAAGTTATTATCTGCTGAACTGTATTGCAAGCTATCCAAATGTGATTTCCATCAAACTAAAATAGACTACTTAGGGTATCGCATTTCAGCGGATGGATTGGAAATGGATCCAGAAAAGGTGAAAGCTGTTTTGGAATGGGCCCCCCCACGCACCCGCAAACAGCTACAAAGTTTTTTAGGATTCGCAAATTTCTACCGTCAATTCATCCCCTCCTTTGCTCAAATTGCTTTGCCAATCACCAACCTCCTAAAAACTAAAGGAGACACTAAACCCAAACCATCACTGCCCCTCGAATGGACAATGGAATGTCAAGCAGCATTTGAAAAATTGAAACGACTCTTTGCTGCCGAACCAATTTTGAAACACCCCGACATGAATGTACCCTTTGTAATACAAGCAGATGCCAGTGATGTAGCAGTCGGAGCCGTTTTGCTCCAAAACAATCCTGATGGTAAACTACAACCCTGTGCTTTCACTTCTCGGAAATTGACTGAAACTGAAAGACGATGGGCTATTTGGGAAAAGGAAGCATTTGCAGTTCATTGGGCCTTACGAACATGGAGACATTTCTTAGAAGGTTCAAATCATCCGTTTGAAGTTTGGACTGACCACAAAAATCTAGAGGCCCTAAAAACTCCTAGAAAACTTTCACCTAAACAAGCCCGCTGGGCTCAATATTTTAACCGTTTTAATTTCACCTTACATTACATTCCGGGAGGAAAAAACTTCTTAGCAGATGCTCTCTCACGGTTGCCCCAATACAATTGCACTCGCTCCGAGGTAGTTCAGCCAATACTTCCGTGCAACAGTTGGCAGCTCCAGCTATAACTAGAAGCCACTCCAAACCCGAATCCTCTCTCCAGATGAACTAACCAAGTCATTTAAAGACGCTTTAACCACCGATGACTGGTACTTAGCGCATTCCATGAATGCACACTCCGTGATGGACTAGCTTGGATTGGAACAAAACTATCGTTCCTCTCTCACTCAGAGAAACCATCCTACTACGTTGCCATGATGCCAAAATGGCAGGACACTTTGGATTTGTAAAACCTTACATCTTCTTAAAAGACAATTCTGGTGGCCAAGTCTTAAAAAGGATGTACAAGCATATGTAGCAAGTTGCCCTATTTGCATTGTCAAAAGACCTCCTGGAAAGCCTCCTGGACTACTACAAGCGGTAGCCAGGCCAGGAACCCCATGGAAAGAAATATCCATGGATTTCATAGTGGAACTACCTGAAAGCGCAGGCAATACAGTTATATGGGTTGTAACTGACCTTTTCTCCAAACAAGTCCATTTTATTCCATGTTCAAAATACCCTCCTCAAAGACCCTAGCAAAATTGTTTGTACAACACATTTATAGACTCACGGAGTTCCTGACCGCATTATTTCAGATCGAGGAGTTCAATTCACTTCTCACTTTTGGAAAGAATTTTACGACTTATTGGCTCCGCCCAGGATTAAGCTCCCATCATCCCCAGACCAATGGAAGTTGTGAACGTTCAACTCTGTACTAGAACAATATTTACGTTGTTATATTAATTACCAGCAGGACAATTGGGCAGACCTCTTACCTTCGCTGAGGTTGCCTATAACAACTCAGTTCATAGTAGCACCGGATTTACTCCTTTTAAAATAGCTTCAGGTCAAGATTTTGTACCTATCTCTGAACTTCCAAAAGAAGAAACCACAGTTTCCTCTTTATCAGAATGGATAGATCAAATACAAAGCACCTGGGAAATGACTCAAAGGCAATTGACGATGCTCACCGTGCACATAAACAACAAGCAGATAAGAAAAGATCCCTGAGAACAAATACAAAGTGGGTGATAAAGTTTACCTTTCCACAAAATATCTTCAAACCACCCAAAATCTAAAAAACTTGGACCCAAATATGTGGGACCTTTCTCCATAGTGAAAATCATCAACCCCGTGACTGTACAACTGGACTTGCCAAAAACACTTAGACGAATTCACCCCGTTTTCCATGTGAGCTTGTTAAAACCGGAGCATACTTCCACTCTCCGTGCGACCCATACATCCCCTCCTATACCTATTCTCATAGAGGGAGAACAGCATTTTGAAATTAAAGAAATATTAGATTCACGGAAACATAGAAATAGAATTCAATATCTCGTGGCTTGGAAACACTTCCCCTTGTCCCAAGCTGAATGGGTAAACAAAGAAGATGTTCGGGCTTCCGAAAAGATAGCACAATTCTATAAAAAATATCCTGACAAACCCTAACTTCTCTTTTTTCCTTTCTAGGACTGACGTCCTTGTTGCAGGAGGGCCGAATGTCAGCCTCCGCTCTAATCTTCGTATACTTTTGAATAGCTTATAGCAGTAGATAGAATGTGAAATGTTTATGCTGTATTATCTAACAATTATAGGAATCAGATGCATCATATCACTGTACAGGGTAGGGGAAGGGAGCCTATTATGAGTGTCGGCTGACATAACCTTGTGGGGGGGGGATTAACGGCTGAGGATGAATAACGCGGGTTTTTCCCAACTGAAACTGCATTCCTCGAATGACTGACAACTAGAGACCTGTGGAAGAAGATTACCACGAGGGGCCGAGAAGGAGTTGGCATTGGACCAGACCAGCCTGACCTCCTGAAGGAGGAGGGACAATTGGGGGGGATATGATGTGTTAGCCTTATTCTGTCTCAGATCCAACTTTATACGCTGCCATCATGACTGTAGCTAGTAAAAGTACTTGTCTTTAATTCAAATGAAGTCAAGGTGTTTTCTTTCTTAGCTATAATCAGAGGTAGTCTGACAGCAGGCAGGAGACCAGTAAGTGACTTCAGCAAGATAAGTTCGACTTTTGCCTGACTCGGAGACTGCCAGAAAGCAGATCCTTTATATAGGCCATGGGGTGTGGCTCCATGACTCAGCACTCATTAAGGCCTGCCCCTCCCTTCCTTCTGTTGCCTCCGCCTATCCAGCCTTCTGATGCGAGGGTCACACCAATCAGCAGCTGTTGGGAATAAACCCTCCTCAGGCTCACATGCTGTGGAGGAGGGGGAGGGGTCTAGCTGCTCCGTTTGCCTGGGCATGGAGTCAGGGCTGGGGCCGGGAGATGCTCCTTCTTCTGCAGTTTGTGTGGGCATGGAGCCAGGACTTGGGCCGGGAGGCATACATTCCTCAGTGTTCGGGAGCAGGTAAGAAGGCCCCGGCTGCTCTGAGGGCGGGCAAGACACAACAAAAGGCTAGTGCTTTCCTACTTGAAAACCATCACAGATCCGCTATTAGACCCCTTGCAATTTGCATACCGAGCAAATAGATCAACAGATGATGCTGTTAATATGGCTCTGCACTACATCCTACAACATCTTGAGTCTCCAAAGACCTATGCAAGGGTCCTTTTTGTAGACTTTAGTTCAGCATTCAATACCATCATTCCAGACATTCTTCTAACTAAGCTAAACCAGCTACAGGTACCAGAACAGACTTGTAAGTGGATCACAAGCTTCCTAACAAACAGGAAGCAGCAAGTGAAGCTAAGCAAGATCACATCAAATACCTGTACAATTAGCACAGGGGCCCCCCAAGGCTGTGTGCTCTCCCCACTTCTCTTCTCTCTGTATACCAATGACTGCATCTCCAACGATCCATCTGTTAAGCTACTGAAGTTCGCAGATGACACAATAGTGATTGGTCTCATTCGAGACAATGACGAATCCGCATATAGACGAGAGGTCGAACGCAAAGCAATCTGGAACTGAACACGCTCAAAACCGTAGAAATGGTGGTAGACTTTAGGAGAAACCCTTCCATACTTCTTTTTTTTTTTTTTTTTTTTTTTTTTTTGCAACAAACAAACAAAAAGAAAATACATTATTACACCCTTGTGCTATACATAAAAGGAAGATTTGGGTCTTCGGATATATCCTCATGATTGCCAAAATCCACGTTCTCGAGGTACAGGTACTGAAGCGTCCAATGTTCCAAGCGCAAAGTCCACAAATGGTTTCCAAGTCTTCCAGAAAATATCTTCTTTATACACACCACTTCTAATTTTAATATCACATGTCATTTTATCATTTAAAGCTAATTTCCACATTTCAGAATTCCACTCTTCTATTCTAAAAATCACATCCAGTTTCCAATATCTAGCTATTATAATTCTACCTATTATAATCATAATTCTAATCAATTCTTTTTCATATTTTGTTAATTCTATTTCCTTAATTACCAACAATAATATAGTTTCCACTCTCAATGTTATTACTTTCCCATCATTTCAAATATCATTTTCTCCAATTGTTGCCAAAACTTTTAACCTTATCACAATTATACCACATATGTTCATAAGTCCCCAATTCCAACTCACATCTCCAACATTTTTTACTAGTTTTTTTATCCATTTGTGACAATCTTACTGGAGTCAAATACCATTTCCAAACAACTTTATAATTGTGCTCTTTAATCCTTATAGATAAAGTTCTCATAATTCTACTCTTCCAATTCACATTCCAATCTGATTCTGGTATTTCAATATTAAGATCTTTTTCCCAATTTGTCCTCATCACTCTTTGTAATTTTTCATCAGAATTTATAATCTTATAAACCCTACTAACGAGTCCCTTTAGCCCAATTTCATCTTTCATAATCCGAGATACTAAATATTCAAATTCAGTTTCACATCTATTTATCGAATAATTTTCCTTTAGTTTTTTTGTCCATTTTTCTATCTGTATTTTTTCAAACCAACTTAACCCTTCCATACTTCTACCTCTCACAATATTAGACAACACAGTATCAACAGTAGAAACCTTCAAATTTCTGGGTTCTATCATATCGCAAGATCTAAAATGGACAGCTAACATCAAAAACATCATCAAAAAAGGACAACAAAGAATGTTCTTTCTGCGCCAACTCAGAAAGCTCAAACTGCCCAAGGAGCTGCTGATTCAGTTCTACAGAGGAATTATTGAGTCTGTCATTTGCACCTCTATAACTGTCTGGTTCGGTTCTGCAACCCAACAAGAAAGACATAGACTTCAGAGGATAATTAGAACTGCAGAAAAAATAATTGCTACCAGCCTGCCTTCCATTGAGGACCTGTATACTGCACGAATCAAGAAGTGGGCCGTGAAAATATTTACAGATCCCTCACATCCAGGACATAAACTGTTTCAACTCCTACCCTCAAAACGACGCTATAGAGAACTGCACACCAGAACAACTAGACACAAGAACAGTTTTTTCCCGAAGGCCATCACTCTGCTAAATTCCATCAACACTGTCAAACTATGTACTGAATCTGCACTACTATTAATCTTCTCATCGTTCCCATCACCAATCTCTTTCCACTTATGACTGTATGATTGTAACTTTGTTGCTGGCAATCCTTATGATTTATATTGATATATTGACCATCAATTGTGTTGTAAATGTTGTACCTTGATGAACGTATATTTTCTTTTATGTACACTGAGAGCATACGCACCAAGACAAATTCCTTGTGTGTCCAATCACACTTGGCCAATAAAAATTCTATTCTATTCTATTCTATTCTATTCTATTCTATTCTATTCTATTCTATTCTATTCTCTTTCTAGAGTCTCCACATCTTTTTTACATCGCAGTGACCAAAATTGGATGCAGGATTCCAAGTGTGGCCTTTCCAAGGCATTATAAAGTGGTATTAACACTTCCTGTGAGCTTGATTCTCTCCCTCTGTTTATGCAGCCTAGAACTGTATTGGCTTTTTGGGCAGCTGCTGCACACGGCTGGCTCATATCTAAATAGTTGTCCACTAGGACTCCAAGATCCCTCTCACAGGTACTACTATTGAACAAGGTACCACATATAAGGTACCTGTGCATTTGGTTTTTCTTGCCTAAATGTAGAACTTTTACTTTTTTCACCCCTGAATTTCATTTTGCTCAATAATGCCAATATTTTGCAGCTATTTTTCAGGCAATTTTGCAGCATCTTTAGGTAGACACATAACATCTGTGTTATCTTAAAAGAACTTCCTATGGAATCTTTGGTGCACCGTCAAGCCCGAAAATGGGATTGCTTCCAGCGCAGCTCACATGGAAAAAAATCTAGGCACACCGTCTTTTTTTTCTAACACTGTTGTCAAGCCAACATATCCAAAAAAGATTGAATGCCTTTGATGGGTCCATATGCAAACTGTTAAAATAAACTTAGCAGCAGCAGCAGCAACATTGGTCCATATGCTAATTAAGAGAAATGCTGGATTTCTTTATCCTGGGCATTGCTTATGGTTCCTATTCTCCCAGAGTCATGCACTATTATGTTATTACCCGATGGGTAATTTAAAAAATCAGTCTGTCACAAATTAAGCAGCAATAAATGCTCAGGCAGAAAAAACAGTGTTTTGGGTGAGCTAAAACTAGATTTGGAAATGGTGTGCAATAGGTCAGATGCCCCAGGCTTGGTGGGATGGTGGCCCGGAGACTGTAAGAGCCACTCCTTGCCTGCCAACACCACATCGTCCCAACAAATACACACCCTCTACTACCAATGCCTCTAAATAAGTGCAAGAAACGGGCTCTCCAGCCAGGAACAAATACATTTCTACAAATCATTTAAAGAAATAGATTCATCTGCTGATGGCAACACCTGAGGCTCCATGTTGGAGGAACTTAGAATATAGAATAACAGTTGGATGGACTTTGGAGGCCATCTAGTCCAATCCCTTCCTCAAGCAGGAGAGCCTATACCTTTTCAGACAAATGGCTGACCAGTCTCTCCTTGAAAGCCTTCTGTGATAAGGCACCCACAATTTCTGAAGGCAACTTCTGTTCCAGTGATTAACTGTTCTCACTATCATGAAATTTCTCCTTAATTCTAGATTGAATCTTTCATTGATTGGTTTCCATCCGTTGTTTCTTGTCCTACCTTCAGGTGGTTTGGAGAATAGGTTGAGCCCCCCTTCTTTGTGGCAGCCACCCAAAGTTGGGAAGACTGTTACCATCTCACTCCTACTCCTTATTTTCATCAGACTAGACTAGACTGGAGCAGACGAGATGAGACTGGGAGAAGAACATTAAGAGATTAGCAGATTAACAGAGTTGGAAGGGATCTTGTGGGTCATCTAGGCCAACCCCCTACCCAAGCAGGAGACCCTGCACCATTTCTGTCAGATGGCAATCCAGTCTCTTCTTGAAAGCCTCCAGTGATGAAGCTCCCACAACTTCTGAAGGTTGATTGCTCTCACTGTCAGAAAATTTCTCCTTATTTCCAGGTTGACTCTCTCCTTGTTCTTACTATTTAAACTTAAATAGTATTTTCAGTTTGGATGATCTGGGATCTGCCAGCTGGATTTGCAATCATAGCATCGCAAGAGAACAAATGGCAGCCTTTTTCATCCGTCTGCCTGTTGGACAGGGCCTGGACCAGATGTCCATTCTGGGCTCTGCAGGAAAGCTGCCTCTCATGCCAAGAAATCTTTGGATGGACTTGCCTTTGTCCAAATGAGGCAAAATTTCCTTATTCTTTTACCTCAGTAGTGTACCCAATTGTGAACAGCCTTGTGCGAGCAATCCAAAAACTTGGATTTCACAAATTATCATTTTTAACAGCTTCTCGCCCATTGCTTATTCAAAATAAAAAAATAAATACCAGATTATTCAATCAGTTGCATATGGCTATACAGTTATTACGCTTTTTCCTTCTGGGCTTGTGAGATTTGGCTTTTCCTGAGCATAGATGACAGAAGCATTTTATCAGTATTAGGAAATGGCATTGCAGGCTTCCACTGGCAACTGGTCCGGTTTAAACCCTGTTTAGGCACGGCAGCCAATTGGAAAAACCTCGTGGTTTTTCTTTTTAAGACAAAACGCTCTTGATGCTGCTCCCTGTTTGGTCCTCATTATTCTGGGGGAGTTCAGATTAATTTTCTGATGATAGGTCAACACTCTTCTGCAGGAGAAACAACTGGGGGCCTTTCCAAGCCCCCCCCATACACACACTGCACACAAAAAAAGGCCTTTTCATTACCTGCACATGCTGATTATGAACTAATTCCATGGAGTATATGATCGGCTTCACACATTTTATAGGCTGTGTTTTTATCACACACACACGCGTTGTGTTTATGTGTGTGTATGTAGAGTGTTTATTTAGGTCTCTATGTCTGCCCAGAATGCTATAAAGGAAGAACAGAAGCTAAATGCTTTAAATGGAGAAAACTATGGTTTTTTAAACAAAGCACCATTTAACAAGTACGTGACATTTATAGGCTGTGTTTTTATTACACACACACACACACACACATTGTATGTTTATGTATGTTTAGGGTTTGTGTATGTATGCTTATTTATTTGGGTGTGTGTATCTGGCCAGAATGCTATAAAGAACAGGAGCTAAATGCTTTAAATGGAGAAAACTATGTTTTTTTAAACAAAGCACCATTTAACAAGTATGTGACATTTATAGCAGGTGTGAAATCTAAAATTTTTCCCTACCTGTTCTGTGGGCGTGGCTTAATTGGTGGGCGTGGCTCGGTGGTCAGATGACTGGGTGGGCGTGGCCAATAACAATAAATAATAAAAATAATTTAAAAAGTATCCAAAACAATGAGAGGTACCAAAAACCAACTTTTACACTTTACAGACACAGAACACAACACAACACAACTGACTCACACACGATGTAAAAGCAGCTGCACCTCACCCAAAATGCCCCCTGCAACAAGCAGGAACCTCACACAGCCACAAAAAGCTCAAAAACCAACTTTCACACCTGCACAACAAAAAACAACTGACTCACACACACACACACACACACACAAAATGCCACATAAGCTTTATGAGATTTTGTGTGTTTGTGTAGTTAGAGTGAAACACTACAGAAACACACCAAATCTCAGAAAGCTGCACAAATATTTTATTATTTTATTATATTTATATTTTTAGATAAAAGCAGTTAAATTTAAAACTTCCTTTTAAATTTAGACGTAGCAATTTAAAGTTAATTGCTATGTCTAAAAAAAATAAAACTCTTTAAAAAAACCCAACTATTTTTTAAAGCTCCCCCCACCCCAGTTACTTACCCAATTCAAGGAGCAAGGCAGGCAGATTGAGTTGCTCACCAATGAGATGGATTGCAGGCAGGCAGATTGAGTTGCTAGCTAATGCAATTGATTGCAGCAGCCAAAGCAAAGCAAGGTAGGAGTGAGCCCGAAAGGAGCAGCAGGTAGGCAAGTGGGGATTGGGTGATTGGGTGGGCATGGGCGGGGGTGGGCAGGGATTTTTGCTACCGGTTCTTCGAACTACCTGCCCCTATCACTACCGGATCACGCGATCTGGTCCGAACCAAAAGCATTTCACCCCTGGTTTCAGCAGGTTCTGACCAGTTCTGGAGAACCGGTAGCGGAAATTTTGAGTAGTTCGGAGAACTGGTAGTAAAAATTCTGACTGGCCCTGCCCCCCCATCTATTCTCTGCCTCCCAATTCCCAGCTGATCGGGAGGGAATGGAGATTTTGCAGTATCCTTCCCCTGCCATGCCCATCAAGCCACACCTACAGAACCGATAGTAAAAAAATTTGAAACCCACCACTGTATGGGGTATTAAGAAAGACTTTGGAGGGCGCTGTTTCTTGCCTCTAATAAACATGTTTCTCCATTTCTCATTTAGGGAAATATAATATTCTGCCTTTTTTTTTTTAAATTTGCATTTATATCCCGCCCTTCTCCGAAGACTCAGGGCGGCTTGACTATGTCAAGCAATAGTCTTCATCCATTTGTATATTATATATAAAGTCAACTTATTGCCCCCAACAATCTGGGTCCTCATTTTACCTACTTTATAAAGGATGGAAGGCTGAGTCAACCTTGGGCCTGGTGGGACTTGAACCTGCAGTAATTGCAAGCATTTTAATATTTCCCAAAATATTTTATTCTTCTGGGGTGCAGGTACTAATTTACACAACACTGTCAAACTATTCATTAAGGCTGTATTACTATTATTCTTCTATCCACCTATATATACATATAGATATAGATGTTTTCGTAGGTTTTCACGGGTATAGGTATGTAGGTCTTGGCATATTTGGGTCTTTTCCCGTGTAAGGTTGAGAGTATCTTGGCGACGTTTCGATGAGGTCTCACTCATCATCTTCAGGCTGGTGCTTTCAGCTTCGAGCTTCTGTGGGCAAAGCGTGGTCGGAGCTGCCGTCTCTCTATAAATATTGGTGAGGAGGTGGGGAGTGCTGTGAGCGGGTTGGTTGGCTGTGTGGTTGCATCTTGATTGGTAGATGGAGTGGGTGTTTGCAGACTCAACGGCTCCCTAGGACACACCATCTACCGGAAAAAAACACACACTAACCGCTACTTAAACGCACAATCACATCACCACCCTGCACAGATCAACTCCGTAGCCAAGACTCTCATCTCCAGAACCAAACGCCTAACCGACAAAGACCACCTGAAAACTGAATTACACACTCTCACAAACATATTAATCTCCAACGGATTCCAAAGAAACACAATTACCAACCTAATCCAAAGGGAGACACTGCCCAAGAACCAAGACACAGAACAAGGCAACGGCATCACCTTCTTCCCGTACATCAAAGGCACCATAGATAAAATCAGCAGAATTCTCCACGAACACAACATCAAGACAGCCTTCTGCACAGACCAAAAAATAGCCAATATCTTAAGAAACCACAAAGACAAGATCCCTCTAGAAAACCAAGGAGTCTATGAAATACCATGCAAAGTCTGCCCAGCCACATACATTGGGCAAACTAATAGGAGAATAAATGCATGCATCGCAGAACACAGAAACGCAGTCAGAAAAGAAGAAAAAACCTCCTCCCTTTTCCAGCACCTTAAAACCACAGGACACGAAATTGATTTTGAAGGAACCAAATTAATCTCCAAAACTGAATACTATAACAAAAGAATAATTATGGAAGCCATTGAAATAGAGAAACACCCCCACAACATGAACAAACAGGATGACACCTCCTGCCTACCAGACATCTGGAAACTGGCCTTAGTCAACAAACGAGTCCCAGCCACGAAAATTGACACCAGACCCAGGATAACACACAACGCCACCACCAATCATCCTCACCAGATTCAAACCCAAACCCATCCCACAGACGAAACACAACCACCATCCAGAAGCCAGACCATGCTGGCACCACTGGCTGCTGCGCCCACCTCCAATTTCCACGTAAAGCAAGCTGACACACGCCAGGAACACATGACAGGACCTGGGACTCGGAGCCAGGCCAGGGCCCGGGATGCTGTATCACAACCACCTGCTCAAGACATCACATCACAGAACTCCAGAGGCCACAACACCAAAGCTCAGGAACAAAAGAGTAGGACCACACCCATACAGGATGCTGCGAGGCAGCCGACCAATCTGCAAACACCCACTCCATCTACCAATCAAGATGCAACCACACAGCCAACCAATTCGCTCACAGCAACACTCCCCACCTCCCCACCAGTATTTATAGAGAGACGGCAGCTCCGACCACGCTTTGCCCACAGAAGCTCGAAGCTGAAAGCACCAGCCTGAAGATGATGAGTGAGACCTCATCGAAATGTCGGCAAGATACTCTCAACCTTACACGGGAAAAGACCCGAATATGCCAAGACCTACATAGATATAGATATATATATCTACCTTCTATCTACCTATCTCCTTTTCTACTTAGGACTATAACTTTGTTGCTTGTATCTTTCCAATTTATATTGGTTTATTTAGCTTCCTAGTTTGATTTATGTTGATTGCTTATTTAGTATTCTATGACTATCACTAAGTGTTGTATCTTACGATTCATGATAAATGCATTTTTATGATGACTATGATGATGATTTATCACTTATAGCTTTTATGTACACTGAGAACTTATGCACCGAAGACAAATTACTCGTGTGTCCAATCACACTTAGCCAATAAAGACTTCTATTCTATTCTATTCTATTCTATTCTATTCTATTCTATTCTATTCTATTCTATCAAAACACAGAGAAAGGCCATGTACAGCAGGAAGTTAAAGACAAGGCAAGCCCTGAAGGAGGGTGCTAAGACTGAAGGTAGAGTCCCTAAAATTACAGGACTTCATCCATCCTCTGTGCATGTGGTTCACAAATGGTCTAAACAGGGTGAGAGAGTAAGTGACAAAGATGAGGGGAAGAGAGGAAAGAAATTATTGGGAATAAGAGCCAAAAAAGAGTACACAGAATAACATAGAATACACAGAATAAGATAGTTGGTGTTTCCATGTTGGTAACTTGATTTTGTAGGAAAGGTAAAAACAAAAGTTTTAAGACAGATAACTTTTTCAATGTGGTAGAATTGAATTGAATTGAATTGAATTGAATTTTATTGGCCAAGTGTGATTGGACACACAAGGAATTTGTCTTGGTGCATATGCTCTCAGTGTACATAAAAGAAAAGATACGTTCATCAAGGTACAACATTTACAACACAATTGATGATCAATATATCAATATAAATCATAAGGATTGCCAGCAACAAGTTATAGTCATACAGTCATAAGTGGAAAGAGATTGGTGATGGGAACTATGAAACGATTAATAGTAGTGCAGATTCAGTAAATAGTCTGACAGTGTTGAGGGAATTATTTGTTTAGCAGAGTGATGGCCTTCGGGAAAAAACTGTTCTTGTGTCTAGTTGTTCTGGTGTGCAGTGCCCTATAGCGTCGTTTTGAGGGTAGGAGTTGAAACAGTTTATGTCCAGGATGCGAGGGGTCTGCAAATATTTTCACGGCCCTCTTCTTGATTCGTGCAGTATACAGGTCCTCAATGGAAGGCAAGTTGGTAGCAATTATTTTTTCTGCAGTTCTAATTATCCTCTGAAGTCTGTGTTTTTCTTGTTGGGTTGCAGAACCGAACCAGACAGTTATAGAGGTGCAAATGACAGACTCAATAATTCCTCTGTAGAATTGGATCAGCAGCTCCTTGGGCAGTTTGAGCTTCCTGAGTTGGCGCAGAAAGAACATTCTTTGTTGTCCTTTTTTAATGATGTTTTTGATGTTAGCTGTCCATTTGAGATCTTGCGATATGATAGAACCCAGAAATTTGAAGGTTTCTACTGTTGATACTGTGTTGTCAAGTATTGTGAGAGATGTAATAATATTACCAAATGCCTAGATTAAAATTAGCAACTATGATTCTGTGCGATTCCCAATATGAGGGTGGGGGGGGGGGAGAAAAGGTTGTAAAATGGGGCAAAATGGAAGCATTTACATATCCGGTGAAAAGATTTGAAAAAATTGTGACAAAGACATTTTTGACACTGAAGGGACATTAAAATCTAACCAAGAACTTGAAGTAAATTATCATGTTGGCCTCAATTGCAAATACAATCTAGATATGATAAAGACATGAAAATTTATGGCTTTTATAAAGGACAGACAGCCTTCGATCAGATATTGTTTTTTTTTTTTATTGAAAGAGTTCAACAATATCTGATGAAAAACTAATTAAGAAAACATCTAATTTGTTTTTACTAAATCGGAAAATGGAGGATGAACAAGTAAAAGACACAATGATACAGTGGGCAAAAAACTTTAGATATAATATAGAATAAGAGAAATGGCAAAACTTATGGGAAAGAAACTATATGTCAGCCTCCACTCCAATCTTCGCATAATTTTTGTACAATTTATATTCAGTAGATAGAATGTAAAATGCTTCTTTCTGTAATGTAAAATAGTTAAGGAAAAAGTACTTTTCTTTATTGCAAATGAAGTCAAGGTGTATTCTTTCCTAGTTATAATCAGAGGCAGCCTGACACTATCACTTAACAATGGCAACTTCTTCTAAGGAAAAGTTACATAATTTTTTTTAATAAATGACACTTACCACCTGCTAAGTTAGTTATAATGTTTAAAAATACATCAAATATTGGAAATATAACCAAAAAACAGGCACATATTACCACATGTGGTGGACTTATGTTAAAGCAAAAAAAAAAAGTTGGCCAAAAATATATAAGTGGCTAGAAAAGATGATAGGAAAACATGTAGATTTTGAACTTTTTCTATTAGGTATATCAGCAGAAACATTTGATAAATAAAATATATATTTAATATTGCATGTATTAACATCAGCGAGGATTATATTTGCACAATATTGGAAAAAGGAAGAAATGTAATTTGTATGGCTGAGGAAATAAAATAACCCAGACAACATGATGTTTATTAACCACTAACAAAATGTAAACAATAGAAAATCAACAAAACTCTAAAAAAATAGTTTGGCATGCAGAAAAAGGTATCTACACCTAAGCAGATAGAACAGAGGGAGCTGACTCTAGACCCAGCAGAGTTGATACACACACACACACACACACACACACACACACACACACAAACAGAGAGAGAGGGGGGGAGAGAGAGGGAGGGAGAGAGGGGGGGGGGAAAGGGCTTGCAACACAACTGATTTTGAGTGGAAGTTGACCAGAAGCTGCATTGGTGAGCCTTGCTTAGTCAGAGAGCTTAATGAAGCTGCTATAGAAAGAGGCAAAGGCTACATACAAAGAGCTTTGGTTTCTGTACCAAAAGGTGAGAAAGAGGCAGCTTGAGAGATTTGTTAGTAGGTTCCTAGAGATCTTTGGCTGCCAACAGTGTATGCAGAAAAGGTGGAGCAGATCACCTGTAGTAGATCCCAAAGGGAATTCTCTGGGAATTTTATTGGCTGTATGACGTCAAAGGTCACCAACTGCCAGTTGTCATTGAGGGGAACGAAGATGTTTAGGAAGACATAAGAAGGTCTAAAGAGCTTCTCCATGTCTTTCCTTGTTTGGGAGGTGGAAGGTTTGTCTAGGAGCCCTTGCCCTGGGATGGGGAAACGGAGAGGGGGAAGGGGTCCCTCAGGACTGGGCTCCTTCACAGAGATTTACGCAGAAGGAGCTTCTCTCTCTGTCCCACACACAGAGCAGGTAGAGCAGGTGAGTCTGGAAAAGGGGTTTTACTCCATTTTATTCCCTTTCTTAGGTTCTTGAGATTTCGTGAATGTTGCAGAGAAATCTTCCAAAGCTGTTGGGGGACAAAGAGAAGCCCAGCAAGTTCTTCAACCTCCACCTTGGAGGAAACTATATGGACCTGATGGTCTATGTGCATACTTCTAAAAAAAGCTTTCCACTAACTTAGCAGAACCCCTAAGCATAATCTTTGAAAAAGCTTTCACGACCAGCTCCTGTTAAGTTTGGGCAATGAAGAGGCAGGAGACGACACAAGTGACAACAGCTCTTTAGTTTATTGTGACCCAGCAAAAGCCAACAGGCAAAAACCCCTCTTTAAATACTATTTTGGCTGAGACATCAGCCAATCAGCAACGTGCTTCCCGCCCAAACTTCCCTCCTAAAGTTCAAATACATAACACTCCTCCCCTCCCAGAACGCATTGTACCACTTTTGCATAGAATTTACATGTTATTTTTCCATGTAGTCATGCAGGTAGACAGGGCGTCTCCTAACTCTTTCTGACCTGTGCAATTCATTCCCTGGGAGTGAGTCGAGCTGGTCGGAGGGACTGTTTGTTCCTCCCAGCTCCTCCTCTGGGCCTTCCGGCCCTGGATTATTGGCAGAATCGTCCCTGCAGTCTTCTGGAGGAGCCGGTTGGCGTCGCTGGACTTCTTCAAACTCAGATAAGTCCTCCGATCGCCTCGGGGTTGAGTTAGCTGTTGGTTCAAATATTGAGTAGTCAGGGTCTGGCTGTTTGGTTTCTGGATTGTTTTGTACTCTTTTTTGTAATTGATCTATGTGGCGTCTCCACACTCGGCCATCCCCCATGTCCACTATATATGATTTTGGTCCTGTTACTCCTGTGATTGTTCCTTTTAGCCACGCTGGGCCTTCACTATAGTTATGTGCCCATACTAAGTCACCCGTTGTCATTTCTCTGGTTTTTCCCTTTATACCTTGGTACCCGTCAGGGGAGTATGTTGGGTTTAACCGATCTAAGGGGCACCTGAGTTTCCTACCCATCAATAATTCTGATGGGCTGCGGCCTGTGGTTACACAGGGGTTTCTATGTTGTACCGCTAGGAAGGTATCGATCTTGGCTTGCCAATCACCGGGGGTTATTCTAGATAGCGCTTCCTTGGCACTGCGAACGAATCGTTCTGCAAGTCCGTTCCCGGGTGGAAAGGCGCCGAGAGGACATGTCGGATGCCCTCTTCCGCTAAGTACCCCTCAAATTGGGTAGCCGTGAATTGCGGGCCATTGTTAGACACTAGGGTGTCGGGCAACCCGTGTGTTACAAAGAGATGCCGTAATGCTGTGATTACGGCTTCTGCTGTCGTGGATTTCATGAGCAGAATTTCTAGCCACTTCGAATAGGCGTCTACCACGATTAAAAAGGTCTGCCCATGGAATGGCCCGGCAAAATCTATGTGGATTCTGGACCAGGGACCCTGGGGTTTCTCCCACTCCCTTATGGGGGCTATCGGGGGTAGTGGCCTTGACTCTTGGCAGGCTTGGCATTTTCCTACCCTGTCGCTAATGTCTTTATCCATTTGTGGCCACCACACATAACTCCTCGCCAGGCTTTTCATCCTCACAATTCCCGGGTGGCCCACATGTAACAGTTCCAACACATGCTCTCGCAATTTCTCCGGAATAACCACTCTATCCCCCCATAATAGACAACCCCCTTGAACCGACAGTTCCGAACGTTATTTTGTAAAGTCTTTGAACCGATCCCCCGGTGCAGCGGGCCATCCCCTCTGTACCCAACCGATTACAGTCCTTATGACAACGTCTTTGTAAGATGCCCTAGTCACTTCCGTAGACGTGACCGGGCCAGAATTTAGAGAGTCAATTAGTAAGACGGGCGTCCCTGGGGTCGGGTCTTCGATAGTCTCTGGTAAGGGGCATCTACTTAGAGCGTCTGCATGTCCTAGATCCTTGCCCGGGCGGTGGGACAATTTGTACGAGTATGCCACCAGGAATATGGTCCAACGGGTCAGCCTGGGTGATAGCGCAACCGGTGTTGGACGGTCCCCTGCCAGGAGTCCCAATAATGGTCTGTGGTCCGTTACTATTTTGAATTGTCGCCCAAATAGGTATTCGTGGAATTTTTTAACTCCCGAAACTATGGCCAGGGCTTCTCTGTCTAGTTGGCTGTAGTTTCTTTCTGCTGCTGACATCGTGCAGGAGAAGTATGCTATGGGGGCTTCCAATCTGTTCGGCAACCTATGGCTGAGGACAGCCCCTACCCCGTAGGGTGATGCATCACAAACTAATACTAGTGGTAATGTCCCATTGTACTGGATTAGTAGGCTATCACTGGACAAGAGATTCTTAATGCCCTCGAATGCCCTAGCCTCAGCCTTGCCCCACGTCCAAATAGCTTTTTTCGCTAACAATTTATGAAGCGGTTCGGCTACTGTTGCCTTATTTCACAAGAAAACCACATAGAAGTTTACAAGCCCTAAAAATGCCTGTAACTCAGTCTTATTTTTTGGAGCCGGAGCCTTTCTAATAGCTCGCACTTTGCTCTCCGTGGGGTGGATGCCTTCTCTGTCTATCCGATACCCTAAGAATTCTACGGATTTGACTCCTATCTGGCATTTGTTAAGTTTGACCTTAAGTCCTGCAGACCTGAAAATGCCCAAAACCTTCCGTAGTTTGACCCCTAACTCATCTAAGTTCTCTGCTGACACTAGTACGTCGTCGAAATATGACACGACCCCCGGTATTCCTTGTAGCAGACGTTCCATTAGGTTTTGGAATAACCCTGGGGCTACGCTGACTCCAAACTGGAGTCGAGTGCATTTAAAGGCGCCTCGATGTGTTACAATCGTCTGCGCCTAGGCAGTGCCATTGTCTACGGGTAATTGTTGGTAGGTTTGAGCCAAATCGAGTTTGGCGAAAACCTGTCCTTGTCCCAACGAGTGTAACAGATGTTACATTTTTTGCAATGCTTTGTTAAGTGTTGCCTTGTAATCAGCGCAAATCCGGACTGATCCGTCCGGTTTGACTGGGGTCACAATGGGTGTCTCCCATTTTGCATGGTCGACGGGAACTAGTATGTCCTGGTTTACTAGTTTGTCTAATTCCTGGTCAATCTTGGGCTTAAGGGCGAAGGGGACCCTCCTAGCCTTTAACCTAATGGGGGCCACCTGGGGATCCAAATTAAACGAAATAGGGGTCCCTACGTACTTGCCCAGGCAGTCCTGGAAGACGTCCTCGAATTCTTTCAGCAATTCATCCTTCAGGCTGACTCCGCTCCTGTGAACCCCAGTCACTTTCATCCCCAAGGCTCCTAACCAGTCCAGGCCTAGTAAGCTGGGTAGGTTTCCATCTACGATGGTGATCGGTAGGGTTTTTTTAAAATTCCCGTATCTCACTCTGACGGACGTGACTCCTCGGACAGGGATTCGGTTTCCCTGATAGTCTTGCACTCTCAGCTTTTGGGTTTGCAGCTGGCGTTTCGCGACATCTGGCAGGTCCCTCGCGACGGTGTCCCAGGACATGATCGTAATTGACGAGCCGGTGTCCACCTCCATTTTACACGGCACTCCTTCGATGTGTGTCCTGGTGAATATCTTCTTTTCTAGTCACGTCGATGCGTGGCCCACTCTTACAGTGGTCTGATTCAACTTCGCGCCTCTTTTGAATGGGCCAATCCCTGGCTGTTTCGTTGGTCCAGCGCTCTGCTGATTGGCCGGTTTGAAATTTGGGCGGGAAGGTTGTGGGGTTCGGCAGGCCTGAGCAATGTGCCCTTTCTTTTCACACCGCCGGCAAATTGCGTCATTGAATCCGCAATTTTGACGTTGATGTTGGCCTCCGCAGCTCACGCACTCGTCCCGGTCGCCTCTCTCTGGCCTCCCGGAATGGAAAACCTCTTCTTCTTCCTCGCCCTCTGATTTGGCCTGGACTTCCTCGCTGTGGACTGGCGTTGTTTTCACGCCGGTATTTGATGTGATCGGCTTTTGTAGGGTCTCCGCCGCTTTGGTGGACATCTCATGCGCCCTGGCCTCATCCAGGGCTATTGCTAGGGTTAGGTTGCTTTTGGACAGCAACCGCCTCTGTAATCGAATGTCCTGGACCCCAAAAATAAGTTGTTCTAGTAAAGAGTCCTCCAAGTCTCTGTACTCACAGTGGTTCGCGGCTTTCCTCAATGCGGCCATGTACACACTTATTGATTCGCCCTCTCGCTGAACTCTCTGCCTCAGCTCGAAACGCTGAACAAACTTTGATGGCACTGGAGCGTAGTGTGCTCGTAGTGTCGTTTGCAGCGTTTGCCATGGCACCGACAGCGATTCCGACAGCGATTCGGCGGTATCAAAAACCTCTGGTCCGCAGTGGCTCAGGAAGTAAGCGCGCTTCCGATTATCCGAGACTCCTTGCAGTTCATTCGCTTCGAGGAAACACTCGAAACGAGCCATGTACGACCCCCATTTCTCCTTGGCTGGGTCAAATGGCGCTGGCGGCGTATAGCTGGACATTGCTATATCTCCGCTCCCGATACTGGCTGGGTTTGGGAATCTGTTACTCCTTCAGCTCTTTTCCTGGTCTCACTGCCTCAATATCCCACCTTCGTCGCCAATGTTAAGTTTGGGCAATGAAGAGGCAGGAGACGACACAAGTGACAACAGCTCTTTAGTTTATTGTGACCCAGCAAAAGCCAACAGGCAAAAACCCCTCTTTAAATACTATTTTGGCTGAGACATCAGCCAATCAGCAACATGCTTGTTCCCGCCCAAACTTCCCTCCTAAAGTTCAAATACATAACAGCTCCCTTCCCAAACTTTGGTCACTAGCCACAGTCATCCCTGTCTTCAAGAAAGGAGACCCCAGCCTAGTTGAAAATTACAGATCAATCTCTTTATGCTGCGTCACCTGCAAAGTAATGGAATCAATCATCAACCAATCCATCACGCTCCACCTAGAAACAAACAACCTACTCTCTAATAAACAATTTGGTTTCAGAAAAAAATTATCGTGTAATTTACAACTTCTACACTGCAAAAACATATGGACTACAAATCTTGATCAGGGCAAAGCAATAGATGCAATCAAATCCTGTTCCTGTCAATAGCGGCGTTCCCCAAGGCAGTGTTCTTGGACCAAAACTCTTCATATTATACATTAATGATCTCTGTGACCATATTACAAGCAATTGTGTTATCTTCGCTGATGATGTTAAACTATTTAACACCACCAACAATACAGCTACCCTTCAAAAAGACCTTGACTTTGTGTCGGAATGGTCAAAAACTTGCAACTCCAAATCTCAACCAACAAATGCTCTGTCTTACACATTGGAAAAAAGAAACTGAACACTAAATACAAGCTCAATGGACACTACCTTATAGATGACCCCTACCCCGTTAAAGACCTTGGAGTTTTCATATCAAATGATCTGAGTGCCAAAGCCCACTGCAACTACATTGCCAAAAAGGCATTAAGAGTTGTAAACTTAATCTTGTGTAGCTTCTTCTCCAGAAACACTACACTACTAACCAGAGCATATAAGACATTTGCTAGACCAATTCTTGAATATAGCTCGCCTGTCTGGAACCCATACCTCATTTCAGACATTAATACAATTGAGCGTGTCCAGAAATATTTTACAAGAAGAGTTCTCCATTCCTCTGATTACAACAAAATACCTTATGCCACCAAACTTGAAATTTTAGAAAATTTAGAATTTCACCGTCTTCGACATGACTTGAACTTAACTCATAGAATCATCTGTTACAACGTCCTTCCTGTTGAATACTACTTCAGCTTCAATCACAACAATACATGACCACACAATAGATTTAAGCTTAATGTGAACTGCTCCAATCTTGATTGCAGATAATATGACTTCAGTAATAGAGTTGTTAATGCCTAGAATGCACTACCTGACTCTGTGGTCTCTTCAAAAATCCCCAAAGCTTTAACCAAAAACTATCTACTATTGACCTCACCCCATTCCTAAGAGGTCTGTAAGGGACGTGCATAAGAGCACCAGTGTGCCTACCGTTCCTGTTCTGATATTCCCTTTGATTGTATACAATTTCATATAGTTATTACATACTTATGGTTATATATATGCTTATATATCATATAGTTATTTCATGCTTATGCTTATATATAATGTTGTGAGAAATAAATAAATAAAATAAAATAAAAATAAAAACAACAAATCTTTCTCGCCAAAGAAAGACAAAAATTATCATTGAAACTGAGCTCCACAAAGTGGAGCAGCACAGTGAGAATACACACTTTGGGTTGAAGGGGGATGGAGAGGGAAAGGGAAGAAGATCCTTTAGGAGTGGACTCCTCTATGTAGGCATCTAGAGAAGCCAACTCTGCCTCTTCCTATATTCTAGGTTGCACTTAGACAGTGGAACCGATCTATATACTGGGAACTGGGGAGGGAAGATGTAGAGAATGCAATTGGTCTTTCCCCTAAAATAGACACAGCCACAAAAGCCTTTGAATTGGGTCTCCGAGGGAAGGATGCTGCAAAGGGCTGATTTTAGTGTCTTTTTTTCATCTGGAGGAGATCTAAAACTTTGCTATGATTCTACCATCTATGTCTCCTTTCCCAGATTTCCCTACAAAGGACAGCCGAGGGAAAGAGAAGGTCATCTTCGAGAGACAGGACCTTCCCCAAGCAGCGCAATCAGAGCTGGCCTGTATAAACAGAGACCAAGAGATGAGCCAATACTTGCGGCAAGTGGTCTCTGAGCGGAGGAGAGAGACACCGCAAATAGTAGGTACCCCTTGGAAGTAGAGGTTTCTTTCGCTGGGCTTTGCCTCCGGGTTTCAATCCCAGCCTTTTTTGCCCAATCTCAGTGTGGGGCAAGAGATTCCTTAGGATGGACAGAGTCTCAGAAGGGTTTCAAGACTTCCTTGTAAAAGGAAGAGCACTGGGGACTCTGGGAGAGTCAGCTGCCCTTGACTGACAGCCGGACTCTTCAATTTCGCAGGAGCATCACCTAATCCAGGTCCTCAGTGCGATCCCTCACTGTTTTACCTTAAGAACATTCAACATCTATATGAAGCCGCTGGGTGAGATCATCAATGGCTTTGGGGTGAGGTACCAACTGTACACCGAGGACACACAGCTGTACTTTTCCACCCCAGGCCATCCCAACGAAGCTATCGAAGTGCTGTCCCGGTGCCTGGAAGCCGTACGGGTCTGGATGGGGAGAAACAGGCTCAAGCTCAATCCCCCCAAGACGGAGTGGCTGTGGATGCCAGCACCCCGGTACAGTCAGCTGCAGCTGCGGCTGACTGTTGGGGGCGAATCACTGGCCCCAGTGGAAAGGGTGCGCAACTTGGGCGTCCTCCTGGATGGGCGGTTGTCTTTCGAAGATCATTTGACGACCGTCTCCAGGAGAGCTTTTCACCAGGTTCGCCTGGTTCACCAGTTACGCCCCTTCCTTGACCGGGATGCCTTATGCATGGTCACTCATGCTCTGGTTACCTCTCGCTTGGATTACTGCAATGCTCTCTACATGGGGCTCCAGTTGGTTCAGAATGCAGCTGCACGGGTGATAGAGGGAGCCGCACATGGCTCCCATATAACACCACTCCTGCGCAGACTGCACTGGCTACCTGTGGTCTTTCGGGTGCACTTCAAGGTTTTGCTGACTACCTTTAAAGCGCTCCATGGCTTAGGTCAGGGTACTTACGGGACTGCCTGCTGTTACCGAATGCCTCCCACTGACCTGTACACTCGCACAGAGAGGGACTCCTTAGGGTGCCATCTGCCAAGCAATGTCGGCTGGCGGCCCCCAGGGGTAGGGCCTTCTCTGTGGGGGCGCCCATCCTTTGGAACGAACTTCCCCCTGGACTTCGTCAACTGCCGGACCTTTGGACCTTCCGCCGCGAGCTGAAGACCTACTTGTTCATTCGTGCAGGACTGGCATAGGATTTTAATAGTTTTAATATTTTAATTTTGTTATAATTTTATGGGGTTCTATTATTTTAATGTTTTAATTCGGCCATTTGTTTAATAAGTTTTTTAATTCATTATTTTATGTGTACATTGTTGTCGTTTTTATTCTTGGCTGTAAACCGCCCTGAGTATAAAAATTCAATTAATAATAATAATAATAATAATAAGAAAAATACACAAATGAGGGTCCCAGCGCCCAGATATAAAAATATGGTGGGTAGGGGGGAGAGTTAATGGGTGGCAATTAAGGAGAATGGGGAGATTTCAGAGGGAAAGGGAGAGAAGGAATTCTCAGAAGGTTCACCTTCTCAAGGTTCAAAAGGATCAAAAGGATCCTTGGGGGAACATGGGGGCAATTTTCCTTTGGACTGAAAGACGAGCTGTTGCAGCAACATAGCAGGTTAAAACAGGCTGGGAGAAAGACGACGTTCTGGAGCAACCTGGTTGAGCTTTGAATTTTCTGATTCTCTCCTCTTTGTTTCCTGGCAAGCTCTGTTGCAGGAGCACAGCTTCGTGACCGGATTAGCTGCTATGCTAGAAACCTACAATCTCAGGTCAGTCTTTTGTTTCTTTTATAGTGGGTGAGAAAAGTCTGTTTGGGGTACTCAGTCATTAAGAAGGGGAAGGACATTCAGATGAGGCAGTTTATCCTAGTCTTATGGGAAAAATGAAACTGAGGCTTTCTCATTAATATGGGCACTAATGTCTCTTCCTTCTTTTAATCCCACAGCAAGATCACACCAGAAATGGATGAACTGATAGACTCCATGCTGATAGACCTTTCCATTTTTTACTGGACGGTTACCCTAGACACAGAGGATGATGTTTCTGAGGTACCACTTTAATCAACATTTCTGGGATTTCCTTTCTACTGTTGCATGGATGGGAAAATGTTCTCCAAAAGAAATAGCACCATCTCTTTATGTTTCCTTTCAGGTGGAGAAGAAGTTGTTGGAGGAGGCCTTTGGCCTGACACTGAGGAGCCTTCTCCGGCAGTCTCCCACCACACAGCGGTTCATTTTCATTCTGAAGGTAAGGGTCCGGAAATCCCATGGCAGCTCAAAGGAACACTCATAAATTGCACACGCGTGTTTTGGCAGTGAGATTCTTGATTATCAGAAATGAGAAAACTTGTCTTTTCTTTGTTGATTCCACAGCATTTGGACCCAGGTGGGAGACTCTTCTTGCTGGTGCTGAACCAGCTCCTCTATTGTGGGAAACATCATCCCAGGATCGATGTAAGTAGCAAAACTAAATTAACATGAATTGTAGCCTTTGACTTCCCCGCAGTTCTTGGGACCCCACCCTTAAATAACCTCCCTCTTGGAGCCAGAGAAAGCGCACGGGGTGGTGGTGGTGGGGGACTTTTTCCTCTCATTCCACTTGAGGAAGTTCTGGGAAGGATGGCTTGCTAGCAGTATGTGAGTGATGGGCCAAGGGAAGGAGAATTACTCTCCAAGATTGGAGAATTACTCTCCAATCCCACAACAGTGTGAGGGATTTCTTTATTTTACAGCTCGATGAAGTCCATCAGGCTTTCCCTGATGTTCCCAGGGAAATCTGGCAGACTGGAACGACCTAGGAAAACATCAATGAAGGTAACTTTATTGAAAACACTAAGGGGAGGGGGTGAGGGTTACTTATGACCTGACTTCTTATTTACGACAGTCACATCAACCGTACACTAATGTCATCACATTTCGGGTAGTTGGCAAGAAGTTCACATTTACAGTCCTTTGCAGCACCCAATGGTTACATGATTGCAGTTTGAGATATTTTCATTGTTTTAAGGCCAAAAAAAAAAAAAAAAAAGTGGGGGGGGGGGGGAACCAGCCACTGGATAATCTGCTTTTGGATTTACCACCATGTGATTCACTTAACAACTGTTGCAAAAACAGTTGCAAAATCAAATTCGGTCATGTGGCGACTTAATTTAAAACTGTAATGACTGGTCATGCAGTCATTGTTGTCATACATTGAAGACAACTCCCATAGATGGAAAACCTGTATATGTTTTCTACCTTGTAGCAAACATATCAAATTTCAATATCTCTTTCTTTCAATTTTTCTCACCATTTATGTCCATGCAGAAATAGAGGAGTTGTGACCTCTACCATCTGCTGTTGATCCACCTATATTCAAGGATGGATGAAGTTCTACTCCATCTCAGGCCCTTTGTTTCTTCTTTCTATAAATTGTATAAGTAATATATAATAGTTGAATTTGATCTGTTATAACTTCTGACTGTATAATAACTGTTGGTATCTGTGTTTCTAGATCACTGGAAGACCAAAACTCCCTACTGCTGAAGTTTCCCTTAGGGTTTGGAAGATGGCACTGGGGCTGAATATATTCTGGAGCAGACGTCGACCATAATCGTTTTTAATATGCTGCAGCAGGTTGGTAATGTGACTAAGAGATGGTTCAGCTTCTGCAAATGTGGGTTTTTCTTTCTCTCAAGCATATGCTTGATTCAGCTTTCTGCCCTGTTATTTTTCTCCTCTTAGGCTGTGTAGCAGTTTGGACAGAATTCCATATGGTGCCTGTAACTGACCTGCTTGCTTGGACATCACCCATCTGGATCAACATCTCCCCAGGACAGAAGAACAATGAAACACAGATGAATGGACTTGAGTTTTTAATGGCAGTGTTTTTTCTTCTATCTATGGGACACTTATATGTCTTCAGCTATATGCTGCCATTGAAGGCAAACACAAGGTAAAGTAGACAGAAGTTTAGTCAAAGGTGCTATCTTCAGACTTTCAAGATTCCGTTAATGTAGCCTTGCAATAAGGTCGAATTTAGTCATATTTAGTCATATTTCTTATCTCGTTTCCCTGGGAGGCCTGATACAATATTTGCAGATTGTTTGAACTGTGTGTTTGTGTGTGTGTGTTTGTGTGTGTGAGGCCTCCCAGGTAAACACAGGAAACGTGACTAAATGTGCTAATTCTACCTTATTTTAAGGCTACATTAACAGAACTTTGAAAGTCTGAAGGTAGCCCTTTTGACTGAATTTCTATCTTCTTTATCTTATGTTTAAACAGGTGGCATATAAATGTCCCATAGAGAGAATGTATGTTTATGTTCATGTACCTATATGTTTATGTATTTATTTTGCTTGTTACATTCTGTTTTTAATTGTATAATTGATTTTATGATTGTTTACCACCCATTGTCTCTTGTTTGATATGGGCCCCTCTACAAATTGGTTAAATAAATAAGTATACTTTGAATATTTTCCCTTCACTTGTTTTCTTAACGAACCTGTGCTCCTTTCTTTATTTCATTATTTTTTAAAATCTGTGTTTGGTTATCTGATTTCCAAATATAAATAAAGATACAGTATAGGTCTGTTTTTTGTAGAAAATTATTTATTGCATCCATCTAAGGGTCCTTCTGTCCATCAAAACTTTTAGTATAACTGAACTGAAGTTCAGTTTTTCCTGACTGAAGAAACAATCAGGAAAAATAATCCCATGGATTTGTTGAGAACCCGGGATGGTGATAAATGATACTTTTTTTTGGTAAGGTCTTAATAACCCCAAGGAATATTTTATAACAATTTGTAAAGCCCTAAAAGAACAAACATTAGTTTATTTGTTTGTTTTAAAAGCTTTCTATGGTATATCTACCCCCCCAAAAAATAAGATTGTAATAAACCTAAAGAATGCTTTAGGTTTATTATTAGCCCTCCTATACTACCACTTCTTACAATACTAGACGACACAGTATCAGCAATGGAGACCTTCAAGTTTCTAGGTTCTATCATATCTCAATGGACACTTAACATAAAAAAATGTAATCAAAAAAGGACAACAAAGAATGTTCTTTCTGCGCCAACTCAGAAAGCTTAAACTGCCCAAGGAGCTGCTGATCCAGTTCTACAGAGGAATTATTGAGTCTGTCATCTTCACCTCTATGAATGTCTGGTTTGGTTCTGCCACCCAACAAGACAAACGCAGACTTCAGAGGATCATTAGAACTGCTATCAACCTGCCTTCCATTGAGGAGCTGTATACTGCACAAATCAAAAAGAGGACTGTGAAAATATCTATAGACCCCTCACATCCTGGACATAAACTGCTTCAACTTCTACCCTCACCAGAGAAACTAAACACAAGGACATTTCTCTCCCCCACTCCCACATGCCATCACTCTGTTAAGGAACTTGTTGGAAGAAATATCCATCTGGATATTAGAACTGAGTTCTAAGCTGGAAGAAAGACGCTGGAAACATGGAGGCTGATTGGAAAGATGGTTTATTGATGAAGCAGAACCACATGTGATTATGGGCAGCTGACAAAATGGAGTTGAGAGTGGGTGGGGTTTTATACTTTCTTTGGGCTTTGTATTTGAGCTTCTTGTTCCCGTGTAAGAACATGTCCTTTAATTTTCTATTGGCTGTTGTCAGATTCCTACAGGGTCATGTAGGGGCCATAGCTGGCTCTATAGGTAAAAGAGGAAATGCAAATCCTAGGTGCTTGTCTGAGCTAATTTGGTTGAAGTTTGGACTGCCCTGGGGGTGGTACAATGAAGGGGCTTTGGACTGCTCTGGACTGCTTCTAATCCTACCATTTTGTCTTTGTTTCAAAATATCCTGTCTTTGAATGGAGATCAGATTAGAATAACAGAGTTGAAAGGGACCTTGTAGGTCCAACCCCCTGCCCAAAAAAGAGACCCTACACCAGTGGTTCTCAACCTTTATAGTGCTGCGACCCCTTTAATACAATTCCCCACGATGTGGCGACCCCAGCCATAAAATTATTTTCGTTTTGAATTTATTGCGCCTGAAGTCGTATTGGCTAGCGATCTGAACTGCTTGCGATTGCCTTGAGGACGGAGGCATTAAAGCGGAGACTCCTCCCCTATTAAGTTTATCGCGCCTGAAGCCAGATTAGGCTAGCGATTGGGAGTGATTGCAGCTGGCTTGAGACGGAGACATCAGAGCAAAGATTTCTCTCTTTTTTAATTCATCGCGCCTGAAGCCGAATTTGGCTAGCGATTTGAAGAGCCTGCAGCTGGCTTGTGGAGTCAACCATTAGAGCGTGATTCTTTGACTCGCAAGTATACTTCCCATATTTCCGATGGGCTTAGGCAACCCCTGGCAAATCGTCATTCGACCCCCAATGGGGTCATGACCCACAGGTTGAGAACCACTGCCCTACACCATTTCTGACAGATGGCAGCCCAGTCTCTTCTTGAAAGTCTCCAGGGATGAAGCTACCACAACTTCCAAAGGCAGCTTCTGTTCCATTGGTTGATTGCTCTCACTTTCAGCAAATTTCTCCTTATTTCCAGATTAAATCTCTCCTTGTTCAGTTTCCATCCATTATTCCTTGTCTGGCCTTTGGGCGCTTTGGAAAATAGAAGTTTTAGAATAAGAGTTGGAAGGGACCTTGTAGGTCATCTAGTCCAACCCCCTGCCCAAGCAGGAGACCCTACACCATTTCTGACAAATGGCTGTCCAGTCTCTTCTTGAAAGCCTCCAGTGATGAAGCTCCCACAACTTCCGAAGGCAACGTCTGTTCCATGGGTTGATTGTTTTCACTGTCAGGAAATTTCTCCTTATTTCCAGGTTGAATCTCTCCTTGGTCAGTTTCCATCCATTATTCCTTGTCTGGTCTTTGGGTGCTTTGGAAAACAGTTTGAACCCCTCCTCTCTGTGGCAGATATTGTGCCTCAAATATTGGAAGACCGCTATCATGTCACCCCTGATCCTTCTCTTCATTAGACTAGCCATGCCCGGTTCCTGCAACCGTTCTTCAAGTTTGAAACCCAGGGCTGGGCAAGGAGTAGCAGGGGGAAATGAAGAAAGGAGATTCTGGTTGGCTCTTGAGTAAAAATCACCTGCAGACAAAACTAGCTAAACGCAAGAGGTGAATTAAACAATTGGCCCAGGACAGAGGGGCTGTTGCCTTCAACATTTTCTCTTCTTTTCCTGCATCTGCTTTAAAACAATACTTTTTGAAAAGTTAAGGTTTTAAAAAGATTTGGTTCTCTGGTTCCCACATAATGTTCCTACCCGTTTGCGGATGTTTCAACATTTTTTATTCTTGGCTTTACATTCAAAATCTTCCGTCTCCTCCCTCATTTTAATGCCCTCACCAATCACTTTGAAATCATGGCTGCTGTGGGCATAATATTTCTAAATAATTCATGATCGGGGGTTTAGTTCTCCTGAGAGCCCACCAGCATTAGAAGCAGTTACTAATTCAGACCATGTTCCTTAATTAAAAAAAGGACATTTTCGTTGTCGCTTGTGTGAGTGTTGTTCTGTGGGTGAGAGTCTGTGGTGGGCAGACTTCGCTCAACATTTGAATCCTCCCTTCTTGAAATAACGATTTTTCATCTCTCTCGTCCTTGCTCTAACCCAAGTATAATTAATTACTGACGGCTACCTGCCCCATATTAATACTTTCAGTATATTAAAATGGGGCAGAATTAAAATGTTCCTTACGCATTTCCTTGAGCCCTGTTTTATCCCCAGCATATCTTCCTTCTCCTTCCAATTGTTCTGGAGGAACCGCAGTGGCATAAGCCTCCACCGACACATAAATGAACCATTAGATACTGTGTGAAGCTATAAATACAGTCATATTTATTTCTGAGCTACCATATTGCAGTTATATTGCTCTTATACTGCAGCTGAGCACTCAGCTCAATTTTCCCATCTGCCCCTTGCTTGAGAAACCTCAGTTTGCAAACTGTCTCTAATTTTTCAAATTTCAAGAGGGTTTTTTTTTATATTGTTTATGTGGTTTCCCCCCTCCCCCTTCTTTCCTCCTTTCATTCAGGGCCCATACAGCTAAAGCAGCTCTTCAAAGCTTCTTGGATGGCGTTTGCTCTTAAACCCGAGAATGGCATGTCAAACAATGTGAATGTGGTGGCACAGTGGCTAGAATGCAGGATTGCAGGCTAATTCTGCCGACCGCCAGCAGTTCAATCCCGACTGGCTCAGGTTTGACTCAGCCTTCCATCCTTCCGAGGTGGGTGAAATGAGGAGCCAGATTGTTGGGGGCAAATGGCTGACTCTGTAAAACCGCTTAGAGGGGGCTGTAAAAGCACTGTGAAATGGTACACAGAAATCCACGACTTACAACCAGAATTGAGTAAGAAATGTGTTAAATAAATTTTGCCATCCCAAATGACAGACACTGATGTTGACTTCAGTTGTTGGTCAGTGGCGTTTCTGAGATCTCCTCACCTCTCCTTCCCTTTCAGCTTTGCTCTTACCAGAAAGGAGAACTGTAATAACATTTGAGATTCTGCTAAGCCAGAAAGTATCAAAAAGTTCAACTGAATCTTTAATACACCTTGAGCTCAGCCCAGACTGACTTAAAATGACTTGATTTGATGCCTCAAGTTATTGTAGATGGCTTGGCTGAGACAGGTGTAATTCGGTCACATTTCCTTCAAATCACACCCTTCGAAGTTTTATGCAATTTTGCACGAAGGATTTATTGTTTTCCAATGTTTGAACTTTATTCAGTTTTCAGCAACAATTTATGTTTCTCTTTAAAGCAATTAGAAAGCAAGCTTTGGCTACTTTTTCCATTGCCCTGTCCTTCCTGGAGTTTGTCTGGATTGTTAATTCCAAAATGGGATATATAGATAACACTGACTCCATCTTATGGGCTCAGAACGTTACCTGAGGCAGCGATGCTCAATTGTTCCAGGCAGTATATGAAGAAGAAAAAAAACTTCCATTAAGCATCAAATTGCTTTTGTGCATTTGAGAAGTGACTGGCAACAGCAGGAAGGAATATTTAATTATCCAATGTAAGGCTCATTCAATTTGCAAGATTGCTTTCAGCAGGTTCGTAGGAGCAACGGTCGTCACTCAGCCAAATGCCACTGTAGTCATTCGGGTCTCTCTGCAGGTGTCTGCCCCACTCCTTGCACTCCTGGTATGACACCAAGAAGGTCTTCTAAAGAGGATGCAAACTCAGGTGTGGAAACTGTTTAAAATACATACTGAATGTATTTATCTTGAATGCACGATAGAATCATAGACTCACAGGGCTGGAAGGGACATGGAGATTAGAAAAAGGAGCCTTTTTGGATCACAGGTAAATCTTACCTAGCAATACATAGGAAAGTAGCAGAGTAGATAGAAGTTGACAAGAGAAGAGAAAAGGAGAGATACAGCTTTCTCTAGGGTGAGGGGGATCTACAGAGAGGGCAAAAGACAGTCAGTCTGTTCTAGTGATTAAGGCTCAAACCATCAGAATAGAGCTGGAAGGGACCTTGTAGGTCATCTAGTCCAACCCCCTGGCCAAGCAGGAGACCCTACACCATTTCAGACAGGCGGCTGTCCAGTCTCTTCTGAAAAATCTCCAGTGATGAAGCAGCCACAACTTCTGGTGGCAAGTTGTTCCACAGGTTAATTGTTCTCACAGTTGTCCCAAAGGTGCTTTCCCCCCCTAAGAAGCAACTGGACTTTCTGGGATTTTTAAAAGATGTTTTGCTTCTCAACCAAGAAGCTTCTTCAGCTCAGACGGGATGGTGGGGAATGGAAGGATTTGAATGGAATTTTGGACCTAATTTCTTTGACAGTTCTCTAGATTATAAGAATTTGACTTTGTCTCCCACCTTAAAGTCCTTTCACTTAATGCACTTTTTATCAGCCTGCTTTTGTATGCTTCTCTAGCTTCATCCAAAAGCTTTTCCCACCACTGGCCAGGTGTTCTGTAACCGGTGTGAGGAACAGACAAATACCCTATTGGACTACCAGAGTCCATACGTCCAGTGGTGGGTTTCAAGTAATTTAACCACCGGTTCTCTGCCCTAATGATTTCTTCTAACAACCAGTTTGCCAAACTGCTCAGACAGTTAACAACCAGTTCTCCTGAAGTGGTGTGAACTGGCTGAATCCCACCACTGCATACGTCTCAGAAGGATAGCAGGCCCTAAAAAGTGACATGAACCAAAGTTTTAGATCGAAAGATTTCAAAGTATATCAGAACTATTTGTAATCCTGCTGAGCTGTTGCTGTGAAATATGATTTTGCAATGTATGTAATTTTGAAATATATTTGGAATCAGAACGCTGAAACTGTGAGAAATAGGGAACTGAAAGTAGCCAGTGGATAGAGGTTTGACATGAACGTGGGTATTTATGGATACTGTCTGCCAGTAAGAAACAGCAAGGAAGTAAATTGTGAAATGAGTGCAGAATCTCTTGGGATGAGTTCAGTGCCACTGGCCGTAGCTATTCCTTGGTGGACCTAGCTGTCGTCTCTGGACCTCGTTGCAATGGGTTATTGATATAAGTTGTGTTATGATGGCTGTTCATGTTCCAAATTGCTCACGAAATAAACCTCTGAATCTTAAAGTAAGAATTGGTTCTTGTATTGCTGTTTCCTGTTTGTTTTATTGGAATATTTTTATGACAGAAATGGTGCCATGACTCAGATTGCAACCTAATCTTTCAGCAATGCAGTCAATAGGGCGGCCTGAGGTAATTCAGGGATAGATGCAAAGTCTTGTCTTGTGGCCATTTTAAATGGAGTAAACCCAGTGCTACTGTGCACTGAGTTATTGTAAGCCCCCTTCGTGAAAGGGAGGAGGTCTGTCCAATTGTTGGTAATTAATAGAGCCTCTGAGGTACTGCTCCAGGATGCCAATGGCCCGTACACAAGGATGGTATTCACTTACTTTCCCTACCAGTTTGCAAATGTGAGAGCGCGCGCATGCATGCTCACTTTGCTTCCACATGCCACTTCCACGCATGTGCATGCCCTTCCGTGCATGCCCTTTGTTTATGCACATGCCTTCTGTCCAGCCTCAAAAATGTGCCTAAATAGGATGGCTTAGAGCCGGGGCGGGTGGGTAGGCCCACCCATGATTTCCACTACCAGTTCACCCGAAACGGGCTGAACCAGCTGAATACCACCTCTGCCCATACAACACTCACCCCTCCCCCGTTAGTAGCCAAATGATGCAAGGAGCTGAGCCCTTGAATGGTCCCCAGAAGTTTTAGGAACTCCTGCCATACCCACAAAGTCTATTGGACTCCACAATCTGAGATTATTCTTTCTGGAGCACCGTGGAGCCGATAAATGTGCTGCATGAACAGTTTAGCCAAAGCTGGGGGGATTTTTTGACAGGGTGTGAAGTGCACTTACTTGGAGAACAGATCAGTTGCCACCCAGATCACTGTATTCCCCAAGCTTTCCTGCAGTTTTACAATAAAGTCCGTTGATGTCTCTTTCCATGGGGCTTTAGGCTCTGCTACTGGCTGGAGAAGCTCAGGTGTTTTCCCTTGTCGCCTCTTGGCATAGGTACAAATGGGGCAGTCACATAGCTTTCTGTGTCCTTTTTCAGTGACGGCCACCAAAATTGCTACTTGATTAGGTGCATGGTTCTTACAAAGCCAAAATGCCCTGCTGCTTTTGAATTGTGGCTTTTTTTTAGAACCATTAATCATTGGCTTCATGGGACATGTTGTTTGGCTCCCAGCCAAGCGAGGCCATCTTGCATTGTATAGTCCCCCTTGGAACCACACATCCTCCTCCAAAGCTGCCTTTAGGGCACCCTTTAAATCATCAGCTAGTTGGGATTTTCATTTTGGCTTGTGCCCGGGTAGTGAATGGTAGTGAATGGGCCTGCCAGTTGCCTGGAGGGGATGACTGGTTTAATCACTTCTGGATTTGTATTGCGGCTGCCTGGATAAAGCATCTGCTAGAAACCTCATCCTCGATGTGAAAAAAGAAGAGCTGAAAAAGCTTTTCTGGGATGAGAAGCGAAA